>NW_020173697.1:1840164-1868753 GCF_003031525.2 Neophocaena asiaeorientalis asiaeorientalis
AAAGCGAAAGCGAATGCTTTGGACTCTGTAGAAATGGTACATAATCCTATCGTTATTGTCTTCACCCTTCTCCAGATTTTAAGAAAATGAGGAAAAGTTTGCATTTTGTCAGAGTGCAGATCTAGTGCAGGTTAGAAAAGAATGAGTCTCTAATACACAATATATGTTGTTTTCCTTAAAACAGGAGATGCTTAAGAATTTATTAAAATCAGGCCCACACATCTCATTTAAGGCCTAATTATTTATTTTCAACTTCTTCACTTTGGCTTGCTAATTGTTAGGTATTTCTGAGATGTTTCTGTAAGAATTTAGAAGGAAAATTGATTAAAAAAATACAATCAAGTTTTCCCATTTATTATCATTTCCCCCAAGATTTTATGATCCTGTAGGTTAGAAATTATTAAGAAATCTCCAGGATCCCTTTGGTGACCCTAATTTTATTATTAAAAAAAAAGCAAAATTCATAGTTGTAGAAGATTTTATGAGCATACTGGGGAAGAATATTTGACACAAACTATTCTGGAAAATTCAGTAACTGGTTGCCTCTAGGAATCACCTGTAGGATCTGTGACTATGCTTTTTTTTTTGACATCTTTATTGGAGTATAATTGCTTTACAATGGTGTGTTAGTTTCTGCTGTATAACAAAGTGAATCAGCTATACATATACATATATCCCCAGATCCCCTCCCTCTTGCGTCTCCCTCCCACCCTCCCTATCCCACCCCTCTAGGTGGTCACAAAGCACCGAGCTGATCTCCCTGTGCTATGCGGCTACTTCCCACTAGCTATCTGTTTTACATTTGGTAGTGTATATATGTCCATGCCACTCTCTCACTTGGTCCCAGTTTACCCTTCCCCCTCCCCGTGTCCTCTATGCATGTTTTTAAAAAAGGCATATAACCTATCACCTTAAACTTGGCATACTTTCACGTCAATAGGAAGACTAAAATTGTTAGCAAAAGTAGGTCGAGAAGTTGTGGATTTAATTTTCTCATGTTCTCCTTACTCTAGGCCTGGAAATTGATTGTATTATTCATAAAAACTGATATTAAAAAACTTTATTTTTATACAGCAGGTTCTTTAGTTATCTATTTTACACATATTAGTGTCTATGTGTCAATCCCAATCTCCCAATTCATCCCCCACCGAAAAAAAAAAAAAAACCTTTGTAATCCATTTGCTCTCTGAAATTTCTAATCTCAGTAGCAAATATTAAAAAAAAAAAAAAAGTTGTTTTGGTACAGCAGTCATGTCAACTAGGAGGGGAGAGATGATTCCTTCTGATTGTGTCACCCACAGAATTGCCAATGCACTATGGAAAGAATGTATTCTTTAAACTAAAAGGTGGAGGAGTTTTCTTTTTCAATTCCAGGTTGAGCAGGTGGTAAAAAGTACCTATGGACAGTGAAAGCCATTAATAGAGAATAAATAGGGACCCCATGAAGTCCTTTTACGATGACTTCCCCAGTTGTACCACTTCTTAATGGGTTAAAGGAACAGCATTAACCTTCGTGTTCCTGCAAACACAGGCTCTGTATGAGTCTATTAACAGATGGCTGGTGTATCTTAAGAGGTCAAAATATTAGCCAAAATCTTAATGTTGAAGATATGTTTGGTTCTTGTGATGCTTCTAGTGTGAAAGCAAAGATTAAACTATTTCTTTTTTTAAAAATTTTATTGAAGTATAGTTGATTTATAATGTTGTGTTTCATTGCTGCTGTACAGCAAGGTGACTCAGTTATACATATAAAAATTTTTTTTCATATTCTTTTCCATTCTGGTTTATCCCAGGGTATGGAATAGAGTTCCCTGTGTGCTACAGTAGGACCTTGTTGTTTATCCATCCTGTATATACTAGTTTGCATCTGCTATTCCCACACTCCCCGGTCCTTCCCTCCCCCACCATCCCTCCACCTTGGCAACCACATATCTGTTCTCTATGTCTGGGAGTCTGTTTCTGTTTTCTAGATAGGTTCACTTGTGTCGTATTTTAGATTCCACATGTAAGTGATATCATATGACGTTTGTCTTTCTTTTTCTGACTTCACTTAGTGTGATAATCTCTAGGTCCGTCCACGTTGCTGCAGATGGCATTATTACATCCTTTTTTATGGCTGAGTAGCGTTCCATTGTATGTATATAACACATCTTCTTTATCCATCCATCTGTTGATGGACAGTTAGGTTGTTTCCGTGTCATGACTATTGTTTTTTTTAATTGGAGTATAATTGCTTTACAATGTTGTGTTAGTTTCTGCCGTGCAATGAAGTGAAGCAGCTATGTATATCTATATCCCCTCCCTCTTGGACCTCCCTCCCACCACCACCCCCCCATGCCACCCACGTAGGTCATCACAGAGCACCGAGCTGAGCTCCTTGTGCTACTCCGCAGGTTCCCACTAGCTATCTGTTTTACACATGATACCATAAATAGTGCTGCTATGAACATAGGGATGCATGTATCTTTTTGAATTCTCTAAACTCCTGTCACCAGCCACCATATGGACATCTGAAATGGGTTTCAGCCCCAAAACTCAGATGTGGGTGGTGTGCTCCTCATGCAATTTTCTTTTAAGATTTTAATTCTGGGAAAAATGAAGCATTATGTCCTTCAAACAGCCACCCCCCATCCCCTGCCCTAGCCCCTGACAATCACCATTTTACTTTCTATGAGTTGAACTATTCTTTACCTCATATGAGTAGAATCATATATATTTGTCTTTTTGTGATTGGCTTATTTCACTGAGCATAATGTCCTCAAGTTTCATCCACATTGTAGCCCGTGTTAGAATTCCCTTCCTTTTTAAGGCTGAATGATATCCCATTGTCTGTATAGACCATATCTTATACATTCATCTGTCAGTGATCACTCGGGCTGTTTCCACCTTTTGGCTATTGTGATAAATGTTGCCATGAACATGGGTGTACGAATCTCTTTGAGACCCTGCTTTCAATTCTTTGCGCTATATACGCAAGAAGTGGAATTGTTTGATTATACAGCAACTCTGTTTTTAAGTTTTTGAGGAACCACCGTACTGTTTCCTTATGTAATTCTCCTTATGTAACTTTTTAAGTCTTTCGCATGAGAACAAAGAGTAGAAAAATCTATTAAAGGAATTAAAAATCCCTCTAAAATGTTTGTAGGAAAGCATCCTATAAAAAAGGACTTTGGTAGTAATTTCCAACATGTGAGGAGCCATGAAAATTGAAACCCAATGGGAATTTCGTAGTAAATGGTGCACTTAGCTTAAATGGGGAGCTTGTTATAAATACAACTGTGTTTCCAGGAAGGCCCTTGGGAATTCTGATTCAGTAGGTCTAGTTTGGGATTCAGGAGTGTGTGTTTTTAACAGATATATCACATAACTTGGATGCTGCCTAACCATTAAGTAGCATTTACTTAACTAATATTTAGACAACCGTTTCCACATTTAACAGGTTAAAATTTTAGTAAAAATCTATTTTGTGCTACTAGAAAAATGTGTAAAGGTACTGGCTATATAGAAGTGATTAAAGCACACATTACGTTTGTCTGCATGCATTTTACAGTGTTAGCGGACAAGACTTAATGTAACACACAAATGTATACACGTCTATATGTCTGTCTCCTTGTATAATCATGAATTGAGAGCTCCTTAGCCCCCCAGTGGCCAGTGAGGGTAGTGCGTGAGGCACAGCCCTGATCCAGGGAGACCAGTTGCAGTGGCTGCCGTGCTGTCATCCTGAGTTCCCTGCAGAAGTGACCACTCATTTCCCTAAGCCTGCTGGTGGGTGATGGCTCTTCCCACCGAGGACTCTCCAGAAGTGTGCTGGGCCAGCCTGATTCCAGCGACCAGCCAATGGAAGTGCTGGGTGGAAGGGCCTGTCTCCCTGGTCTCAAAGGGGGTTAAATGAGGGTGGCTTCAGAACTCCCCTGCAGTTCCTGATGTTGTCACTACCCTCCGTGCAATCTACTTCCTTCACTACCTTAGGAGTGCTGGTCCCGAGGGCATCCCACAGTGAACTAAATGCAAGTCTGCCTCAGGGTCTGTTTCTGGGCAACAGCCCGACTTAAGATACCACAGCTAACAAAAAGCAGCCTTGATTTGGGAAAACCAAGACTGAGTGGATTTTGAGATCACAGGTGATGCACTGACACAATGCAGAAGACCAGGAGGGGGGAGCACAGCTCTACCGCGTGGGCCGGTAGGGCAGGTAGAGGATGTGGACCGGAAACCCTTCCCTCAATGTCGGAAACGTAAGAATGTATCACTTAGGGCCGGTGGGAAACTTTTAACTGATTAAACCCTACGTTGGCTGTTTTTCAAACCAGAAGGAACGGAGTTATTTTGAATTGACAAGATAAACTTTTCTCCATCAGTAGAAAGGAAGGCTTGCGAACAAAGTTGGGTTCAACTTTAAAGAAATAAAGACAATTACAACCTTGTGTATCGGCAGCTCATGACTGTGTTAAAAGTCATCTCTCTGACTCGTACGATATTAACGAGAAATACTGCTGTAGGTCTGCTGTTTCATCGCCACGTTTCTTTGCCAAGGAATTTTCTACACAATCTCTTCCATTTCGTTTTTTCCTAAACATTTCTCCACTAGTCAAAATCGTGCTGTGGCCAGGGGTGATTTTTTTAAATATACAAGCAAGGACCCCAGCCTAGGTCATACTGGTGTGTATTGGCTATGTGTGTCCTAATTGCTCCTCAGTCGGCTGAAAAGAGAGTCTCGGAGACCACCAGTGACCCACTGATTATTTACTGAGCACAACTACTGCTTTACCCTTCTTCTAGGTCCTTCAGTACGATGGAGCTTGTATGCTGCTCTGGGTAACGCACATCTAAATAAAGCCTTCAGCCCGCCACGGAAATGTTTTCCATCTACTGTTGCTCTTAGAAAATAAACACCTCACTCATCCATCCTTTCCTTCCCATGTCTATTCTAGTTCTAGTTGTAATTTCCATTACTTCTTCCAGGACCGTATCAGTAATTGTACACTTACTTTGCTACCCACAGTTTTTTTTGTGTGTATTTTTTTTTTTAAAAAACACTCTTCTGATAATGCTACCTATATGTTCACTCGGCAAACATTGATTGAGCATACACTGTACACTGAACACTTCTCTGGTGCTGGAGGAACCGACAAAGATCTCGCTTTCTGGAGCTTGCATTTTAGTCAGCGGTCTTATCATTTAACAAACAATCTAAAAAATAGAATTCCTATAGGCAGGCAGAAAGTTAAACTAGGTGATCGAAAGTGATGTCACGGCTCCTTTAGCTGGGTGAGTACAGAAGGCATCTAGTAAGGATGTGATCGTTAGGCTGAGATCTGAAAGATTAGAGTCCTGCCTTGTTCTGTATGAAGAGTGTTTCCGGGAGAGGAGACAGCTCGTGCAAAGGCCCTAGAGGATGAACAAGCTGGGCCTGTGTGAGGACCCAGAAGGCTCGTGAGTAACAGCGAGGAGGAGGGTGGGGCCGGATGATGCAGTGGCTTAGGGGACGGGAGGAGGGCTTGTGTTTTAAGTGCATTTTGAAGTTAAGGTGTTGCATTAAACAGGGAGATGCATAGAAAAAATTCCTTATTGGATGATGCTGGCTGCTGTGTGGACAACTGATTATGGATGAGCAAAAGGGGAAGCAGAGTGCGCCCAGGAGTCTGTCAGCCACCCAGGGTAGAGATGTGATTGGCATGGTGTTAGTGGTGGGGACCACGGAGGAACATTGAGGATGGTTTGGATGTGTACAGTCACCAAGACTTGCTGATAAAGTAGTTTTAAGCACAGGTCTGAAATTGTCTCCCCTGCTACACTTGTGTTGTGTTACCAAGTCCTTCCACTGCCTGGCCCAGACATTTGTGGGAACCTGAACTTGAACGCAGACCCCACGGGGCCTTGCCTTGCAGATAACACTGCCCTACCTAGTCCCCTGTGAGGCTGCTATTCTCGGAATCCGTGCTCTTACAGGCCAGGCACACAGCTTGTCCCTGTAATTCAAAGTGTGTTGAAAACATCTAGTACAGATGGTGACTCTAATTCTGCATTAGAGAAGACAATAAAGGGAAAATAAAGCTGACCAAGCAGCAGAGTAGCTGCAAGAGTCCATGGCCTGCTCTGGGAATAATTTCATTGTCTGAGGAAAATAATTTTATATCCAGGAGAATTTTTTTTTGAATTTTATTTTATTTATTTTTTTATACAGCAGGTTCTTATTAGTCATCAATTTTATACACATCAGTGTATACATGTCAATCCCAATCGCCCAAATCATCACACCACCATCCCCGCGCCCCCACGGCTTTCCCCCCTTGGTGTCCATACGTTTGTTCTCTACATCTGTGTCTCAACTTCTGCCCTGAAAACCAGTTCATCTGTACCATTTTTCTAGGTTCCACATACATGCATTAATATACGATATTTGTTTTTCCCTTTCTGACTTACTTCAGCCTGTATGACAGTCTCTAGATCCATCCAAAAGGTAGGTTCCCTCTCTGCCCACTTTCTGGATAGTTTTTATCATAAATGGGTGTTGAATTTTGTCAAAAGCTTTTCCTCCATCTATTGAGCTGATCATATGGTTTTCATTCTTCAACTTGTTAATATGGTGTATCACATTGATTGATTTGCGTATATTAAGGAGTCCTTGCATTCCTGGGATAAATCCCACTTGGTCATGGTGTATGATCCTTTTAATGTGCTGTTGGATTCTGTTTGCTAGTATCTTGGTGAGGGGATTTTTGCATGTATATTCATCAGTGATATTGGTCTGTAATTGTCTTTTTTTTGTAGTATCTTTGTCTGGTTTTGGTATCAGGGTGATGGTGGCCTCTTAGAATGAGTTTGGGAGTGTTCCTTCCTCTGAACATTTTTGGAAGAGTTTGAGAAGGATGGGTGTTAGCTCTTCTCTAAATGTTTGATAGAATTCACCTGTGAAGCCATCTGGTCCTGGACTTTTGTTTGTTGGAAGATTTTTAATCACAGTTTCAATTTCATTACTTGTGATTGGTCTGTTCATATTTTCTGTTTCTTCCTGGTTCAGTCTTGGAAGGTTATACCTTTCTGAGAATTTGTCCATTTCTTCCAGGTTGTCCATTTTATTGACATAGAGTTGCTTGTAGCAGTCTCAGGATGCTTTGTATTTCTGCAGTGTCTGTTGTAACTTCCTCTTTTTCATTTCTAATTTTATTGATTTGAGTCCTCTACAAAGCCTGATGTGGGACTCAGAAGCTTCACTCCAGTGGGTGGACTTCTGTGGTCTAAGTGTTCTCCAGTTTGTGAGTCACCAACACGGCAGTTATGGGATTTGATTTTACTGTGATTGCGCCCCTCCTCCTGTCTCATTGTGGCTTCTCCTTTGTCTTTGGATGTGGGGTATCTTTTTCGGTGAGTTCCAGTGTCTTCCTGTCGATGACTGTCCAGCAGCTAGTTGTGATTCTGGTGTTCTCACAAGAGGGAGTGAGAGCACGTCCTTCTACTCTGCCATCTTGCTTCCTCCTCCATCCAGGAGAAGTTTAAATGTGGATGGCATTGGCTAAAACAACCCCACTCTAGGCAGGGGTGGCATTTTGATGGAATCATACTAATTCCAAGGGGCATGTCTTCTGAGGCAAAGAACTGAATTTTTGCAAGTGTTTTCTTGAAGTAATGGCACCTGGGTGGCCACGCTATCTGGGTATTGAAAGTCCTAATAATCACCTGTACATTATTGTGAATTCACAACCAAAAGCATTGGGGTAGCCATTTAGGAACTGTCTGTTCTAACCAGCTTCATGTTAATAGAATTATTTTTCAAATTACTCATACATTTGAGAGATGGGAAATAAGTTATTGAATCAACCTGAAATGCACAGTTTGAAAATGACATTATAATCATTTCAAAAAAATTTCATCATCCGTATCTTTCCCAGAACACTCATTCCCAGCATAGTCCTCAGAAGAAAATTTATGCCAGTTCTCATTTAGCAAGATCAGTTAAAAAAAAGAAAGAAAGAAAATGAAAGTAGAGGCATAAATTCAATCATTAAACTTACATGGGTATTCATGTCATGTCTAAAATCTGTAATCTCTGTGGGAATTTATGCATTGACCAGGCACATAAAAGGGGATAAATTCTTACTTTAGTAGGTGTAATTTGAATTGTGTGTGTGAAGCTCTGTGTTGGAGGTTGTAAAGGCAAATACACACGAAAAATAAGAGGGTCATTCTCCCTACTGAAAATAAGGGAGGAGACTTCCCTCTACTTCCTTTTCTTAGAGCATTTATTTTAGAAAAATTGTAAATCCTTTCTCTGCCGTTTTGAAATGTATGCAAATGTCTTTAAAAACTAAAGAAGCCTCTTGTCAGCTTTACGACCCAGCAGTCTTTCTCAAGGAAGACTGGAAAACCACCTCTGAAATGTACTCATCAAGGAAGACAGCGCCCCATCTCCCATGTCTGTGGGAGGATAAGAGCTTATCTTTGCTGGCGCTCTCCTCCAAAACTCCCTCCTATAAACCACGCTCTGGAGACTGACCACTTTGCAGGCAGGAAGTATTGCTGCTATTCCAAGGGAATGTGCTGTTAAGATTAAACTGTGTAGAATCTGGAGTAGCTGAACAACCAGTTGATGAACGGGATATGTCAGAACAAGACAAATTATCTGTTTGCAAATTAACGTCCATATGACTTATCTCCCAGAGTAGGGTCAGTACCAGCAAGTTAATAAGCAAGTTTTATAACTGCAATACTTTTGCTTTCCTTACTTCACCTTAATTATAATGTTGTATGTTTCTTTTATTTAATATAACCTTGCTCGTGCTCCTTTACTTTCCCTTTTGAACTCTGTGCCCCGTAAGTTTAAGACCTCAGTTTGGTAGCATTACATACTACAAGCAGAATACAACAGATGAGATTTTGAAAGATTTGTATCTGTGCTTGGACTCCATTGCCCTTAAACCGGTTTCCCCTTTAACAACAGAGTTTCCCTTGGGCATGACCTGCTCATTCTGGAGCAGTCTTTCTTGCTTCAAGCACTTAATTAAAGCTGCTTCTTCAAGCTGGTGTTTTTCTGTTCAGAACACCGTTTTATTGTTGTCATGGTTAAAGATGTGCATAAAGCGTGCCTGGGTATAGAGTGCTGAATTCACGTCTGAGACATTTTGAGACTTCTGAGAATTCCATAATAGTGCATAATGTCCTTAAGTATCTCTGTTAATTCCACACATTAAAAATTATATGATGTGCCAGCCAGAAGCACAGATTTCTCACACAAAACTAATGTATATAGTTAGAGCATGTGCATAGAGTAGTTTGTAATCCTGGGCTTAACAGAAGCCTAATGAGAAATTTGGACTCATTCTGAAAAAGGCTTGATGGTTTATTTATCTGTTAATAATGCCAAACAGTGATATCCCACGGTCTTCTATAAGCATGCTATATTCTCTAGGTATATCTTTTGTTCTTTATGGAACATTTCCTCTCTTATGAAATTCTAAATTATTTATGTAAACTACAAATTAAAAAAAAATCATCCCCACCGTCCGTGCCACCATTTTTCCCACTAGTTATTTGACTCAAATACAGTGGGATTTGTGCAGGGGCATGGCTTTCTGTATTCTTTTAATTACTTACTGCCATGTTTTATAGCATGCTAGGATTTTATCAGTTCTTAAGAACTCACGGTTCTGTATTGTTAGTATTATTGGAAAATTAATTAAGAAGAAACATTTTATGGTAAATCAATTGCTTGAGAAAAATTTAAAAAGGACCCAAAGTCAGGATGAGTAAATTCAGGTAAATAGCTTCAAGTGTCATGATGAGCTAAGTGGATTGGCTTGCTATAATTAGATTATTTAAATTAAGCAATATGTGGGCTATGTCCCTGTTAAATATTTAATAGGATATTTTACTTCCATAGGTTTAACTTAAAGGCTAATGGCCTTTTCTTGTGGTTAATCTAGGAAGTAAATAAGAACTTTAATAAGTAGCCATTCTTGGGACCGTTTTATCAACTTTTGATTACCTCTTCCCACACAAGTTCAAGTAATGCCACGTCATGACAGCGTGATTCAGGAACCTTTTTTGCTCCTTCAGTTTTAAATTTCAGAGTCTCCCATTCTTGGGTTCCAGGCAGCCTTTTTTGGGGTCTTGATTCTATTTGTGTAGGTAGAGACTTTGAGCATTTTAAGGTTATCTAGGATTTCTGTAATATTTAGTTTGCTACTCCTTCATAAATATTTACAAGCTTTCTCCATGAAATCCGCTCCTCTAAGAAGATTAATCTCGGGTGGGTACTGAAAGAGCAGAGACACCATGCGGCCCTGACCCCCTGAGGACGCCCGCTGGGGGCCGGGGCAAGTGGGTTAACCTCTGCCAGAGTTTCAGTTTGTAACATACGAGGCCAACACTTAATCAACGTGGAGCTCTTGCGGAATACAGTGTAAGCGCTCAAGACGTGTTTATGTCTTCACAAAAGGTAGTTTTTCCTCATGAAACTAACTCGTTTCTGGAAAGTCACTGTGTTTAAAAGCTCAGCATTTCCCATTCTTCAGTGTCCACAGCTTAGCCCACAGTAACGGTGCTTTGGGGTAGAGAGTTTGTCTTGCCACAAAACTCTGCTTCTTAAAGGCATACTTCTGACCTTTTCATTGTCCCTTGAATGAAGAGTGAACCAGAAGAGCTGAAGTGGTCTCATCCATGATTTTAAAGTTGTGATTTGAGAAATGACTAAGTTTACTCAAGGTCCATTTTAATTAGCATTTGATGTCAGAGTAAACCAAACCAAACTTTAATTCAATCAGTTAAAGAGATGGCTCTTGAAACCTGTCAGAGCACTGGAATAAACTACCTGCTTGTTTTATATCCCAGCAGCTGCTGAATCTAGAAGGCAACCATAAAATCATACTGAGTTTTTTAAAGGCACATCCGAGTGAAATAGGTTTAGTAACAGGCAAGTTGGAGTTGTGAGAATTTTGGGATTATTTGAGTTTAACACAGCAGCCCACATTACATGAGATTAATATAAAGCTATAATTTATGATACAAATGTTTTACCAAGTCAAGAGTGTAAATAATTGGAACGTGTTTGTGGTCTGTTAACAAAGTATTCATTACACTGTATCCTGCAGCTGACTTACATCCTTAACATACCTTTTAATCCATTATTCCCCTAAAATATGTTTTAACTAATAAAATTCTTTTAGTAAGAAGTGGATGGCATGTTAGTCATTTGAAAATTAGGAATTTTTACATTATTTACCGTTTTTTAAAATAAATTTATTTTATTTTTGGCTGCGTTGGGTCTTCGTTGCTGTGCGCAGGCTTTCTCTATTTGTGGCGAACAAGGGCTGCTCTTCTTTGCAGTGTGTGGGCTTCTCATTGTGGTGGCTTCTCTTCTTGCAGAGCATGGGCTCTAGGTGCGTCGACTTCAGTAGTTGTGGCACGTGGGCTCAGTAGTTGTGTCACACGGGCTTAGTTGCTCTGCGGCATGTGGGATCTTCCCAGACGAGGGCTCGAACCCGTGTCCCCTGCATTGGCAGGTGGATTCTTAACCACTGCACCACCAGGGAAGCCCTATTTACTGTTTTTTTGGTTTGTTTGTTTGTTTGTTTTTTGCGGTACGCGGGCCTCTCACTGTTGTGGTCTCTCCCGTTGCGGAGCACAGGCTCCGGATGCGCAGGCTCAGCGGCCATGGCTCACAGGCCCAGCCGCTCCGCGGCATGTGGGATCTTCCCGGACTGGGGCACGAACCCGTGTCCCCTGCATCGGCAGGCGGACTCTCAACCACTGCGCCACCAGGGAAGCCCCTTATTTACTGTTTTTAAGATGCTAATTCTCTGATGCCTGGTATTTCTTTTAAAACTACAACTGTATCTGTGTCCAGATGTGCCATTATATTAAGATAATGTGGAAAGATAGCCCTGCCAAGTATAGTTAACTATAGTAGTCTTATATATGTTTGGGGATAATAATTAACTTAAAAATTAAGGCGGGCTTCCCTGGTGGCGCGGTGGTTGGGAATCCGCCTGCCGATGCAGGGGACGCAGGTTCGTGCCCCGGTCCGGGAAGATCCCACATGCCGCGGAGCGGCTGGGCCCGTGGGCCACGGCTGCTGGGCTTGCGCATCCGGAGCCTGTGCTCCGTGACCGGAGAGGCCGCAGCGGTGAAAGTCCTGTGTACTGCAAAAATAAAAAAAATTTAAAAAAAAATTAAGGCAAATTAAAATTTCATTAGCCACATGTGGATCATATTTATTTAAGTAGATTATGGCTACAAGGTCTGTATGCTGAGACCAAGTGCCAATATATTGTGCCTTCAGCTTTGCTCGTCTTGTTCAAGATTTCTTTGGCTATTCAGTGTCTTTTGTGGCTGGCTTCATATAAAGTTTAGGATTTTTTCTTTTCTATTTCTGCGAGAAATGGCATTGGAATTTTGATAGGGACTACATTGACTCTGTAGATGGCTTTGGGGAGTATAGACATTTTAACAATATTAATTCTTCGAACCCAAGAACAAGAGATATCTCTCCATTTATTTGTGTCTTCTTCAGTTTCTTTCACCAGTATCTTATAGTTTTCAGTGTACAGAATGTTTACCTGCTTGCTTAAATTTATTCCTAAGGATGTTATTTTCATTGATGCTATTATAAATGGGATTGATCACTAGATACAGCATTTTCAATTGACAGGTATTTTCTGTAAGTACTTAAAAAATGTGCTACTTCTTTCTGCCCTCCAGGTTTCTGTGTCCTCTGTAAGGAATGTGTACCCTGTAAGGAATGTGTCCCCTGTAAGGAATGTCTCTTTCTCACTTGCTGCTTTCAGGACTTTTCCTTGTCTTTAGTTTTCAGAAGTTTAAACATGATGTGTCTTGGTACAGGTTTATTAGGATTTATCCTATTTGGGGGGATTTATTCAGCTTTTTAAATGTACAGGTTTATGTCTTTTGACAAATTGGGGAATTTCTGAGCCGTTATTTTTTCTAATACCCTCTCTTTCCCCTACTTCTGGGACTCTGGAAGAATGGCAAAAGAGCTACAGTTCATATCATCACAGTTCCTTGAGTCTCTATTTTTTTGGGAAGTGTATTTTTTCTCTGTCAAGATTGAGAGATCTGTTTTCAAGTTAACTAATTCTGTTCACTGTCATCTCTGCCCTACAGTGAGACTGTTCTGTGAGTTTTGATATTTGATTTTTTTGTTGTTGTATAACTTCTATTTTTTTAAACTTCTATTTCTTTGCTGAGGTTTTCTATTTTTTGTTTGTTTCATGAAAATTCTTTATTACTAGTGGAAGCATTGTTATGATGGCTGCTTTAAAATCGTTGTCCAGCAATTTCAACTTGTGATTCATCTTGATGTTAGTTAGCATCTGTTGTTACCCTCTTCTCATTTAAGTTTCTACTTTCTGCTTCTTGGTATACAATGAGTGATTTTTGATTGTATCCTAGACATTTTGGATATTATATTTTGAGACTCTCGATTCTGTTTAGTCCTTTTTTTCCCTTTTTAACAACAATCTCCCTGTTGAGATACAGCAGAGGGACCAAGGGCTGGGGATTGTGGGTGTTCAGCTCCCTCATAGGTCCTGCTAATGGGAATGAGGTAGGAGGAAGTGAGTACCAACTAGCTCCACCTTCACTGCCTCATCCAGTTTCATTTATGCCAGAATAAAGTCTTCACATTTTGATATTAAGCCTTGGAAAGACCTAAGGCATCATATTTTAAATACTTTAGTGTCATTTAAGAAGCCAAGCATAAATAATAGAAAAGTTTTCAGGAAAGTAGGCATTGCAGCTTTTAGCACAGTGACTTACTTATAAATGGATTTTTTTTTCTCACAAAATACTGCCTATTTGTTCTGAAAATTTTGTGGCACATAGCCTTGAAAACCTATTCATCATGGGCTGATTACGAAACTGAGCTCCAATAATGTGAGTCTGTATGTTTCCATGAAGCTACAATACCTTATGTAATTCATATCTTCTATTATTTGCTAGCTTTTATTTTCACTTATTTTTTAATTTAATTTTTATTTTATATTGGGTATATTTGATTTACAATGTTGTGTAAGTTTCTCCTGTACAGCACAGTGGTTCGGTTAAACATATACATATGTCCACTCATTTTTAGATTCTTTTCCCATATAGGTTATTACAGAATATTGAATAGAGTTTGCTGTGCTATACAGTAGGTTCTTATCTATATCTCTATAAATTTTCTTTCTTTCATCAGTATCGTATCGTTTTCTGAGTACAGGTCTTTTGCCTCCTTAGGTGGATTTATTCCTAGGTACTTTATTGTTTTTGATGTGATGGTAAATGGGACTGTTTCTTGAATTTCTCTTTCTGATCTTCTGTTGTTAGTGTATAGGAATGCAAGAGGTTTCTGTGTGTTAATTTTGTATCCTGAAACTTTACCAAATTCATTGATGAGCTCTAGCAGTTTTCTGGTAGCATCTTTAGGATTTTTTATGTATAGTATCATGTCATCTGCAAACAGTGACAGTTTCACTTCTCCTTTTCCAATTTACATTCCTTTCATTTCTTTTTCTTCTCTGATTGCCGTGGCTAGGACTTCCAAAACTATGTTGAATAAAAGTGGCGAGAGTGGACATCCTTGTCTTGTTCCTGATCTTAGAGGAAATGCTTTCAGTTTTTCACCATTGAGAATGATGTTTGCTGTGGGTTTGTCATATATGGCCTTTATTATTGTTGAGATGTGTTCCCTCTACGCCTACTTTCTGGAGAGCTTTTATCATAAATGGGTGTTGAATTTTGTCAAAAGCTTTTCCTCCATCTATTGAGATGAACATACGGTTTTTATTCTTTAATTTGTTGATGTGGTGTAGCACGCTGATTGATTTGCGAATATTTAAGAATCCTTGCATCCCTGGGATAAATCTCACTGGATCATGATGTATGATCCTTTTAATGTGTGGTTGGATTCAGTTTGCTAGTATTTTGCTGAGGATTTTTGCCTCTATGTTCATAAGTGATACTGGCTGGTAATTTTCTTTTCTTGTGGTATCTTTTTCTGGTTTTGGTATAAGGGTGATGGTGGCCTCATAGAATGAATTTGGGAATGTTCCTTCCTCTGCAATTTTTTGGAATAGTTTCAGAAGGAAAATGTTGACTCTTCTCTAAATGTTTGACAAGAGTACAGGTATGACGGGAGCGATCAAGGTCCGCAGAAATTATATTCTGATTCAAATGTCTCTTAGTTGTTACAGCCACAAGGATAAACACACACTATAGTCCAATTATGTTTCATGCAATTCTTAGAAATCTTCTCGGTGTCCAGAGTGTTCAAACGATAGGCATAGCCACCTTTGCAAGGCCAACTTAGAAAGTGAGTATCACACAACATTTTGAATTACAAGTAGAGCCTTCCTGCTACTTAAAATGTGGTTTGTAGACTTGCATGGCTGAACCACACTGACTCCATTTTATCAGCTCCATCTCAGGCCCCCAGTCCTACCCCCTCCCTTTCCTGCGTGACTGAGCTTTAGCCTAACTTGCAAGGAATGTGCCCAAGCCAGCAACCTTTACCCTTGCCTGCATCAGATATGAAACCTGGAAGAATACTTTTTGCTGACACAGATGGTTAATGGTCATGAGACCCTGGGGTGGGTGGGGCGAGCTCTCGTTCCCATCCCTGTGAACGTGCTTCTACCTTGTGGTCAGATTCTATTGTCAGCTTTGGCCCCTTTAAATCCCCCTGTTCCCCTCTCAGAGGCACAGCTGTGAATGCCTCTGGGTCACTGTTTGCCCGATCCTGCCCGTTTGGAAGTTACCCACAACGAACTTCATAGTTGCACTTTATGAAGCTGCCTGTTTCATTTTTCAGTCTTAAAGTTCCTTCTCAGTTCAGAGCCTATTATTCAATCTCTCTGCTTCCCACCAAGATCAGTAACCTTGGCATCACCTGAAAGCCTCTCAGACGGTCAGACTCCCAGGTCCAAGTCCAGACCCACTGCATCAGAATTTGCATCTTACTAAGATTTCCCGGGTGAGTGGTCTGCACGTGAATATTTGAAAGTATTCAAGGCATTTTCCCACCATCCGTACTCCACCTTCGGGAGGTGTAGCTCCATTTATCTGTCCAGCAGTGGAACTAACATAGAGCTGGATGAACCACACAGGAGGCCGTGTCCACTGGAGGACATGGGGGTTGAGGAGTCTCAGGTTACAAGGACCAAAAAATGGGGTGGAGGAGAGAGAGAGGGCTTGGTGACCTCACGTAAGCGGACAATTCTATTTATTTAACTGGACAGTCTGTTATTAACCAGCTGACAGTAACTGGTTCTGATACTGATTTTTTTCGCCCTCGCTTCAACCATAATGAGTGCAGAGCTGGATTAACAACACTTTCCCATCTGTACAAGGTTCCCTCCAAGCAACCATCCTGCCTCTTGACCGATGACCTTGCAACTATTCTTTGAGTCTCTTTTCTTCTTCCTAGATTTTGCCTTACTGTTACCTCACCTCTGCCTATGTTTTAATAGATGTATTACTGAAGTATAGTTGATTTACAATGTTGTGTTAATTTCTTCTGTACAGCGAAGTGATTGTTACATCTATATACTCTGTTTGATATTCTTTTCCATTGTGGTTTATCCCAGGATATTGAGTATAGTTCCCTGTGGTCTACAGCAGGACCTTGTTGTTTATCCATCGCATCCATCCTAGCCTTTTCTTGATTTCTGGCTCTTATTCTTGGGCATGTAAGCATGCTTAACCTGTTATGTTGTAAAGAGCTGTCAGGCCTCAACTTTGACGCCTCCTTCCTGTTAGCTGGGTTCCCTGAGAGTCTTCATTTTGTATTCACTCCACAGCTGCCTAGCTCCGGGCCCCTCCACGAGAGGTGATGGGTGAGGGTGTAAGGAGAGAGTTCTGAGAAAAGACTTGGTTAATTATCTCAGTATCACGTGGTCACAAGAAAATGTCGTTTAGAGTACGGAAAACAAACTTGGGTTTGTATCCTCATCCTGTGTATCATAACCTTGGGTGTTCGGTTTGACTTACTGAAATCTCAGTTTTTACTCTTATATAATGAGGCTGTAAAGACCATTAAGGAATATTACAGAACTTAAAACAGTAATATATTTCAAAGCTTTGAGTGGTGCCGGAAAAAAAGGGCAGATGGTCAACAAATTTTATTTTCGCTCCCATCGATAGCATTGTGTTTCTCTATACAGAATATAGTGCTTGGTTCTGTGGGGTAAAAGATAATTTAAATATTTTCCCTGTGAAAAAGCTGTGCTAGGAATACATCACCTACAGAATATATAGGTTAAAACATACAGAGAAAACTAGATTCTAACGGGGAAGAATTTCAGAGGAAGGGAGAAATTTGAGGTGATTCAAACAGTAAACTGAATCTTTAAAAGATATTTGCCAGGAGGATGAGAAACTGCATTTTAATTGAGAACTCACCGACCAAAAAGCTATTAAGAGCCTTAGCACAGAGTCTAAGATTAATCCAATAATTGTATTTCTGGCAACACTTCCATGAAGTGTTCTAAACAGAGGGTATGACTTATCAAAACGCACCACAGAACCCACTGTGTGTTGAGCTAAACTTGCTGATAAACCCCCTCTGAGAAGGGGTCATGGACCTATTTCAGAAAGTTTTCTCTAAGGTCAGTTAAGGTTGTGAAGAATCTCTAGCCACGTATCACATTTTTCTCACTTAAGGCTGGTATCACCTAAGTGCTGGTATCACCTAAGTGCTAGGAATACTGGTCATCCAGATTATCAGTCCAGGGACAGAATCTATAATCTCTGCAAAGGAAAACTCAGTTGAACAACGTAACTGTCCTTTCAAATAAAGGTAGTTTTTCTCTTTGTAGACACAATCTTTCTCTGACACAAAAACTAGTATCTTTTAGTGAGTTTCCTTAGCTAGCCAAGCTTCCAAGGTAGTACCTTTTTAGAGTTTTTGAGATACTTTCCATTAATGACCGTAACCCATTGTATCTTTCAAATTATCCTTTACATTTGAGTTTGTAGGGAACAATATTTCTTGCTAATATATCCAAGTTTTAATAATTTAAGACCTTACTGAGAAATACTGATCTATGGGAATTTATCAGACTCTAAGCCAAAGAAACAAAATCATATAATCATTAGCTCTGAGTATATTTGACATTGTCTAAATATATTTGACAGTCTCTTACATATTATATATAAAATGTTCTGATGTTTATAACCTCTTACTAGTAAACCTGAAATTAAAATCAATACAAGGTTAGCTAAAATGCCTACAAGTTAAACATAGTTCTTAAAAATTCATGTTTAAAATTATGATATTTCAAAACAAAAATGCATGATGACATTTGGCAGTGTGAAAACAGTACATTGGAAAATAATGGATCATCTGCAGATAGGCAAGTGAGATAAATGTGAAACCTATACTAGGTTTTGAGAGGTAGGGTTTAAGAGTAATTGTACTCTACACGTCTATGAAGCAAATTTTCTAAGTGGTTGTGACACATGGCTTTATCAGAGATTCTAAAAACACTGGATCACACTAAAAAAAAATGTTAACTTAAGTCAATAAATAAGTAATAATAATGAAAACAATGCCCAGTTTCAAATGCAGTAGGGTATATACCAAATTTTAAAACATTGGAGACAAATAGCCTGTTAACTTGTGCTACATTATCTTGTTTTTAAGGCTACTCTCTTCAGCGATCTCCCACTCTCTATGACGAGAGTTTCAATGGTACTTTTGAACATTGAAGCCAATTATCCAATTTTCCCTCTGTGTATCCTTCCTCACAACAGCTGACCTTATCTTCTTCTTTACTGAGAAACATTCCCCCACAATAAAGTTTTCAAATCTGAAATAGCTTTTATTCTACCTGCCCCCTTGATTCCTCCCACTATTTAAAGCCAGTCTCCCCTCCCCACCCCCATCCCCTGAGACAGGTTTTCTCCTGCTTTGGCCCCCACTTGCATCTGTGTCTTCAACTTCATCTTCTCTGCTAGGACCTTTCCAGTAGCACTCCGGCTCCTCAGGTCTCTCCAACCTGTAAAACAAGGACTGAAAGCCTCCCCTGACCCTGTGTTCTCCTCTAGTTAACTCATACTTCCCCCTTTTAACAGAAAACATCTCACATAAGCCATTTACCTCTTTGCCTCACTTTCCACTTTGAATTCAACCCATCACAGGATGGCTTCTGCTTTCACCACTTCCTTGAACGTGCCTCCAGGTCATTAAAGCCAATGGACACATTTGAGGGGCCATGAGTATAGTGTCCTGGGAGCAGTTTACCATTAGCTGACCATTCTTCTGGAAACAGTTTGCTCTTGGCTTCTGTGAATTTTCATGCTCTTAATTTTTTTCTCTTATCCCTATTGTCACTGTCATTCCTTCTCAATGTTCTCTGCCTGCTTCTTCTGCTTCACAATACCCCTTAAATGTCGACTTGTCTCAGAGCTCTGCATAGGTCTTCTCTTCTCTCAATATGATCTCACCCATACTCAAGGATTTGACAAACAACCCTATGTTAACTAAAACATTGTCATATCCAGTCCAATTCTCCTTACTGATCACCAGCCCCCTTGTAGGAGTCTACTGAACTAAATTAAAATAGATGCTTTCCATCCATTGATACTATACACACACTCATGTGAAATGAAAAAAGTTCTCTTCAAACTAGTTTCACTAACAATCCTTAATCTTGGAACATGGCATAATTTTTTGCTCAGTATCTTATTTGAAAACCCCAAAATCTCTGATTGCTCTCTTTCTATTATTTATACCAACCAGTCAGTTACCAAGTCCCTGTCAATTCTACCTCCAAAATGTTATAAAAGTCTGTCCATTTTCTCCTCCCTACTACTGTCTAGTCCAAGGTATTTTCATTTCTTTCTTTAGTTACTGAGTAGCCTTCTAGTGGAAATCCTGCTTTCATTTTTTGCCCATTCAAAGAAAATTGTCATGCTACGACTGCCGATTCATTCAACTGTCTATGAAACTTCAATGGCTTCCAATGTTCCATAAGGTAAAAATTTGAAATCCTTCACATGGCTTTTAGAGCTTGAATGATCTTGACCCTGCTTCTCTGTACAGCAACCTGCTTTCCTTCATACCATTCAACAACCCTCATTCTCTCTCACAGTCACACTGAAAACTACACTTTGTCCTTCTGGGAACTCTAGACTCAAGCAGTCTCTTCACACAAGCTGTTCCCTTGCCTGGAATGTCTCTCACCTCCCACCTTTCTTGATTGAATTCATGCTTTAGGCATGGAACCTTGCATCTCTGACACTGTCACCACCACTTTGCACGTGCATCACACACAATTATCAAACAATAAGATTTGGTGAATTGAACTGAATTGGATTCCAGTCTCTGGGATAGAGCTGCTTCCCCTCTACCATGACTTTGATTGTATTGAATAGGATTAGATCCCAAGTATCCTGTATGGACCACTTCCTCTGACTGAAGTAGAATGTAAGTATTTTATATATTACTTAATTTGATCATTTAAACAACTCTGGTATTATCACCTCCATTTTAGAATTAGGGAAACCAATCCCAGACCAACTGAATAATTTTTCCAAGGCTGAACAGTGGATGCAGATCAGAAATGAAAACAAAGTTTTTCACGCCAAAGACTGGATACTGAACTGTTCCACTGTACTATAAGCATAAATTAGAAATGTTTGAATTTGAAATGCAAATTTCTTCCTAATACCGCTTCAAGTATATTGAGAAATTAATTGAAAATTTTCTTCAAATTGTCAGAATTTCTCTTTTAAGACTATTGTGTGTATCAGGATTCAGATCTCTCTCCAAGTGACTGCAACCAAAATAAAATAGAAAGACTATTTACGAGGTTGACAGAAGCCTGAGTTGTCCATAATCTCTGCTTTCATTTTTTTGTCCTTCAAAAAAATCTCCTTGGTATTATTGACACTTTTATAAGTCAATAATAGAAATACGTACTTAGCTATATTTTCACAAGTCAGTATTCCATTAATGTACTTCATTTATTAGGGTTCCAGATAAAATTCATCTTATTATTCTGGGTGAGCCCGTCTTAAAAAAATTTGTTTTGTAAAAGTGTTTTGCTGGTTAAGGGGGCAAAAAATTGTCACAAACGTAACCACCATGATCGAATACACTGTGTAAGGAAATAGCTAGAATGTTAACTTCATGAGTGAATAGACTGTGTTTTCCCATTATTATACCCCTAGAGCCTTGCATGTTATAAGCACTCAGTGGGTATTTGTGGAATAAAGAAATGAATGAAATTCCAGCCTTCCATAATCAAATAAATTCTGCGTCCTCAAATTTGAGTACGAATGCTGTAATGTGGGAACTCTTACTCTAGTAAATAGCCCTTCCCCTTTCATTTTCCGTATTCCTTTTGAGGGATGCATTGGCATCCCTCAAAAGGAAAAAATTAGAAACATCACCATGTTGCCTCTGTGACCCCTTTTGATACGGGTGCAGGTGTTGACACAGAACCTAATCATTTCAAGACAGTTGAAATAGGAAAGGGATCTTTTAAAAAGTCTTTTAAGTAGAGGATATATAAAAGAAATTCAACCTTTATTCTTCTATCTTCCAAGTTCCAGCTTGCGTTATCTCTGAGTTTGCAGAAATCTTCTTTGTATAATCTCTGCCGGCACATCTATGTCTAGGGATCAAGCATCACGATAAACATCACACTCATAAGAGCAGCCAGAAATGCTCTGCTTCTGGGCTGCCTCCAGACTTCCCGCTTCTAGTCTCAGATACTTTTGTTACTCAGATTATGAATACCAGGGAATACTAACCCATCAGGCACATTCGCCATATCTACATCGAGGAGTGTAAATTCAGGTAACAGGCAGTAGCAGGAAAACAGTCATCTCAGTGCTGTACAAATTATGCCAAGCAGGAAGAAGACATTTCACGACAAAGTGTTCTGTATGTGTGTGTGTGTTTTCATGTTGAGATTTTTGGTCTTTCTATCTCGAGAAGGTTACCAGCGCAATTCCCAATTTTGAAGAACTCATCCGTAAAAGTGAGCTGTATGAATTTACTTTTTGTATTGGAAGTGCTCGCTGTGGTTAAAGTGATTTATTTTAGTTCTTTTTGTAAGATGCCCATTTCGCTCATCTTCCTAACACTCTCCCTGGGAATTATTGCCAAAATGTTTTGAATGTGATACGTTTTTAAATGTGTTTTTCTTTAGTGATACACATTGAAATATTTACAGAGAAAATTATATGCTGTCTGGGATACGTTTAAAAATAATATGGGTGAGAAGTGGAAAAGAATACAGATGAGACTATGAGCTAATAATTGTTGAAGCTGAGTGATGGACGTACAGGCAAGCTTCCTACTTTTGCACATGTTTAAATTTTTCATTATCGAGAAGTTAACATTGGAAAGCTGCCTCATTGAGTACCAACAGTCTTTTCCTCTGTCTCAACATTGATCTCAACATTTCTAATTCCCTTTAAAATGGTATTTTATAAAAGGAGATGTATCTAATTCTTGAGAATGGTGCATAGAACCCAGATAGGCAATTCTAGAGAGTCCATATTCGTTCTGGGCTTTAGACCTTACTCTGCATGATTGTTCTTAGAAACTGCAACTGGTCGCCAGTAATGTAATTACTGTCACTTTACTACGTCAGCATTCGCCTCCCCCCTTTCTTGTTTGGACTCACTGAAAAATAAGCAAGGACAGAATGCAAGGGGAGTCCATGGATAATTCATACTTTTGATTGGTGTAGCCTCAATGGAAGGCAACCAGGCTTTTTATTGGGTTAATTAATCATAACTGATAATGAATGATAATTCTTCTGAAATAATATTACTTAGATTATTATTGCAAGGGCACTAAACTACTCTAGGGATTGAGAGATCTGAGTTGGGCTTTGCCCACACGTATGGTAACATTTTTTTCCCTTCTGTTTTCTCATGTGTAAAATGCAATTCCAGTAGCTTCGTTTTTAGGAGTTTTCAGGCTACAGGGGCCCCAGGACGACCCCTGTCTTGTTCGCTGGTGTATTCCTAGCCCTATCTCAGTGTCTGGCATCCGAGAGACATGTGTGCTTCATAAATACTATGAATGAATAAAAGGAATGAATGAGCTACTAGAACTCTTTAAGAGGCACTCTTCAGTCCTCTTACTAACTTTGTTGTACAATCTGATCCTTCCAGAAAATAGATTTTATGAGTCTCACCAAAGATGCTGAACTTCGCAGGCCTGGTCCAGAGTCTCAGGTCTGCTTCTGTGAACTTTAGTTTTCTTATCAGTAAAATAACCGTAAGACTGTTACACCACAGAGAATTGTCGGTAGCTGTTCACGGGCGACTCAGCGGGCCTGTCAAGCCTCCAGAACCTACTATGTAATGTGAAGGGTCAAAAACAGACACACTGTACAGTACTCTTAAGATACCTTCGGGCTTTCAAATGCAGCAAATTTCTTCCATTAATTTACTATTACAAATTCTTACCTAAACCATTTTTTCAGGTCTGAAGTGGGCGTTTAGTTTTCCTTTCCATTCTTTTAATTCCAGACACAAGGAAAGGCAGGGACTTACGACCCCTTTATTATGTCCCTCCATTGCAACCTTACAGCCAACTACATATGTAAACGCTAAAGGCTTTAGTTCCAGTTTCAAATTATTTCATTTTTAGTTCAACTCCAATAGGCTATTTCTCTCTGAGGCTGCTTCAGTCTCTCTCAGTGGGAAGTCGGAGAGTTTATATATTAGTCAACTCTTTAAAAACTCTGAGGCAAGACCCCTGTGGAGAGTGTTCAGTAATTGGTCTCCAGATGCTGCTGATACGAAGCACTCTAAAAGTCCTTAAACATCCCAGGAACACAATTCCATCTGCTTCGCTAGGTGCGTATGTCAGAAGCAGTAGCAGACTGTGTACCCACACTTTTACTCCTTTCCTTTGGTATCTAATTATTTCGTATCTAATATACAGCATGGTAAGATATATGCAAATGAATAGAACAGGATCTTGCAAAATTGGTAATTGCTATATTATTTAATGTGCTATATTATTTAATGTAACTACAATATAACCAAATGTTCCAACCACAAAATCAGTGGGTGTTAGCAATAAAATGGTCAACGGTTTTAACTCTACTCTGCAAAACATAATCCTGGTTGAGCAACTACTGAGAATATACTGTAGAGAAGTGACTTGACTTTGAAAAACATAGCCACTGTTTAGTCACATATTATACATTTAGAGACATAATGCTAGGAATTTTACTAAAATGAATAAGCAAGCACAAGTTAATAGATAACGAAAGTAGTATTTATTCAAAAGTGCTTACCGATAATAAAATAATTTCTGATTCAGAATAGAACGAAGTATGGAAATTTTTTTTTGCAAAGTCCTAGTCATTGCTTTGTGTGTATACGCACACACATGCATACACATTTGTAACCATGCAGGTTTATGTATCTATAGGTGTGTGTCCATATATATGTATTCAGATATATGAGAATATATATAAACATACACATGTATCAATACCCATGTCTAATTCAATTTTAAGTAACTACACTTCCTTCTCTGAAATTCTTTAGTCTGCTATCCTCAAGTGCTAGTGCTGTTTATACTTGCTCTTTCTTTAGATATTTGCTAATGCTGCTTATCTATTTGTTTTATATCTCTCTGTGGGTATATGCATATATACACACACACACACACGGAGACACAATGGTAATTTCTAATTTTGCTGTCTTGAGTAGACGGATGGGATGGATAGAGCATCAGGAACAGTTGGAAATGTCCTCTCGCTAGACCACGTCCTAATCTTGTGGAACAGATGCAACCTCTTCCCTTTTATCCACCGAGGACTCCACACCTCCACTAAGACTCCCTTCAGAAGACGTAAGACACAATACCCTGGCTCCTCAGGTATGGGATGCCCAGCCACTGTGGTGGCTCTAAAATATATCTGTAAATTCTTTGACACTCCTTTCATCAAGGGGGTTTATGTCCCCCTTCTTGAATCCAAGCCAGGCTATGACTGCTTAGGAGACGTCGTACAAAGAAATGCTATTTGACCTTGGCAGGTAACGAAACAAAGGACATACACCACCTTATTGGTATCTTTGGGACCCTTGCCTTTTGATTCCTGAGATGCCAGATAAGATAGGTCCTCGTAACAGGCTACACTTATGTGCTCCAGCCAGAGGCCAGTAACTGCTTCCAGATGCCGGCCAAGGATTTCACCCCCTAGACATCTAGTCACCTCCTGCCACCAACTTCCCAAATGAGACCCCGGACATCACGTAGCAGAGAAAAACCTTCCTTACTGAGAGCTCTGTCTGAATCCATGATCACAGAAGGCACAGGCATTATTAAATAAGTTTTGGGGAGGCTCATTTTGCACCAGTAGTAACTAGAACACAAAGGGGTCTTTGTTTCAGTGAAGCTTATCTCTTCTAAGTCTGTGACAAGGTCAAATGAGTTTCTTAAATGAGTCTCTTTGACAAGACAATTCCTGTGACGTGCTGGTGTGAAGGTACATTGAGAAGACCCCTAGACTCCTCCATGCTTTCATTCTGGGGCTCCCTCTATAGTCTTAGGTCCCAAATGTGCATTTTGGTGATAACTTTGAAGATAATAGTTTAGTTTGTATCATTAGTCAAGAGTAAATAAAGATGAGAATTTGGGACTAAGCGGACAAAAATGCCCCACATGCCCTGTTTCTCTATTGTATTTTTCTAATAATTCTATGGTAATACTTACTTATTTCTCCTGAACTTTAGGATGAAGATGTTCCAGTGATGTAGGGCTGAGACATGAACACCTTCCAGGTAACTGTTGCCTTACAGATGTTTATTGTATTTTTTGTATGTGATTGTTTGCTTCAATTTCCTAATATATGTCTAATACTAAGTTGACTCCTAACGTATCGGGAAATGAGCTGTCAAAAAGTGGGCCACTAAATTAAAAAAAAAAAATTAGTGCACATCTTAATTTTTAATCTTCTCCAATGTTCTTTTGTATTTATTCTCAGGTTTTATTTCGTTTGCTATGACACCTGCATTATTCTATCTACTCTTTATTTGAAAATGTATTGACTCCCTCCAGACTCAGCTTCTCAGGTATGCAACTGGACTTTGACCACTCATCAAGACAGGTACCAGCCTTGCATTAAATTAGAAATGTATACACAGTATTATACAAATTTGATGATCTTAATTATTTGTAGAAATAACTGATTGATTGACACAGCTTGTCAGTCTCACAAAAATTTTACACTTGAACATATTGCTTTAGACAGCTTGAAACAAGTCTTTTCTACTCTATGGAGTATTCTGTTGATCCACGAGCATCTTGAATTTACTTCAGGAAAGTTTGGTCTATTTTGCTAAATGTTGTGCAAATGGGTTTGAGAGAAAAAATGGGGGCATCTTTTTGTTATGCATAAGCACATCTCAGCAGGTCCTTAACAAGAAAGCAGAAGGCTACTATTAAAGGAAAGATTAGGCGTGACAGAGGAAAGATGGGGAGAATACATAAATTGTTTTGAATATGAAATCAGTCTAACAAACAAAAAATGCAATGCAGGCTTGTCTACCATGTCATCATAACAGTGGTCTAGGCTGAAACTAGAGGCCATCTAAGTCTCGTGTAGACATGACATGTGAGCGTGACGGGCATTTGTGAACATTTCTAATGCCCTGTCCTATCCTCCTCCTCCAGACAACATAACATCTTATTTTCTTAAAAACCACTTCCAGTTAAGTGGTATAAGTGTAACTTTCCCCATTTCATTTTTCTTTTTGCGGTACGCGGGCCTCTCACTGTTGTGGGATCTTCCCGGACCGGGGCACGAACCTGCGTCCCCTGCATGGGCAGGCGGACTCTCAACCACTGAGCCACCAGGGAAGCCCCCATTTCATATTTATACCCAAGCATATCTTACCCAGTAGTTTCTGAACAATCTAAGAAGTTTAACAAATTAACTGAGGGCTAAGCAGAGACTCTTCCTGGACATTTACACCCCTTCATCCTTAGCTTCCTTGTTTCTTCTCTTATCATAGAAATCATTTCCTCACACATTGCCTAGTTCTGCATAAATGTAACAAAGTGATTCTACAAAGAAGCCATATTTTCCCTTGCTGCTAGGACCTCTGTCTTTGTTCCCTATAAACTGAAGCGAAGGGACACAGACAAAAAATTGAAGTATTCCAGTCTCCTCTACTAGACTCAAATCTCCAGTGCCCACAACATATCCTTTTTTATTTTTTTGCAGTACACGGGCCTCTGCTGCTGCAGAGCACAGGCTCCGGATGCGCAGACCCAGCGGCCATGGCTCAAGGGCCCAGCCGCTCCGCGGCACGTGGGATCCTCCCGAACCGGGGCACGAACCCGTGTCCCCTGCATCGGCAGGCGGACTCCCAACCACTGCGCCACCAGGCAAGCCCCCACAACATATCTTTATCATTTACCCTGAGCAGCTAAAATGCTCCCTGGTGCTTAATATTTGCCATAAAACATCGAAATAGAATTTCTAGTTTCTGGAACATCTATGATTAATATGCAGAGCGTTCCAATGGATAAAGCAGACTGCGTGCAAAAGCAGATGAGCATGTAAGCAAAGAGAATGAAGTGTTAAGAATGAAATAAAGAATGCTTTTGATGGCCGTATGAGTAGACGAGACATGGTTGAGGAAAGAATCTCTGAGCTGAAGGATCTATCAAGAGAAAACTGCAAAACTGAAAAGCTAAGAGAACAAAAACTTAAAAAAAAACAGAATACCGACCACGGGACAACCAGAAAAGGTATATATAATATGTGCACAATGGGAATAACAGAAGGAGAAGAAACGGAGGAACAGAAGAAATATTTGAAACAATAATGACGGAGACGTTTCCCCCAATGAATGTCAGACACCAAACCTCAGATCCAGGAGGCTCTGCCAAAAACATTTACCTAGGCGTATGCTTTTCAAATTATATGCCTAGATAAATATCAATCGAAAATAAAGATACAGAACAGAAAGAAAAAATAAAACACCTCAAAGATAAGAATTTTAAAGTATTGAGAAAAAACCCACCCAACCACCCAGATTGCTGTAGCTTGTGAGATTATCCTCTGAAAATGAAGCAGAAATAGAGTTTCTCAGACAAAGAAAAACTGAGGAAAGCTGTTGCCCGTAGACCTGCCTTGCAATGATGTTAAAAGGAAATTATTGAGAAGTGATGTCAGCACGTTGATGGCATGAGACGCTCCCTTTATCTCTCCACTTCAATCAATCCACAACCAGTAGAACACCCACCACTCAACAAAGGTGCTTCTGCCTGACAAACCAGGACACCAGAGAGTTCCACACATCATGTAAAGGTGGGGGGACTGGGCTCCATAGAGGAGTCAGAATGGGGGAGGGGCGCAGCCGAGGCAGTGCCTGTGATCCCAGACCCTTGGCCAGAGCTGCTGAGCCCACAGCCCCAGAGAACCCAGGACCAGCTGGGAGTCAACACACACGACTCTGGCCTCCTGGCTGCAGGGGTGCCCATGGCCCCAGGTGACCCCATCCCTCTAGCTACAGAGGTGCCCGCATCTCCAGCTCCCGGCCCTCAATGGCAGTGACTGCAACTTAGACAACCCCAGATACAGCAGAGGCACCCAGGA
>NW_020173697.1:1869074-1922540 GCF_003031525.2 Neophocaena asiaeorientalis asiaeorientalis
ACCAGGAGACCCCAGATGTGGCAGAGGTGCCCCAGGCAGCAATGCCAGCAACAGCAGGAATATCACTGGCAGCAGCAAGGCACCAGCAACCCCGGGAGACACAAGCAAGCAGTGAAAACAAGGGAACATGGCAACATCTCTGACAGAGGTGGTATAGGGTGAGTGGTAAGTGTAGATTCTCAAATGTAACCACAGGCAGAGCAAACAAAACTTGTGCCATAGCGCCACCTAATGGAAAGTAAAAGAATGGCCCCTAATTACTACTAACCTGTTGAATCAGACTCAAGTGGAAAAAAGCTTCACCTAAAGAGGAATGATGTTTGCTACTTCAAACGTTCTGGCAAAGCAGTAACTCCATGGTAACACAGTATCACAAAAAGAAAGTGACAATTCTCCAGAAACCAAACTTAAAGTCACAGAATACTGTGATCTGATGATAGAGAATTCAAAATAGCCACCCTGAAGAAACTCAGTGAACTACAAGAAAACTCAGAAAGGCAGTTCAATGAGCTCAGAACTAAAAATAATGAACAGAAAAAATATCTTACCAAGGAGACTGGAAATCTAAAATACAACCAAACAAATTCTGGAGCTGAAGAATGCAATAGAATGCACTGGAAATAAAGCAGACCATATGGAAGAGAGAATCAGTGAGCTTGGACATAGAAATGATAGGTTAAAAATGAGGAAATTCTCTGAGAGCTATTTGATTCTTTTAGGAAGGGCAACATTAGGGTAATGGGTATCTCAGAGGAAAAGAAACAGAGAAGGGAGCAGAATGTTATTTAAAGAAATAAATAATAGCTGAGAAATTCCCAAAGTTGAGGAAGGAACTGGATATACAGGTCCATGAATCTGAAGAACAGTTAATTACCTCAATGCACAAAGAAGATGTTCTCCAAGACACATTATATTAAAACTAGCAAAAAATGACAAAGAGTGTTAAAGGCAGCCAGGGAAAAATGGGTGGTAACCCATAAAGTTACCCCCACTAGGCTCTCAGCAGATTTTTCAGCAGAAACTAAGGCCAGGAGATAGTGGAATTACATCCTCAAAATATTAAAAGATAAAAACTGTCAGGCAGGGCTTCCCTGGTGCCGCAGTGGTTGAGAGTCCACCTGCCGATGCAGGGGACACGGGTTCATGCCCCGGTCCGGGAAGATCCCACATGCCGCGGAGCGGCTGGGCCCATGAGCCATGGCCACTGAGCCTGCGCTCTGCAACGGGAGAGGCCACAACAGTAAGAGGCCCGCATAAAAAAAAAAACCAAAAACTGTCAGGCAAGAATACTCTATGCAGCAAAGTTCTCATTCACACATGAAGGAGAAATAAAGGCTTTCTCAGACAAACAAAAGCTGAGCAAGTTCATCAACTGTAGGCCTGCCTTACAAGAAATGGTGAAATGATCTCTTTTACCTAAAATGAAAAGACGAAAGTACACAAAACTCTGGGAAAGGTGATAGATGGACAGACAGAATTAGAAAATTGGAACTCTACATCAGAATAAGTTGTTAAACAATTATAGCCTAAAGGTTAAATGAATGAAAGCAGTAAAAATAACTATAGCTACTTCAATTTAGTAGTGAAACAACAACATAAAAAGGAGTAATTTGTGACGAAAACTCAAAAGGGGAAGAGAACAGAATCCATAGAGGTAAACGAAGATAAATAGTCCTTTTTCTGCTGATAGCATCTTATCTATGAGACATTTTACACAAACCTCACAGTAACCACAAAACAAATCTACAGCAGAGACACAAAATGTAATGAGGAAAGTGAGAAAAACATCACAGAGAACCACCAAACTAAAATGGTAGGTAGAAACACAAGGAAAGAGAAAATGGAGATATAGGGTAACCAGAAAACAGAAGTAAAGTGGCAGTAAAAGGTCCTCATTTATCAATAATCACCCTAAATTCAAATGGAATGAATAAACCAAAAGACACAGAGTGGCTGGATGGATTAAAAAACAAATCCAACCGTATGCTGCCTATAGGAGACTCATTACAGCTCTAAAGACAAACATAGGCTCAAAGTGAAGGAGTAGAAGATGATACTCCAACCAAAGAGCAGCCAAATGAAAGTGGGTGTAACCATACTCATCAGACAAAAGACTTCAAGCTGAAAAAAAAGTAACGAAAGACAAAGATGGATAGTATATAATGGTAAGGGGAACAATTCATCAAGAAGACATAGCAGTTATTAATATATATGCACCTAACACAGGAGCACCAAAATAGATAAAGCAATTATTAAAAGACCTAAAGGGAGAAATTTGACAGCAACACCATAATAGTAGGGAAGTTTACCACTCTACTTACATCAATGGATAGATCTTCCAGACAGAACGTCAAAGAGGAAACAGTGGCCTTAAATGAAACATTAGACAAGATGGACATATAATAGATTTATATAGAACATTCCATCCAAATGCAGCAGAATACAAATTCTTCTCAAGTTCACACGAAACTTTCTCAAGGATAGATCATACGTTGGGACACAAAACAAGTCTCGATTAAATTTAAAAAGACTGAAATTGTATCAAGTATCTTTTCCAATCACAGTGATACGAAACTAGAAATCAACTACAGAAAAAAGCTAGGAAAATCACATATGTAGAGACTGAACAACATGCTGCTGAACAACCACTGGGAATGAAAAGAAATCAAAGAAAAAAATTTAAAAACCTTAAGACAAATGAAAATAAAATACACCAGTGTCTATGGGATGCAGCAAAAGCAGTACTAGAGAGAAGTGTACGGAAATACAGCCCTACCTCAAGAACAAGAAAAGTCTCAAACAATTTAGCCCTGCACCTAAAGGAACTAGAAAAAGAACAAATGAAGCCCAAAGTCAGTAGAAGGAAGAAAATGATAAAGAAAGGAACATAAGTAAATGAAATCGAAACTTACAGACGACAGAAAAGATCAAGCTAAGAACTGGTTCTTTGAAAAGATAAAACTGACAAGACATACCAAGAAAAAAAAAGAGGGCTCAGATAAATAAATCAGAAATGAAAGAGAAGAAATTATAACCAACCACAGAAATACAAAGGGGATTATAAGAGAATACTGTGAATAGCTAGCTATATGCCAACGAATTAGACAACCGAGAAGAAATGGATAAATTCTCACAATCATAAAACATTCCAAGACTGAATTATGAATAGAGAATCTGAATACAATAATCATGAGTAAAGGGATTAAAACAGAAATCAAAAGCCTCCCAACAAACAAAATCCAGGAGCAGATGGCTTCACAGGTGAATTCTACCAAACATTCAAAGCAGATGTACTACTTACCCTTTTCACATTCTTCCAAAAAATTCAAGAAGAGGAAACACTTCCCAACTCAGTTTTTACGAGGCCAATATTCTGACATCAAAACCAGACAAGGACAACACACACACACACACACACACACACACAATTACTGGCCAATGTCTCTATGGACATAGATGAAAAAAATCCTCAATAAAATATTAGCAAACCAAATACAACCATACATTTAAAAGATCATACACGAAGATCAAGTGGGATTTATTCCAGGGATATAAGATAGATATTCAATATCTGCAAATCAATCAATGTGAGACATCACATTAACAAGATGAAGGATAAAAATCATAAGATCATCTCAATATATGCAGAAAAAGCATCTGACAAGGTTCAATCCCATTTTTGATTAAAAACAAAAACATGGGTACAGGAGGAATGTACCTCAACATCATAAAGGCCACATATGACAAACTCACAGCTAATATCATACTCAATGGTGAAAAACTGAAAGCTATCCCTCTAAAACCAGGAATAAGGATGCCAACTCTTGCCACTTCTGTTCAGCATAGTATAGGAATTCCTAGCTATAGAAATCAGACAAGAAAAAGAAATACAAAACACATCCAAATTAGAAGGGAAGAAGTAAAACTGTCACTTTTTGCAGATTACATGATTTTCCATATAGAAAACTCTAAAGACGCCACCAAAAAACAATTAGAATAAATACAATAAGGTTGCAGGACACAATCAATATATAAAAATTGGTTGTATTTGTATACACTAACAATGAACTAGCAGAAAGAAAGAATTTTTAAAAATCCCATTTACAATTGCAAAAAAATAAAATACCTAGCAATAAATATAACCAAGGACGTGAAAGAAATGAATGCAAAAAACTCTAAGACATTATTGAAAGAAACTGAAGAGAAATGGCAAGATATTCCATGCTAGTGGATGAGAATTAATGTTGTTAAAATGTCCGTATTACCTAAAACAATCTACAGATTCAATGCAATCCCAATCGAAATACCAATGACAGTTTTTCACAGAAATAGAAGAAAAACTCCTAAAGTTTGTATGGAAGCACAAAAGACCCCAAATAACCCAAGCAATCTTGAGAATAAAGAACAAAGCTGGAACTATCAAACTCCCAGATTTCAAAGTCTCCTAATTGTACTACAAAGTTATAGTAATCAAAGCAGCATGGTATTGGCAGAAAAGCAGAGACATAGATAACTGGAACAGAATTGAGAGCCCAGAAATAAACCCACACATACATGGGCAATTAATTTATGACAAAGGAGCAAAGAACATACAACGGAGAAATGATAGTTTCTGTAATAAATGGTGTTGGGAAAACTGAACAGCCACACACAAAAGAAACTATATATATATATAAAATCTTATACCATACACAAAAATGAACTCAAAATGGATTAAACATCTGAATGTAAGATCTGAAAGCATAAAACTCCTAAAAAGAAAACATAGGCAGTACACTGACATTCTTAGCAATATCTTTCTGGATCTGTTCCCTCAGGCAAAACAAATGGGACTTAACCAAACTAAAATGCTTCTGCACAGCAAAGGAAAGCATCAACAAAATCAAAAGACAACCTACTGAATGCAAGAAAATATTTGCAAATCACATATCCAACAAGGGATTAATATCCAAAATACATAAAGAACACATACAACTCAAAAACAAAAACATCAAACCACCCGATTAAAAAATGAGCAGAGCACCCAAATAGGCATTTTTCCAAAAAGACATACAGATGGTAACAGCATATGAAAAGATGTTCGACATCACTAATCATTAGGAAAACACGAATCAAACCATGATGAGAAATCACCTCATGCCCATTAGAATGGCTATTATCAAAAAAGGCAAGCAATGACAAATGCTGGAGACAATGTGGAAAAAAGGGAATAGTCATACACTGTTGGTGGAAATGTAAATTCGTGCAGCCATTATGGAAAACAGTATGGCGATTCCTCAAAATTTAAGACTATACAACTACCATATGATCCAGCTATTCCACTTCTGGTTATTTATCAGCAGAATACAAAAACACTAATTCAAAAAGATATATGAATCTCTATATTCATCACAGCATTATTTACAATAGGCAAGGTATGGAAACAACCTAAGTGCCCTTCAATGGTAGAATGTATAAAGGAGTTATACACACACACACACACACACAGTATGGAATATTAGTCATAAAAAAAGATGAAATCTTGCCATTTGTGAAAACATGTATGGACCTGTATTATGCTATGGTGAAATAAATCAAACAGAAAACAAATACCATGTGATTTCACTCATACGTGGACTACAAAAAAATAACATATCAAACAAAACCAAACACATAATACAGAGAAGAGAGTAGTGGTTACCAGAGAGGGAGGAGGGTTGGGGAAGGGCAAATTGGTAAAAAGGGGTAAACTGTATGATGATGGATGGAAAGTAAAATTTGACGGTGTACCCACCGTAGTGTTTACAGAAGTCAGTGTATGATGTTGAACACAGAAAACATATATTAGAAATCAATGTTACCTCAATAAAAAAATCAATGAAATTCTTTAGAGTGAAGTAATATGATATAGGTCAGAAGCTTGGATCTACATAAAGGAAGGAAGAACATCAAGGAGGAATAACTGAAGCTAAAATAAAAGCTTTAATTTTTTTATTATTTGATTTAATAATTGTTTAAATAATAGCAATAATATATTTGATTGTGTATGCTTATATATAATATATATATATATTATATATAAGTGAAATGAATGACATAAATGATACAATGGACAATAGGGAGGAATTAAGATTATTTTCTTTTTATAAGGTACTTACATTACCCTTGAAGTAGTATAGTGTTACTTGAAATTGAACTTGGTTTAACTGTAAATGAATACTGAAAACTCTAGGGCAACCACCAACAAAAGTAAAAAAAAAAAAAAAGTATAACTAAGGTGCTAGGACAGGAGTGAAAACTGACTCAGATAAAATGCTTAATTAAAATCCCAAAAGGCAGAAAAAGAGCAGAAGACAAAAATAGGAACAAAGAGCAAGGTCAATCAATAGAAAAGAGTAATGAATCTGCCAAGTATTTATCCAATGATATTAATAATTACTCTGAATGTCAGTGATCTAAATACTTCAATTAGAAGATAGAGATTGTCAGAGTGGATCAAAAAACAAGATCACTTACATGTTGCCTAAGAAAAACACACTTTAAATACAAAGACCCACACAGATTAAAAGTAAATGGATGGGGAAAACTATACCATAGTAACACTAATCATAAAAAGAAGGAATAGTTGTATTAATTTCAGACAGAGCAGACCTCAAAGTAAATAAAGTTAACAGAGGAAAGAAGGGCATTATGTAATGATGAAGGGGTCAAGTATCCAAGAAGACATAAAAATCTTAATGTGTATGTGCCTAAAAACAGTGTCTAACTATTTGAGGCAAAAGTAATATAACTTCAGAGAGAAATACGATTCCACTGTCATAGCTGAAGACTTCAACACCCCTCTATCAGAAAAGGACAGATCCAGCAGCAGGATCTCAGTAAGGACATAGTCAAAGTCAACAGCACCATCAGTCAACAGGACGTAATTGACATCTACAGACTACTTCATCCAACAACAGCAGAACACATGTGGAATATTCACTAAGATAGAACACATTCTGTGTTATAAAACACATCTTAACTAGTTTAACAGAACAGAGATGATTCAATGTCTCCTCTCTGACCACAATGGAATTAAACTAAAAAATCAATAACAGAAAGGTAACTGAAAACTCCCAAATTGAAGACATTAGGCAACATACTTCTAAATAACACGTGAGTCCAAAAAGAAATCTCGAGAGAGATTAAAAGATATTTGGAACGAATTCAAAACGAAAATGTAATCTATCAAAATTTGTGGGATGCAACAAAAGCAGTGCTTGGAGGGAAATTTACAGTATTGAATGCATATATTAGAAAAGAAAAAAATAATTTAAATCAATTGTTTATGTGTCCACCTTAGGAAACTGGAAAAATAAGAGCAAATTAAATCCAACATAATCAGAAGGAAACAAAAAATAATTAGAGCAGAAAAAAAAGTAGACATAAATTACTAGTATCAGAAATGAAAGAAGGGACAGTACATAGATCCTATGCATAATAAAGGGATCATATGAGCAAATCTATTCTCACACATTTGATAACCTATACGAAAGGACCATTTCCTTGAAAGACATAATTTGCCAAAACTTACATAGGAAGAAATAGACAATAGGCCTATATTCATTAAATAAATTGAATAAATAATAACCTTCTAAAACAGAATGTACCAGGTCAAGGGTTCACTATGAGTTCTATCTATCAAACGTTTAATGAAGAAATTTTAACAATTCTCTACAATCTCTTTCAGAGGATAGAAGCAGAGGAAATAATTCCTAACTCATTCTACAAGGACAGCATTTCCCTAATAACAAAACTAGACAAAGATATTACAAGAAAACTGGAAACCAGTATCTCTCATGTATACAGATGCAAAACTCTTCAACAAAATATGATCAAATCAAATCAAATGATATATCAAAATACTACAACCTATGTCCATGTGGGATTTGTTTCAGGTGTGCAAGACTGTTTCAACATTAGAAAATCAATTAATGTAGTCAATAACATCAATAAACTAAAATAGAAAAATCACACGATCATATCAATAGATGCAGAAAAAGTACATGACAAAATCCAACACCCACTCATGATAAAAACTTTCAGTAAACTAGAAATTGAGGGGAACTTCTTCAACCAGATAAAGAATATTTACAAAAACCTACCACTAACATAGTACTTTATTGTGAGAAACTAAAAGCTTTCCCACTAAGGTACAAAACAAAGATGTCCCCTATAGGAAGGAAAAAATAATCATGTCTTTGTTCACAGGAGAAATGATGACGGTCCACGTAGAAAATCTGAAAGAATTAGCAAAAGAACCCCAGGAACGATTAAGCAATTATAGGAAGGTTGCACAATAAATTAATATACAAAAGTTATTTTCCTCTAAACCTGAAAGAACACATGGAATTTGAATTTAAAACCACAATACTGAGGGGACCTTCAAGATGGTGGAAGAGTAAGACATGGAGATCATCTTCTTCCCCACAAATACATCCAAAATACATCAACATGTGGAACAATTCCTACAGAACACCTACTGAATGCTGGCAGAAGACCTCAGACATCCCAAAAGGCAAGAAACTACCCATGTACCTGGGTAGGGCAAAAGAAAAAAGAATAAACAGAGACAAAAGAATAGGGACAGGACCTGCACCAGTGGGAGGGAGCCGTGAAGGAGGAAAGGTTTCCACACACTAGGAAGCCCCTTCACTGGTGGACACGGGGTGGGTGTGGGGGAAGCTTCGGAGCCGTGGAGGAGAGCGCAGCAACAGGGGTGCAAGAGGGCAAAGCGGAGAGATTCCTGCACAGCGGATCGGGGCCGACTCGCACTCACCAGCCCAAGAGGCTTGTCTGCTCACCCACCAGGGCAGGTGGGGGCTGGGAGCTGAGGCTCAGGCTTCGGAGGTCGGATCCCAGGGAGAGGACTGGGGTTGGCTGCGTGAACACAGCCTGAAGGGGGCTAGTGTGCCACAGCTAGCCAGGAGGGAGTCCGGGGAAAAGTCTAGACCTGATGAAGAGGCAAGAGACCACTGTTTCATGGTGTGTGAGGAGAGGGGATTCAGAGTACTGCCTAAACGAGCTCCAGAGACAGGTGTGAGCCATGGCTATCAGCACAGACACCAGAGATGGGCATGAGACACTAAGGCTGCTGCTGCAGCCACCAAGAAGCCTGTGTGTGAGGTCACTATCCACACCGCCCCTCCCGGGAGCCTATGCAGCCCGCCACTTCCAGGGTCCCGTGATCCAGGGACAACTTCCCCAGGAGAACACGTGGCACGCTTCAGGCTGGTGCAACGTCACACTGGCCTCTGCCGCCACAGGCTCACCCCCGCATTCCGTACCCCTCCCTCCCCCGAGCCTGAGTGAGCCAGAGCCCTTGAATCAGCGGCTCTCTTAACCCCATCTTGTCTGGGCAGGAAACAGATGCCCTCAGGTGACCTACACACAGAGGCGGGGCCAAATCCAAATCTGAGCCCCTGGGAGCTGTGCAAACAAAGAAGAGAAAGGGAAATCTCTCCCAGCAGCCTCAGAAGCAGCGGATTAAAGCTCCACAATCAACTTGATGTACCCTGCATCTGTGGAATACCCAAATAGACAACAAATCATCCCAAAATTGAGGTGGTGGACTTTGGGAGCAACTGTAGACTTGGGGTTTGCTGTCTGTGACTGATTTGTTTCTGATTTTTATGTTTATTAGTTTTTGCACTTGTTATCATTGGTGGATTTGTTTATTGGTTTGGTTGCTCTCTTTTTTATTATTATTTTAACAATTAAAAAATATTTTATTACTTAAAATTTTTTTTATTTCTTTTTTCTCCCTTTTCTTCTGAGCCACGTGGCTGACAGGGTCTTGGTGCTCCGGCCTGGTGTCAAGCTTGAGCCTCTGAGGTGGGAGAGCTAAGTTCAGGAAATTGGTCCACCAGAGACTTCCTGGCTCCATGTAATATCAAATGGCGAAAGCTCTCCCAGAGATCTCCATCTCAATGCTAAGACCCAGCTCCACTCAACGGCCAGCAACCCTATGCCAAACAACTAGCAAGACAGGGACACAATCCCACCCATTAGCAGAGAGACTAAAATCATACTAAGTTCACAGACACCCCAAAACACACCACCAGATGCGGTCCTGCCCACGAGAAAGAAAAGATCCAGCCTCATCCACCAGAACACAGGCACCAGTCCTCTCCATTAGGAAGCCTACATAACCCACTGAACCAACCTCTTACCCACTGGGGGCAGACACCAAAAACAATGGGAACTATGAACCTGCAGCCTGTGAAAAGGAGACCCCAAGCACAGTAAGTTAAACAAAATGAGAAGACAGAGAAATACGCAGCAGATGAAGGAGCAAGGTAAAAACCCACCAGACCAGACAAACGAAGAGGAGATAGGCAGTCTACCTGAAAAAGAATTCAGAGTAATGATAGTAAAGATGATCCAAAATCTTGGAAATAGAATAGAGAAAATACAAGAAATGCTTAACAAGGACCTAGAAGAACTAAAGAGCAAACAATGATGAACAACATAATATGAAATTAAAAATTCTCTGGAAGGAATCAATAGCAGAATAACTGAGGCAGAAGAACGGATAAGTGACCTGGAAGATAAAATAGTGGAAGTAACTACCATGGAGCAGAATAAAGAAAAAAGAATGAAAAGAACTGAGGACAGTCTCAGAGACCTCTGGGACAACACTGAACACATTAATGTTCAAATTATAGGGGTTCCAGAAGAAGAAGAGAAAAAGAAAGGGTGTGAGAAATTATTTGAAGAGATTATAGTGGAAAGCTTCCCTAACATGGGAAAGGAAATAGTCATCCAGGAATCGCAGAGAGTCCCATACAGGACAAATCCAAGGAGAAACACGCCAAGATACATATTAATCAAACTATCAAAAATTAAATACAAAGAAAAAATATTAAAAGCAGCAACAGAAAAGCAACAAATAGCATACAAGGGAATCCCCATAAGGTTAACAGCTGATCTTTTAGCAGAAACTCTGCAAGCCAGAAGGGAGTGGCAGGACATATTTAAAGTGATGAAAGGGAAAAAGCTACAACCACGATTACTCTATCCAGCAAGGATCTCATTCATATTTGACAGAGAAATTAAAACCTTTACAGACAAGCAAAAGTTAAGAGAATTCAGCACCACCAAACCAGCTTTACAACAAATGCTAAAGGAACTTCTCTAGGCAGGAAACACAAGAGAAGGAGAAGACATACAAAAACAAACCCAAAACAATTAAGAAAATGGTAATAGGAACATACGTATTGATAATTACCTTAGATGTAAATGGATTAAATGCTCCCACCAAAAGACAGAGACTGGCTGAACGGATACAAAAACATGACCCATATATATGTTGTCTACAAGAGACCTCCTTCAGACCTAGGAACACATACAGACCGAAAGTGAGGGGATGGAAAAAGATATTCAATGCAAATTGAAATTAAAAAAAGCTGGAGTAGCAATTCTCGTATCAGACAAAATAGACTTTAAAATAAAAAATGTTACAAGAGACCAAGAAGGACACTACATAATGATCAAGGGATCAATCCAAGGAGCAGATATAACGATTGTAAATATTTACGCACCCAACATAGGAGTACCTCAATACATAAAGCAAATGCTAACAGACACAAAAGGGGAAATCGACAGTAACACGATAATAGTAGGAGACTTTAACACCCCAATTTCACCAATGGACAGATCATCCAAAATGAAAATAAATAAGGAAACACAAGCTTTAAATGACACATTAAGCAAGCTGAACTTAAGGGATATTTATAGGACATTCCATCCAAAAACAAAAGAATACACTTCCTTCTCAAGTGCTCATGGAACATTCTCCAGGATAGATCTTGGGTCACAAATCAAGCCTTGAGAAATTTAAGAAAATTGAAAATTGCATCAAGTATCTTTTCTGACCGCAACGCTATTAGACTAGATATCAATGACAGAAAAAATCTGTAAAAAATACAAGCACATGGAGGCTAAACAATATGCTACTAAATAACCAAGAGATCAGTGAAGAAATCAAAGAGGAAATCAAAAAATACCTAGAAACAAATGACAATGAAAACACGATGACGCAAAAACTATGGGATGCAGCAAAAGCAGTCCTAAGAGGGAGGTTTATAGCAATACAGTCCTAACTCATGAAACAAGAAACAGCTCAAATAAACAACCTAACCTTACACCTAAAGCAATTACAGAAAGAAGAACAAAAAACTCAAAGTTAGCAGAAGGAAACGAATCATAAATATCAGATCAGAAATAAATGAAAAAGAAATGAAGGAAACAATATAAAAGATCTTAAAACAAAAAGCTGGTTCTTTGAGAAGATAAAATTGATACACCATTAGCCAGACTCATCAAGAAAAAAAGAGAGAAGACTCAAATCAACAGAATTAGAAATGAAAAAGAAGTAACAACTGGCCCTGTAGAAATACACAGGATCATGAGAGATTACTCTAAGCAACTATATGCCAATAAAATGGGCAACCTGGAAGAAATGGACAACCTGGAAGAAATGGACAAATTCTTAGAAAAGCACAACCTTCTGAGACTGAACCAGGAAAAAAATAGAAACTATAAACAGACCAATCACAAACACTGAAATTGAAACTGTGATTAAAACTTTTCCAACAAACAAAAGCCCAGGACCAGAAGGCTTCACAGGTGAATTCTATCAAACATTTAGAGAAGAGCTAATACCTATCCTTCTCAAACTCTTCTAAAATATAGCAGAGGGAGGAACATGCCCAAACTCATTCTACAAGGTCACCATCACCCTGATACCAAAATCAGACAAAGATGTCCCCAAAAAAGAGAACTACAGGCCAAAATCACTGATGAACATAGATGCAAAAATCCTCAACAAAATACTAGCAAATAGAATCCAACAGCACATTAAAAGGATGATACACCATGCTCAAGTGGAGTTTATCCCAGGAATGCAAGGATTCTTCAATATATGCAAATCAATCAATGTGATAAACCATATTAACAAATTGAAGGAGAAAAACCATATGATCATCTCAATAGATGTAGAAAAAGCTTTTGACATGATTCAACACCCATTTATGATAAAAACTCTCCAGAAAGTAGGCATAGAGGGAACCTACCTTAACATAATAAAGGCCATATATGACAAACCCACAGCCAACATTGTTCTGAATGGTGAAAAACTGAAACTACTTCCACTAAGGTCAGGAACAAGACAAGGTTGCCCACTGCAATCACTATTGTTGAACACAGTTTTGGAAGTGTTAGCCACAGCAATCAGAGAAGAAAAGGAAATAAAAGGAATACAAATCGGCTAAGAAGTAAAACTATCACTGTTTACAGATGACATGATGCTATACATAGAAAATCCTAAAGATGCTACCAGAAAATCACTAGAGATAATCAATGAATTTGGTAAAGTAGCAGGGTACAAAATTCATGCACAGAAATCTCTTGTATTCCTATACACTAATGATGAAAAATCTGAAAGAGAAATTAAGGAAATGCTCCCATTTACCATTGCAACAAAAAGAATAAAATACCTAGGAATAAACCTACACAAGGAGGCAAAAAACCTGTATGCAGAAAACTCTAAGACACTGATGGAAAAAATTAAAGACTATACAAACAGATGGAGAGCTATACCATGTTCTTAAACTGGAAGAATCAACACTGTGAAAATGACTATACTTCCCAAAGGAACCTACAGATTCAATGCAATCCCTATCAACCTACAGTGGCATTTTTTTTCACAGAACTAGAACAAAAAATCACAATTTATATGGAAACACAAAAGACCCCGAATAGCCAAAGCAATCTTGAGAAGGAAAAATGGAGCTAGAGGAATCAGGCTCCCTGACTTCAGACTCTACTACAAAGCTACAGTAATCAAGACAGTATTGTACTGGAATGAAAACAGAAATATAGATCAATAGAACAGGCTAGAAAGCCCAGAGATAAACCCACGCACATATGGTCACCTTATCTTTGATAAAGGAGGCAAGAATATGCAATGGAGAAAAGGCAGCCTGTTCAGTAAGTGGTGCCGGGAAAATTGGACAGCTGCATGTAAAAGAATAAAATTAGAACACTCCCTAACACCATACACAAAAATAAACTCAAAATGGATTAAAGACCCAAATGTAAGGCCAGACACTATGAAATTCTTAGAGGAAAACATGGGCAGAAGACTCTATGACATAAGTCACAGCAAGATCCTTTTTGACCCAGCTCCTAGAGAAATGGAAAGAAAAACAAAAACTAACAAATGGGACCTAATGACACTTAAAAGCTTTTGCACAGCACAGGAAACCATAAACAAGACAAAAAGATAACCCTCAGAATAGGAGAAAATATTTGCAAACTAAGCTACTGACAAAGGATTAATCTACAAAACAGACAAGCAGCACATGCAGCTCAATATCAAAAAAACAAACAACCCAATCCAAAACTGGGCAGAAGACCTAAAGAGACATTTCTCCAAAGAAGATATACAGATTGCCAACAAACACATGAAAGGATGCTCAACATCACTAACCATTAGAGAAAAGCAAATCAAAACTTAAATGAGTCATTACCTCACACTGGTCAAAATGGCCATCATCGGGCTTCCCTGGTGACACAGTGGTTGAGAGTCCGCCTGCTGATGCAGGGGACACGGGTTCGGGACACGGGTTCGTGCCCTGGTCCGGGAAGATCCCACATGCTGCGGAGCAGATAGGCCCATGAGCCATGGCCGCTGAGCCTGCGTGTCCGGACCTTGTGCTCTGCAACGGGAGAGGCCACAACAGTGAGAGGCCCACGTAACCATAAACAAGACAAAAAGATAACCCTCAGAATAGGAGAAAATATTTGCAAACTAAGCTACTGACAAAGGATTAATCTACAAAACAGACAAGCAGCACATGCAGCTCAATATCAAAAAAACAAACAACCCAATCCAAAACTGGGCAGAAGACCTAAAGAGACAGTTCTCCAAAGAAGATATACAGATTGCCAACAAACACATGAAAGGATGCTCAACATCACTAACCATTAGAGAAAAGCAAATCAAAACTTAAATGAGTCATTACCTCACACTGGTCAAAATGGCCATCATCGGGCTTCCCTGGTGACACAGTGGTTGAGAGTTCGCCTGCTGATGCAGGGGACACGGGTTCGGGACACGGGTTCGTGCCCTGGTCCGGGAAGATCCCACATGCTGCGGAGCAGATAGGCCCATGAGCCATGGCCGCTGAGCCTGCGTGTCCGGACCTTGTGCTCCGCAACGGGAGAGGCCACAACAGTGAGAGGCCCACGTACCCCCCCCCAAAAAAAAAAAAAATGGCCATCATCAAAAAATCTACAAACAATAAATTCTGGAGAGGGTGTGGAGAAAAGGGAACCCTCTTGCACTTTTGGTTGGAATGTTAATTGATACAGCCACTGTGGAGAACAGTATGGAGGTTCCCTAAAAAACTAAAAATAGAACTACCATACAGCACAGCAATCCCACTACTGGGCATACACCTTAGAAAACCATAATTCAAAAAGAGTCATGTGTCACAATGTTCATTGCAGCCCTATTTACAATAGCCAGGAAACGAAAATAACCTAAGTGTCCATCAACAGATGAGTGAATAAAGATGTGGCACGTATATACAATGGAATATTACTGAGCTATAAAAAGAAATGAAATTGAGTTATTTGTAGTGAGGTGGATGGACCTAGAGTTTGTCATACCGAGTGAAGTAAGTCAGAAAGAGAAAAACAAATATCTTATGCTAATACATATATATATATATGGAATCTAAAAAAAAAAAGTTCTGACAAACGTAGGAGCAGGACAGGAATAAAGACGCAGACATAGAGAATGGGCTTGATGACACGGGGAAGGGGGAAGCTGGGGCAAAGTGGGAGAGTAGCATGGACATATATACACTACCAAATGTAAAACATATCGCTAGTGGGAAGCAGCTGCATCGCACAGGGAGATCAGCTCGCTGCTTTGCGACCACCAGAGGGATGGGATAGGGAGGGTGGGAGCAAGACACAAGAGGGAGGGGATATATGTATATGTATAGTTGATTCACTTTGTTATACAGCAGAAACTAACACAGCATTGTAAAGCAATTATACTCCAATAGAAATATTAAAAAAAATAAAGAGAAAGAAATAATGTACCTTTTAAATTTTATTTGCTCAATAAAAATGCATTAAGTTTAAAAAAAGTTAAAAAATATGACCCCCCCCACAATATTACTTATATTAGTATCATCCAATACAGTATACTTAGGTATATGAATGAAATCAAAGATGAGCTAAATAAATGGAGACATTCCATGTTCATGGATAGGAAGTGTGAAGATGTCAGTTCTTCCCAACATTATCTATAGACTCAATAGATTCAATGCAATACCAATAAAAATTCCAGCTAATTATTTTGTTGATATTAACAAAATGATTTTAAAGTTTACACAGAGATGCAAAAGACCCAAAATAGCTAACTCAACATTGATGAAGAATAAAGTTGGAGAACTGACACTATCTGACTTCAAGGCTTAGTATAAAGCTATAGTAATCATGTCAGTACAGTATTGGTGAAAGAATAAACAAATAGTTCAATGGAACAGAACAGAAATCCCAGAAATAGACTCCCATAAATATAGTCAACTAATCTTTGACAAAGAAGCAAAATTAATACAATGGGCAAAGACAGTGTTTTCAACAAATGGTGCTGGAACAACTGGACATCCACAGGCCAGAAAGTAAAATAAAATAAAAGAATCCAGATACAGACCTTATATCCTTCACAAAAATTAACTCAAAATGCATCACAGACCTAGATGTAAAAGTAAAACTATAAAACTCCTAGAATATAACATTAGAGAAAACCTAGATGGTCTTGTGTATGTCAATGACTTTTTAGATACAAGATTAAAGGCATGATCCATTAGAGAAATAATTGGTAAGCTAGATGTCATTAAAATAAAAATCTCTGCTGTGTCAATGACAATATCAAGAGAATTAGAAGACAAGCCACAGACTTGGAAACAATGTTTGCAAAAGACATATCTGATAAGGGACTGTTATCTAAAATAATGAAGGATGCTTAAAACTGAACGATAAAAAATAAACAACCTGATTTTTAAAATGGGGTAAAAACATGAACTGACACCTCAGCAAAGGTATAGAAGATGGAAAATAAGAATATGAAAAGGTGCTCCACATCATATATCATCAGAGAAATGCAAATTTTTTTAAAAAGTGAGATACCACTACGTACTATTAGAAAGACCAAATTTCAGAATGCTGACAGCACCAAATGCTGGTGAGGATGTAGAGCAACAGGAACTCTCATTCAGTGCTGGTGGAAATGCAAAATGGTACAGCCACTTTGGAAGACAGTTTGGTAGTTTCTTAGGTAACAAAACTACTCTTATCATACAATCCAGCAATCCCACTCCTTGGTATCTACCCAAAGGAGTTGAAAACTTAGGTCCACACAAAAATCTGCACAAAGATGTTTATAGCAGCTTTATTCATAATTGTCAAAACCTGAAAGCAACCAAGATGTCCTTCAGTAGGTATATGGATAAATAAACTGCAGTGCATCCAGACAATGGAATATTATATTATGCGGCACTAAAAAGAAATGAGCTATCAAGCCATGAAGAGACACAGAGGAAGCTTAAATGCATCTTACTAAGTGAAAGTAGCTAATACGAATAGGTTATATACTGTGTGATTCCAACTATATGCCATTCTGGAAGAGGTAAAACTATGGAGGCAGTTAAAAGATCAGTGGTTCAGGGGTTGGGGTGGGGTGGGGATGGAACGAATGAATTAGCAGAACACAGAGGATTTTTAAGGCTGTGAAATTATTCTCTATGATAACATAATGATTATATATGCCACTATACATTTGTCCAAATCCAAAGAATACACAATATTCAGTGATGAATATAAGATAGAAGCATTGCTGGACCATCTATATAGATGGTCTTCCATACTCCTCTGATATGGGTAACTCCCATTATTATCCCATCGTTGTAAAACAGACAAGCTACAGCACAGCTTCAATGAGCACTCCTTTATCACTCAGAAACATTACTTTTACTACATGAAAGCATTAGAAACAATTTTGACATGAAAGTAAATTGCAGCAGTATACAGTTTAAAGATGTGAAGGAAACAAAATGCTTGTATTACACAACAGTGACCCAGCATGCCCTCATTTTGCCAGGTCTCTTCTCTTGGTACATATCTTACCGTGAATGTCAACTCACTTATAGCAGGAGGTTAGTTATATTCTTTTGGGAGGTAGATTTTCACACATATATCACGTACTTAATAAATATTTGATCAATTAAAAACTGATTTGCAATGGAGTTATCATTCACATGATAAATCTCCGAATACATCTCTAACACTTTCTTGATCAAAAATACATTACACTGAGCTAGCACACATACACGTATATGTGTACAAATACAGAAAACAGACATTTTCTAAAACAATACTTGGTAACATTATGTTGTAGATGGTACAAAACAGCAGCTGGTGAATAGAGTGAAAAGGAAGTATAAGTCATTGGAAAAAAAAAAAAAAAAAAGGTAAAGCAGGAGACCTGGGAAAACGTAGGAAATTCCCTTCATTGTTTTAAGTAGAACAAAAATGCCTGTTTTTCCATTTGGGTATGTACTGTACAATACTGTCGTCACTACTAGGACAGTCGTTTGGCATTTGCTCTGTTTGTCCTAATGAGTAAGAATACTGATAAAATAAAATCAATTCCATAATATTTCTTTTCTAATTATACCATTTTCATATAAAAATGCAGATCCTTTAAAAAATAACACCACTTAATTTTAAAGATAAATTCATTAATAAAACATAGCTTTGAAAACCACGTATACACCAATGCAATTTTTATATGACACAAGTTGTAAAGCCAAATTTTACTTCTCCTCCAAAACAAGGTTACACTGAGAGTTCTATTTATAATTCTGTCACAATTAAAAATGTCTTCAGATGAAAACTTTGAGCCTGTTTTCTTCTGTGTGAACTGAGATACTTCCTGCTCTTTTTATAAAGAGGTAACATATGTAATCGCTAAGAACTCTTTAGAGAAAGCTTTACTAGAAATAATTATTTCTTTACACGGTGCACTTAATAAGATGCTATTACTACTGACATTATTTCAACAACCCATTCCAAGAGATATAAAATCGATTCTCAGTCACCTTCTCATAGTGTCAATTATTCAGCAATCTAGACCAAAATCATTAAATAACAGTACCTCCGATGTTTCCAACCGGTGCTTCCAGTCAAGAGCCCATTATTAATCAACCCCTAAATACACTTCCTGTTTACCTAGTATTTTGCCGTAATTCCACACAGGTGCTACTTATCTCAGGAAAACTGATCATAACCAAATAATAGAAGGCATTTTCCTAAAATCCAGCCATATTATATTTTGTTGTAGGGGAGCAACACTTGCCACCCTAAAATGTCTCTTTGGCATGCAGAGTATTTCAAGGTGAAAAAAGACCAAAGGATTCAAGAAGAGACTTTCACCTCCCCCTTAACTGCCAAAAGAATTTAAGTAAAGGGTCTATTCCAGGAATAGAGCTATCTGGAGAGGTAGCTGCGAAGACTGTGGGCGAGGTGTGGTGGGGAAAACTCGGCAGGGCCTGGAGATCAAAATCCACTCTGTGGGGCTTCCCTGGTGGCGCACTGGCTGAGAGTCCGCCTGCCAATGCAGGGGACACGGGTTCGTGCCCCGGTCCGGGAAGATCCCACATGCCGCGGAGCGGCTGGGCCCGTGAGCCGTGGCCGCTGAGCTTGCGCGTCTGGAGCCTGTGCTCCGCAACGGGAGAAGCCACAACAGTGAGAGGCCCGCGTACCACACACACAAAAAAACCACCACCAACAAAAAAATCAACTGTGTCCCCTTGAGTCCGCATGGGCTGTCACACATTTGTTGACATCTCCATGCGAATCACCTTTCTCCCCTTTGAAGTCCCAGACCACTACCCCCAACATCCTCCTTTGTCTTTAGCTGAAGATTTAAGGTGAAGGTTTCCAGCATTTTGGAGAGCTACTCAATTTCTCTGGGTCTCTCCCATGCACACGTTATTAAACATCTGTTTGATTTTCTCCTGTTAATCTGTGTCATGTCAATTTAATTCTTAGACCAGCCAGGATGAACCTAGTTGTGTAGAGGAATATTTCTTCCTCCCCAACACTGTCATAGTGAATGACCAGTGTTTGTGGACCCCATGTACAAAGTATTATGACTATTTCTAATCTTGTGCAAAGTCATCTAATATCTTCCATATAGTATATCACAAATCAACCACAACTAATTATTAAGCTAAGTCATATGACAAAGAATTTGTTACAAGAACCATCTTCTTCTTCTATACTCTAAATGAATACACTCTCTCAGGGTTGTCCTTGAACTATTTTTCATTATCTTTTTCTACCCCGGAGATCACCTTCATACCCAGGGTTCAGTCTTTTTCTACTGTGAAGGTATATTCAAAATACATATCTCTGCTCTCTGAACTCTAAACCCATATTCCTTGTTACCTCTTAGAGATTCTGTCATCCTGTAAATTCTTTACACCTCTATATCCCAGTTTATTTTCATAGACTCCTCCAGCCTCAAAACCTGCTTTCGACTTCTCAATTTCACTAGTGTTACCCCTGCATGCTCCAAATGGACATTGTAGATTATCGCCATCTCACTCATTTTTGCCTTTCTCCCCGGTTTTCTTCCAATATCAAGTATTTCTCATCTATCTTTTCAGTCACTGCACTTCTCACACTCAAGACCCTCAAAAACTTTAATGATTAAACCCTGACACTATCCTGCCAGTTCTCCTCTCACCTCCTGTCACTTTTCAGTTGTCATTGGTAGAGACACTGCCACCAAGTGGACTTTTCTATCACAGAGATGAAACCACTGTTGCTGAAAAGACTGTGGATGGTTATTCATGGTCTACAGAGCGGCAAAGGCTGCTACCAGGCCCATCGAAGATGGACTCTCTGTAGACCAGTCCAGACTCATTTCCTGTTAGTCTCCTAATGTGTTTCCAAGGTAGACCCCACGCCTCTGTTCCTGCGAAATCCTTCACCTTTTCCTGGTTTTCTTCACATGTTCCCTTTTACTGAAAATCCATCCCATTTATGAATTGCTCTTCCTCCTTCAAAGATCCATCTCAGAGCTTCTCTCTCTTTCTCATGAAGCCTCCCCCCGCCTCTCTGAACCTACCATATTGTTTCAACATGTACTTGAGAAAGTGCTCTGACAATTCCCTAAATCCCCCAGTTCTAAGACAATACGTAGTAATCCTCCACATAAAATTTCAAATGAAATATTATCAAAGTGATTTTTGCACATAATATATACATGAACATATATATGTATTATTTGGAATTTTCCAGTCACCCTTCTTTTTTAAAGGGAGTTTATTTATTTTTATAAATTTATTTATTTATTTTTTGGCTACGTTGGGTCTTCGTTGCTACGTGCGGGCTTTTCTCTAGTTGTGGCGAGCAGGAGCTTCTCCAGTTGCAGAGCACGGGCTCTAGGCGAGCGGGCTCAGTAGCTGTGGCTCACGGGCTCAGTAGTTTTGGCGCACGGGCTTAGATGCTCCGCAGCATGTGGGATCTTCCCGGACCAGGGCTTGAACCCGTGTCCCCTGTGTTGGCAGGCGGATTCTTAACCACTGCGCCACCAGGGAAGCCCTGCCAGTCACCCTTTGTTTTGAATGCTTTATGTATATAGACTCGTTTAATCCCCACAACTATTCTGTGAGATAGATAGGACTGATATTAACCCCATTTTACAAAGGAAGGCGTTCTGTAATAGAAATTATAAATCAAAATGTAAATGACCTCTTCAGACCTTTTATCAATTAATTAATTCCATCAACCAGTGCTTGCTGAGCAGGTGCTGTGTGATGGGTGCTTTGCAGACATTGAGACACAGGGATGAATAAGACAAAAAAGAGCTCTCATGGAGCTTACATGCAGACGGGGAAGATGCACAATGAAGACATTGTCAAATTACCAAGCAAAATGTCAAGCCAACACGTGTTTCGGGGCATTCAAAGGATCAAACATAAAATTAAAAAATTGAATCTTAAAGGTCAAGGGTTTAGTGTTTGTAATTTTGGTATTTTTCCTTATTTTGCAGTAGAGTCTTTTTTTTTTGCCGTACGCGGGCCTCTCACTGTTGCGGCCTCTCCCGTTGCAGAGCACAGGCTCCGGACGCGCAGGCTCAGCGGCCATGGTTCACAGGCCCAGCCATTCCGCGGCACGTGGAATCTTCCCGGACCGGGGCACGAACCCGTGTCCCCTGCATCGGCAGGCGGACTCTCAACCACTGCGCCACCAGGAAAGCCCTGCAGTAGAGTCTTTTTACTAGCTTTGTTCTCCTAGTGGTAGATTGAGTACATTCATGACCTTGATGAATACCCTGCTTGCCTGATGCCCTTTTCAGTGTGATGGTGCAGCTCCTCCTTTCAGCAGTTGGAGCCCATTTCCCCATCCTGGAATCTGGCCTGAAAGGCCAACCTAGGCTACAGCTAGCCGCGCCCCCCAAAGACGTGACAGTCGCCAAACCAGCAAACTGCCTGTGTGACCCAAATCTGACCAAAGGCACGAGAGGGAGCCGATATTATCCAGCTGAGCCAAAGACTCATACACAATCATACATGCTTTTTGTTTGAAGCCACAGAATTTTGAAATGATTTATTACACAGAACCTCCCTTCAAATTAGCTACCATAGGACATGGTTTCTATTTCGCTTATCCTTGTTTATCTGGGTCATCCCTAGCACATTGTATCTTATAACACAGTTACTTAAATAAGCTCAATTAACTTTAGCTATTAAAGGATCTGACCATGGGTCCACTAAGGTAAGAACAGCTTTGAAAAGAGCAATAGTTTTAAGTCTAAATGAAGTCTGAATTTACATCAGCTAAAGAGGCTGCTAAGGGGATGCTGAGTGCGACTGAGGATTATTTAAGGATGGGAGCCGTACTCTGCCCCCTCCCCATGATCCACACGCCCCCCCCGCCACCAGATGGTATATTTGTTACAGTCCATGAACTTACACTGACACATCATAATCACCCAAAGTTAATAATTTACATGAGGGTTCACTCTTGGTATACATCCTCTGGGCTTGGAAAATGTATAATGACAAGTATCCAGCATTACGGTATCATTCAGAATAGTTCCGCTGCCCTAAAAACCCTCTGTCCTCCACCTGTTCATCCCCCCTCCCCGCTAAACCCTGGCAACCACTGACCATTTTTCTATCTCCAAAGCTTTACCTTTTCCAGAACGTTATATAGTTGGAATCATACAGTAGGTAGGCTCTTCAGGTTGGCCTCTGGGCCTCTCTCTACAACATGCATCTTTAATAAAATAGTTAACCAACCTTTGCAAGTTAAATAATTTTATCAACTCTTTGGCACCTGACAGCAATAATGAAATCCTGTGTTATTTATAAAAAGCACGCAGACACTTCGTGATTCGGTTTGTAGGTGTATGTTGTTCAAGTGGGTCATACAAGTAAACAAATGCGGAAGTGAGGCAAGCTGGTTCTGAGGGCAGCTGCTCCTTGTCTAATGGGCTCCACAGCTGGGGATGCTTCGCTCAAGGACCAGGCACTTACAGCCCAGGCAGGTCACCCTCTTCTGAGCCAGTATGTGCAGCCACAATAATTCAAAGGAAATAGTGAAGTTTGTTTCCACTAAGACCATGAATTTCTTCCTTTTCCCTCCTGGATATTCTATTTCCAGAATAGGGAACTTGGAGGGGAAAAGTTGCCCCTGCTTTCCTTATGCTGATGAAGAGCATCAAATACATCCCTCTCATTATGTATATATATGCATGTGTTTATATATGTATGTATGTGTATATTTGTGTGTGTGTATATATATATGATTCTTGGATGAGTTTACAATAAACCTCCAAATTTAAATTGATAAAGTAGGATTTAAAACGGATAACCAACAAGGACCTACTGTAGAGCACAGCGAACTCTGCTTAACATTCTGTAACAACCTAAGTGGGAAAAGAATTTGAAACAGATACATGTATATGTATAACTGAACCACTTTGTTGTACCTCTGAAACTAACACAACATTGTTAACCAACTGTACTCCAATATAAAATAAAAAGTTAAAAAAATAAATTGATAAAATGGGTATAACGGTCCACTCTCTTGTTTTGCTACTAGATAAATAACCAATCAAAGTATGGGTCTGGACTTCCTTGAGGTCTACTGCTTACTGTCGACAGAGGGTGGAGAGGGAGGGGAATACTGACCAGCCCGTTCTGTCTCTGACTGTCTTCTATGCTGCCTTACTTCTGAGTGAGTTTCTGTTGTAACCTTAGAAGAATAATCAAATACAACTACAAAGGAACTCCCCCTCCTCACATTTCCTTTCTGTGTTACTCACCCTAGAGTTTATTTTCTCTCTTATTTCCATAGATATGCAGGCTCTCAATGCCAGCCTCCTCGTTCACCCTACCTTTTATAATATTCTTAAGATTGGCCCCTCTCTGCCTTTTCTATTTGGAATATGCATATCTTAAAATCTCTCTAGCCACATTTATATTTTATACACATATTTAAAATAATGAAATGGCACTATTTTCTTGATGTTATACAATCCAGGCATTTTACCAGTTGGAACAAATACTCTACCTTGTTACTCAAGTTGCACAGTGATTTTTTTTTCTATTTCTTTCTAATGGAAATACAAGAACACATTTTCTGCCTGGGTAAGCATTTCAAGTATCTCTTCAGTTTTTGCCTTTCAGGGGCCATATTCATTGTGAATTGTTCAGGGCTCCATAAGAGACACACAGGACACACAGTATGCTGGTTGGTCATATAATGATGACCAGGTTGCTTACAGGGTGACAGAGAAAGTCTATCCAATAAGGTATTTTAGAAGCAGTATATCAGTGAAGATATAGCGCTTCTCTCTAGCGTGGACAGCTTCAAGCCTGAGGCTGTCGATCATATATATCTATATTTAATACACACACATATATTATACTGAATCCCCATTTAACCACATGTCACACAGGGGCTGTCTAAAGAACTCCTACTGCTGTAAGAGCTGCTGCATCCTTTTGGTAACAGTTACAGTTTTAATTCATTAAAAAAAAAAAATCAGTGTAGTGTCTGGGTACAAGTAAACTCTGCAAAGAACAAACTGGCATGGAGGAATATTTTCTTATTCATCACTCTCTTCACAGAATAAATCTAAGGGTCAACAGCACACATTATCCAGAGGTCATAAGCTAATCAACTACACTTGAATTAAAAAGTAAATTTAAAAAACTGACCTGAATGAATTCCTTAATAGAAACATGATGTTATTTCCTTGTCTAGGGCCATCTCAACTTTGGTTTTCGCTAATGGCGGATCGTCTTCTAAACTTATACAGAATCTGAAATTCTGAGTCCAGGGATCAATGAGATTCAAGCAAATTCTCATAAACCGGAGGAGAAGAAGTAAATATATTCCTGTCTCTACCTTGAAAACGCAGAAAAAGCAAACTTTACCCAACATACTTTATAACCCTCTGGAAAAATTCCTGCCTGTTTGCCTTTCTGGATGTCCAATACTGCACCTGGCAACTGAAGTCTGATGTTCTTCTTTCTTTTTTTTTTTTTTTTTTTCTGCCAAGCCTGTCTCTGTCTGAATTGCTCTCCCTGAGAAATTAAAACCTATAGAATAAAGATTAGAGGGAATGATGAGATACTTTCAATTATCTGATATGTTAACTAATTTTCCATGAGTCATAATATATAAGTGAAAGGTTTTTTCACAGGGAGGAGAAAACCATTACTGAAAAGTGGCTTGGTAGTCATTTTGGTTTCCCAAATAAAAACACTGTCTGAAAATACATTAAGGACAAATAAGCAATTCTGTAGGCGTGCAGAGAGATGTGACACAGTCTATTAATAAATCACAACATTTCAACATTTTTATTTAACCATTCCTCTTTTGCCCTTCGCCAACGCTAGAATGAATGAAATCAATAAATGAGATTACACTTGGCGCCTCATACAATTTTTTACCAGCTATCCAATTATGGTTTGAGATTTGCTGAACATTTATTACCATTTTTTTCCATTTTATTCAGAGGAAACTTTTGGAGGTTCATTTCGTAGGGGCAATCAGTATCGCGTGAATGTAAATTGATACTGTGCTAGAAAAGGCAATGCACAAAGTACGGTTCACGAAACAGAACAGCCACCTTTTAATTTTTTATTTAATGATAGACAAATGACCTAAGGGAGAAGATTTCATTCATGTCATGAGAGTCAAGGGAACAATATAAAACAAGAATGATTTTTGAAAAAACTCCACAATTGCCATATTCTAATAATTTTCATCTAGGTGATGTAAAAATGTTGACAAGTATACACTTATGGAAACGACGGTATTTCCTATCAGACTCTTTACTCTTACGTCTGAAGCAAACAACAACATCTTAATATTAATGTCCAGTAATGCAGACATCACTGATTTTAGTTCGTTCAACAAATGTTTTCTGTGCATTTAGTATATACCAGGATCTGGCCATAAACTGGGATATATCCATGGGCAAAATAGTCTAGAAACATTGTCCTTGAAGAGTTTACATTTTAGCATAGGAAGACAGGGGAAAAATAGAACTTAATAAATAATTAAATTGTATAGTGCCTTAAATTGCAATGGCAAAAATGAAACATGGAGCAGGAAATTAGGGGTCGTGGACCATGGCTGGAGAGGCAGCTCCTCAAATGAAACGGGGCAGCCAGTGAAGGCCTCACCGAGTCAGTGAGATCTGAGAGAAGGTTGCAGGAGTGCGTGGGGACAGCCAAACAGATACCTGAGGAAAGAGCATTCCAGATGGAGGAAAGAGCGGGGGAAAGTATGGCAGACTGATTCAAGGACAGCAAGTAAGCCAGCGTGCAGGTGCAGAGTCAGAGGGCGGATGGAGGGGATACGGGTAGGTGAGGTCCGCGAATGGAGGAAACTGCAGGCCGTTGTGAGGATGTCAGCTTTAACTCCGAGTCAGATGCAAACCACCGCACAGCTTTGTGCAAAACAGTGACATGGTCTGATCCGTCCTACTTACATAAAAGGATCGCCCTGGCTGCTGTGTTGCAAATAGACTCTAAGGAGACAGCCCTAAGAAGCAGCTGCTGGATGGATCCAGAGTTTCGGAGAGAAGGTGAGAATGGAGGTATCAACCGAAGAGTCATCAGCATATGTATGAAACTGGATGAGATCAGGAAGGGTGTCTTTTACGCACAGAGGAGAAAAAGACCAAGCTTGAGTCCTCAACGTGAAGAACAAGAGAAGAGGAGGAAATAGCAACAGACCAAGAAGCGACTGATGACATAAAAGGAAAACTATGACTGTCTGATATTCTGGAAACGCTGTGAAGAAAGTATACCTTGGAGGAGAAACTTGTTGACTGTGTGTGTCAGGACTGTGACAGTTGGTTAAGGTAGATGAATAATGAAAAGTGACCACTGGCTTGAGTACCATGGAGATCACTGGTGGTCCTGATGGAGAAGTTTCAGTGGGGTGCCAGAACTTTGAAGAGTGTGAAATAAAATTCATATTTTATGGCAAGACAAGAAACATTTAAACATAAATTCTCCTCTGCCCTTTGGCCTCCTCTCTCCTCTCTACGGTGCACTGTGTATTATGTATCAAGCATACCTCCCCCATCAGCAGAAATACCTGCTCAACCATAAAGAGAAACATCCTCCCAGCATCAACAAGACAACTCCTTAAAAGATAACATTCCTTCTTGGTCCTGTAAGCTGTCACGTGGTGCTTAAATTTGGATCATGTAAACTGTCAATAATACATCACTCAATGTACAGCTTTCTGTCTCAAATAGCTTATATAACTGTGTCTTGGCTTCTAACGGGAGGAACAGTTCTTGGAGCTTTCTGAGATGCTCTTCCTGGGTTATAATCCTCAAACTTGGGTCGAATAAAATTTCCACTTCTTTCATAGATTGACTATTGATTAACTTTCATCGACAAGAGACAGTAGTAGAAGAAAAACTAGTTTTAAAACAACAGAAATGTATTCTAAGTTCTGAAGGCTAGATGTCTAAAACCAAGGTGTCGGCAGGGCCATGTCCCCTCTGAAGGCTCTAGGAGAGAATCCTTCCTTGCCCCTTCCAGCTTCTGGGAGCCCGAGGCTCCCAGAAGCTCTGCCTCTGTCTTCACATGGCCATCTTCCCTCGTTGTCTGTATCAAAATTTCCTTTTCCATATAAGGAAACTGGTCATACTGATGCACCCTACGCCAGTGTGACCTCATCTTAACTAATTACATCTGCAATGACCCTATTTCCAAATAAGGTCACATTCAGAGGTATGGGGGGGTGGAGAGAGGTTAAGACTTTAATGTATCTTTTTGAGGGACACAATTTGGCCCACCTCAACTTAGTTTCCTCGTCTACAAAAAGTCCAAAATATGACCTTTCAGGGTTTTAACAGGGATTAAATGTACAGTGTCAACATATTGAAACCGAGTCCCCCTAAAATCTAGTTCCCCTGCTGAGTTTACGATTAACCTGTCTAGCCAGAACTTTATTCCCTTTCTTGTACTGTTCCTGTTCCCCTCAGGATTGAGGATTATCAAAGCAGAGTGGGCAGGGCGGTGGTTTGACACCAAGTGGGGCCTTCCTGGGCACAAAAGGCCCTCTGCATCCCCTGGTTCTTGTTTGTAGAAAGAGGCTTTCATCTCCTAGGTTCTCCCTGAGTTCCCAAGAGTAAACTCAAGCAGTTACTAATTAGGGAAGTAAGGGAATGCAGAAACAAAGGAGAAACAGTCACACAAGAAAAGTAATGATAGCTTAAACAAGAGTTCAGTGGTAAAACAGAATCACAGGACTCCTAGTTCCTCCTCACGGGATATACATTACAATCTGACACATATCTTTGGGTTGTACTGCAGGATGTAAGACCCTCATCCAGGTGGAGGATGGTGACCAAATGCCGACCACAAGCACACAGACCCCAGACTTGATGGAACCAGAAGGTTGATGACTAAGATCCCTGAAACATCACCCTGTTACCTCACCACCAGCCAATCAGAAGAAAGTCCACGAGCTGCAACCCTCACCCCTGACACGGTCTTTAAAATCCCTTCCCTGAAAGCCATCAAGGAGTTCAGGTCTTTTGAGCATTAGCTGCCCATTCTCCTTGGTTGGTGCCCTGCAGTAAACGCTGTACTTTCTTTCACCACAACCCCATGTCAGTACAACGGCTTTGCCGCAAATCAGGCAAGTGGACACGAGTTCAGTTCAAGAACAATACGTCCACTGTTTTCAGAATGGACTTGGGGAAATTACTGAACCTCTTCAAGCCTCAGCTTTCCGTCTGCCAAGTGGAAGTAATGATAGTTCCCACATGATAGGAGCATCAAATTATTATAGATAATTCACATAACTGGTTAGAGACCCATGTGACAATTAGTCCTGTGCCTGGCACATAGAAATGACCCAGTAAATGAAAGGATTTTATTATTATTATACTTCCAAGTGCTCCCTTTTATGAAACTCTATGAATTTGTAATAGCATATATAGCATAGAGATGTTGTATGGTAACAGTCTAATAGATCAACATGCTAAATTCTGAATTATCATATGCATAATCCTCCATCCCTTCTCAACTCCATCCCTTCTCAACTTTCACACAATTTCCTTATTTATAGTTTATAAGTGATACCGTGAGTTATAATAAGATATATATATATATCCTCTTCCTGGCACAGAGCTTTTAAAACCCTTGGAATTTCCTGTGCTGGGAGTAATAAAGGTGTTCTTGTTATGTTAATGAGGAGACTTTTGGAAGGTACCTAAGGATGGGGACTGGAGATAGGCAGAGGAGAAGGGGTAGAGGTTGAGTCAACTGCCAATGGCCAATGACTGAATCAATCTTGCCTATCTATGAAGCCTCCATAAAAACCCTGGAAGATGAGTTCAGAGAGCTTCCCTGTTGGTGAACACATGCAGATTCTCGGGGCAGCTGGACAGGGCATGGAAGCTCCACACACTCCTCGCATCTTCTCCATGCATCTTTCCCATCTGCCTGTCCCTGAGTTATATCCTTTTATAATAAACAGATGATCTAGTAAGGAAAATCTTTCTCTGAGTTCTGTGAGTGGTTCTAACAAATTAATCAAACCCAAAGAGGTGGTCATGGAAACCTCTGATTTACAGGGTTTGGATCTAGGTCTCTGGATTCAGTTGATCAGAAACACAGGTACAACCTGGACTTGCAATTGGCATCTGAAGTGGGTGGCAGTCTTGTGGGGCTGAGCCCTTAACCTGTGTGATCTGACACTGTCTCTAAGTAGTTGAATTGCAGGACACGTAACTGGTGTATAAACACTGCTTGTTTTGTATAAACGCTCCACACGTGATTGGAGGCAAACTCTGAACAACCAACTTTAGATGTATCTGTCAGATGCAGATATTAGACAAGGTGTCTTTATGACTCATTCCTTTTAATGTTTAGAGTCTACTAAAAATCAGCAGGTAGCTAGAGGGACGAGCCCTGAATTTCTTCACCTCTGCTTGTCCATTTCCCTAGAACTACGACTGTTACGTTGTTAGGTATTAAGGAGACGGAAGATGAAAAATTAGGGTTATTTGACTAAGTAAATGAGTGATGTGGAAATTAAGTGAGGCAAGTGAAATTTAGGCAATTTTCATCACTTTTGAAAACTGTACAAATGCACTTAAAAGACCTACCATAATAAAGCTCTCAAAAATACTTGGATTCTGAGCACTGCACACAAAAGTTCATCTTGATATATCAAGTGAATTCTTCTTGAATCACTGTTAGTTAATTTTTAAGTGCTTCAATACACATTTGAGATACTAAACAGAAAAGAGAAATAGTTTAGACGTGTGAGGCATTTGGCTGTGACTCTCAGGTGTGATTTGCAGATCATCACGTAGTTTTTAGAGAAAAGATCTGTCATAAAGAAAAAAGGGAAAGTAGAGAGCCAGAGCTGAAAAGAACTGGAGAAACAGGGAAGGGGAGATAAAATATTTAAAGAGAAAGTCATGTGAGATGGGAGGGCACTGGAATTACAGTGGCATCAATAAACTCGCACACTATTACAGGGAAAATGTTACTACATGATCAGACCAAGTAAAAAGAAATTAAGTCTCTAGGGGAGAGGGGAAAGGTTATCTTTAAATTTCTAAGGCTAGTGTCTTGCAGCACAGATGAGCACCTCTATTTGAATTGCAATAAAATGCTAACATTTAAGAAAGGCAGAACTCTGGGCTTTGGACTGGAGACCTGGATTCTAGTTAGGCCTTAGCCAGGGGTGACATCAAAATTACTCATCAACCTCATGTAGGAGCAGAGCTCACAAGGCCTCCTGCTGTACCAGGAGTTCCCTCTCCAGTTGCTGGATCCAGGCATCTTGGGGTAGGAACTATAGAAACTTGCTTTCTACCATGGGGGGGGTGGTGGTTGGAGACCCTCAGGAGACTGAGACTGTGGCCCTGGTTATTTACCAGCTGCCTCTGGAGAATTTTAGTATTTCATCCATGGCTATGTCCCACTGGTGCACACCATGTAAATACCAGCCCCGGGGTTTTAACCAGCTGGGTGAAATATGCAAAACCAGGGGAGCTGGGTTTGACGGTCCTGGTGGCCCTTTTTCGCTCTGACAGTCTCTGAGTCTGCGTGTCTGTGTGCGTGTGTGCGGGCACATGCAGATGGATGCGTGTGAGAGTCACATCCCATGCGTAGACATCTGGTGGGTGTTTAGATTGACCTGAATAATGAAAGCAGTAGCTCCATGTCAGGAGAAGAATCCTTCAGTATGATGAATTGTGAGAAGCAGAATACATCTGTTGTTGCGGTTTTTACAAACAATAAGACTTTTCCGGAAATGTCAAAGCGTGATCCTCAAAATTCAAATGGCTCACGATACTCTGTGTTGTGTTACTTTTCAAAAATTAAGGCAATGCATCGGCGTGAATAGCCTCTTTTCACCCAGTTTCAGTGCTTTCATTCCTTTTGGAAGTCTCTTTTACTATAAGCATTTTGTGTCTTTGTGTTTAACAGAACGGTGCCGATGGTGTGCTCAGTAACTACGGCAGGTAATACAAAACACACGTTACGTGAAAGGGAACAAGCCCTTCTCTTCCTGCATACATTCTTTCCATTAGTTATTCCCTGTATATTAAGCCCTTCCTTCGTATGTAACTAGCTAAAGGTGAGAGCTGGAGTTTCTGCTTTTGGGGACAGGCATCTAAATCTCCTGGCCTCTTTTTCCTCTTTTGGGATGTGAGGACAGAGTGATACTACCTTTCCTGGAGGGTCACCATGATGACTGAATTAGGCCTCCCACACAGTATATTCAGCATACTGCCTGGTGCCTAGTGAATGCTGAATAAATGGTAGCTCTTTCGTTTCTGCGCCAGGCGCTGCGCCACGCCCCGCACGGCTTCACGTTGCTTTCAGTACAAGAGCAATCTCACTTATCCTCACTACTGCCTGCCATTTTTGAAAAGGAGGCACTTCTCTCTAGCATTTTGCAGCTGTGCTACGTTTCTTGAAGATGAGCTTCGAAAAGCCCAACAACAATAGTCAACCCAGCTCTTTTCATCCTCTGGCAGGTGCCCAGGTAGCTTGGGGTCATCAACCTGCAATTCGTATCACTCCAGTGAAATTTAAAACCAGGAATTGGATTAGTTTTTCTTGTTGTAAAAAAAAGATTTTTAGAGAAGAAAGAAGACATGATAAGCGATTTAAACGTAAGCAAGCGTTCCAGAATAACCAGTTATATTCAATCTGTGCTTTCTTTCCCAGGCAATTCTTTTTTTATTATTGAAATATATTTGACAAAAATACTGTATAAATTTAAGTTGTTCAACACGTTGATTTGATACATTTATATATTGTAATATGAACATTCAATCTGTGCCTCAAAATAGGAGGAGAGACTTGTTTGTGACCATCATTATTTAAGGGCACAGATGGGCTGAAATTCAAACATCACTTTACTATGACACCGTGGCAGGTCTGTCAAGGTGGCAATTTTGCCTGACTTCTAATGCTGTCTACCTTTGTATCCAGGCAGGGTTCCTACCTCTTTTCAACATATGTCTTCCAATTAAATAGGACCAGTCTTGTAATCATTTCCTTTCATCTTCTCAAGACCACCCCTGTCCTTATTTCCCCAGACTCTCCTTCCACATACTTGACGCATCCCACTTCCAAATGGGCCCTGTGTTAGGAGACGGTCAGAGATTAACAGTGCTGACTTGCAGAGTGAAGGCTGACCAGTTAATTCCCCGCCATTCTGAGGCCAAAGTCTCAGAAGAAGAAAGTCATTTCTTAATTACTTTCTAAAATGATGGACAGGCTAGTCTTTACCAGGAATGCCCACTGGCTCTTCTCCCCCACCAGCAAGAGACTGATGCTGTATCAGTTATCAGAGCACAGAATGCTTCATAAAAAGACGATATAATAATACTAGTCACAAAGTAGACATCTGAAAAATACTTATTGAATACCTTCTGATAGACTTAAACAAAATACAGCCCCGTGAGATGCCTCTTTATTTATTTTATTATTTTTTTTGCGGTACGTGGGCCTCTCACTGTTGTGGCCTCTCCCATCGTGGAGCACAGGCTCTAGACGTGCAGGCTCAGCGGCCAGGGCTCACGAACCCAGCCGCTCCGCGGCATGTGGGATCTTCCCAGACCGGGGCACGAACCCGCGTCCCCTGCATCGGCAGGCGGACTCTCAACCGCTGCGCCACCAGGGAAGCCCGCCTCTTTATTTTAAATGATACAGAATTCCTAGCAGTGTAGAAAAAAATAGAAGTTTGAAAGTGTATTTCATTGATAGTTTGTAAAAACACAGTAAGGTGGATTTCAACAGTTAATTTTGAGTCACAGTATTAGAAAATCTAAAAGACTTCTATTTCTTGAAAAGTGCTCAGAAAGTAGAATATCATTGTGAAAGACTGGTTTCAGAGATGGCTTCAATTCTTTATTCCAAATTCACATTTTAAAAGCTGTGGATACAAAGAGGGGTAAGGTTGATTTCCCCATTCCTTTGATATAGGCTGGCTTTATGATTTGCTCTGGCCAAGAGAATGTGGTGGGAGTGACAGTATGTCAGTACCAGCCAGTGCCTAGGATTCCATGCATACTTCTCCATGCTTTGTCTCTCTCTCTCAACCTTGCCACTGCCATGTCACGCAAGAAATTTTCACACTGAGGTATGCGGAACTCATTCTGGCTTATTTATGATTTGCCTTAAACTTTCTGCTAACTAGAACAGCTTATCGTATGACCTTTCAGACATGCATTGTACATCTGCTTTAATCATTACGGAAAAGAATGAGTTTAAAAATCAGAGTGGAGTCACTGTAGTTCAGTTATCTAAAATGGAGCCAGGTGGCCACAGTGGATGTGGTTTCAGATATGTTCCTGAATCACTGAGAACCTGAGTTTTCTGAACTATATCAAACTCAAGGATACCACCAGCCGTTCTCCAAACAGTCTCTGCCAGCAGCAACCTTACGGGCTCAAGGTCTCCCCCTGTAACTGTACAACCATTTCACACCCCAACGAATCCCTGCTTTACAAGCACCCTTGCTTCTTGCCAGCTGCAGTTAGAATTCTTGATAAACAATTTATATAACTTTGCGGTTTTTGCCTTTATAAGCCTCCCCCATTTTGTAGTCCAGAGGGACACAATTCAAGCGCTTCTCGAATCTGTGTCTCCCGGGCTATAGGTCTTAGTCTGGCTGGAATAAAACTCTCTTGTATTCTTATTATAGATTGGTTATTGGCTACACCATTACTAAGGAACACTAGTGAACTCTGCAAACGAGTAAAATATAAGTGCAAATTACACAAGATTCAAGCCCTTTTGTAAGAAGTCTAGAAACATACTGAGATGGGAAAAATAAAGGCCAGAAGATAATAGCTGTGCAGTTAAGACACCGCTTATCTAAAGGCTCACAGGAAAACTTGAAAGGAGATTACCTTAGGAAATGCTATTGGCATTTCCCACTGGCTTTGTTAACCTTTTGAAAACAGGGCATAGCCCAATTCATGCTCCTGTTAGGTGAAAGAAGCTTGAGGTTTCTTCAGATGTACCAACTGATGGATCAGTGATATTTATGTGTACTGGCTTAATTTAGTAACTGTTTTTCACCTCCGAAGGAACTGTGAAATGCAAAGCAAAAGGCCAATGCTTTCACAAAGCACCTACATTTACTTCTAAGCTTTGTATTCAATAAATCTCAATTAACAGGGTGCTACACTTGTCAACTCCAGCCTAGCTGCAAATCATGAGATATATGGCTATAAAAAGGAAAAGTAAATAAAAATACATTATTCCATTCATTAGGTACTGACTTTTCCAGGAATTACTTTACCACTAATACAATACTGTTTTTCAATTATTAGTGGAAGTTTATAGAATCATGTTATAAAATTCAACTATCGTGTTACTCATATATTTTCAAAAACAAATTCTAAGTTAACTCATATATTTTCAAAACAAATTCTAAGTTAACTCATATTTTATTTATCTCAAAATGAATGCCTTTTAGGATGCAGTGTGTTGGTTTTGTTTCAGTTATGGATTAATCCTTGGCCTCTTCTGTGAGACTATCCTAATCTAGTAAAGGAAAAGTAGGAATTTCCTTGTTCTTTTGAAATGTTACTAAAAGTCATTAAAGACGTGTTTTATGATGTAATCTTGTGGTGAAAAAATTCTCAGTGGTTTAAATTCTCGTTACAGAAGTATTTTAAGAAATAAAGAGGACACTAGGAATCGGAACTGTTTTGAAGAAGACTGATTTGTAAGACGGCAAACCAATCTGCATAAAATTAGAAAGTATAATTTTGAGGGAAAGCAACGAAGTATTTTACAAAATTATACTGAGAACTATTGTATGTTACTAAATGCAATTTGCTGGCTACTTCCTATGAAAGGCATTGATATGATTCAGAAAACAATGCTTTTACTGAAGGTTGTTTGATAAACCAAGAACTTCGTATGGTTTTCTTAAGCTGGGGACAAAAAAATTTATGTAACACATACGAAGTGTGTAAGATTATTTTATATATGAAATTCTAAGTTTCAATTAGAAATATACAGAGGGTACTTGGATGGCACAGTTGGACTTTATTACTTTTAATTAACTCTTTACATTTAGCCCAGGATTCCTATCTAATTCAGCTGGAAAAAGGCATCAAATGGAAAAACATGGAGATTTAAAAACATCTCACAAACGTTTAAGTACCAAATGCTAATTTCTTTAGTGTAGCACCCCTACTGCGTGGGATGTGGAGCCAGCCCTCGCCCACACAAACATTGCCAGCTTGGTGAATACTCGGTACCAGTGAAAAGGGGCCGAGGATCACGCTAACGATGTGTTCAAGCCATAGGGCGAATGGAAACAAGAATTGTTTTTGTAATCATGGTGCCTCGTTTAAAATGATTTCTTCCAAGTCTGTGCTTCCTTGGGCTCATTTCGTTGCCTTGTTTTGAAACACAGACATTGTTTTATAAAAGTAAAATTCTATGGTGGAATTAAAAGAGATCTAAATTGGCATATTAAAAACTATATATCAGGGATATTTTATTTAAAAAATGGTTGGAACTAACTGCTTCAGTTGAGAGCGTACAATAAATTGTATTTTGATATACTTCCACATAATTTAAGGAAATTTCATTCAAAGTGTAAGCATCATAAAATGTCCAGGCAAGTCTTCACCAACAGAAACTACACTAAACTGCTTTTAATGTACACACTACACTGACACAACAAATGCTGGATGCTAACTACAACTACTACTATTATTATTATTATTTCTATTACGACCCCTGTTCTATGATCCCTAATTTTCCTATCCTTGGTGATCCCTGGTCTTAACAGAGCAGCTCCCTATCTCTTTAGAAGAGAATGACTGATGTGGACGTATACTCAGCATTCCTTAATCTCGCAGAGAGTGACTATTACAGGTGTCTGCTTTATAGGAGATGGTTGGGAGATAAGGACGTATAATACTTAAATGTAAAAAATGAAACAGTGTGATAGGACTTACCAGAGGATCATCTCACAACAACCATGAAATGATCCTCTGCAGATTGCTTGCTTGTTAAAATGTCACCTCTTCCGGGAAGCCCTTCCCAATTTTGTTGACTAAGTTTCTTCCAGTTAAACATTCCCATAGCAGCCCCGTGGTTCTCCTTCACAGTCCGCATCACACTGTGATTAGATAGTTAATCGTACCAATATTTATTTAGCGTGTACCTCTCCTCTTCCGAGGGGGAAGTCCCTGAGATCAGGGACACACCTGCCTGCTGCGTCCCTACAACCTAGTACAGAGCATGCTTGGAGCAGGTGGACAAATGGAGAGACGGATGACATCGGAAACTACATTTGCAAAGCGCGACGTCTTGCTTTTATTCAAAGTGTGTATTTCACTTTTTTTTATGCTGTCTACATACCAGCTTAGACAGCACAATTATAAACAGCCCAGCCACATCCTAAGGCCTCTGACTCCTAGTCTTCCTTCAGGTTTTTCTCAGGATTTTATTTCTCCCCTCTCTTTCTGAGTAATGTGGATTTGACAGTGTAGTCTTGTGCTACCTTGGGAAGAGGTCTGTTTTCCCCCCTTTTTATTTCTCTCCCTCCTGCACTCTAGATACAGCAAGAAAGTGCATTTTACACTTCTTCTTCCACTTCAATCAATAACTGCACTTACAATCCTTTCAGGCTCTTGTGTTTTCTGAAACAGCTCTCATTATTTATCTCCCTGCATAGAAGGTACAAAACAAACCACAGGGAAAATAAACTAACTGTAATACATCAGATTGCAGATGTCACGAGAGGATATAATAGGCTAGTTAGTCTAACAAAGGTGGTGTGTATGGCTGAAATGGAGCAGAAGCCTGTGATCCTTGCCCCCCCTCACATTCTCTGCCTGCCTTTTGTCTGTGGAAAAACTTTACCCAAAGAATAAGTTTAATCAGAGAAATGAGTAAATACAGAAGCAAAGAAAAAAAGCAGTCCAACAGGAAAAAACAATAATGACCAGGCTGTAGCCATGACCTAAGCTGCCACAATTCCAAGAATTGGCCTCAAAGAAATGGGACCCCGGAACTGAAGATTAACCGTACCTAAAACAATCAGGATGACACTGGTCAGACCATCGCATGAGCAATTTCAAGATGACCGTCAGAGCTGCCTGTGCTGTTTCTACATGTAGCCCCTCGCTCAGCCTGTAAAAGCTCTTGTCCCCTGTTGTAGGGAAGCGGGAAGTCAGCCTTTGGACAGGCGCTCCCCCCAACCTCCCTGCTGGCATCCAACATAAAGCACACTCTCCTTTCCAGCAATTGGCTTTTGAGTGGCAAGCAGCCAGACGCCACTTTTGGTTACGTGGTCAGTGTTAATACTTCGTAAATTTGACAAAGACAAGGTTACCCACTCTTCACAAAAGAGGGCCCATTATGCCCCTCTCAGTATGTCCGGCATTTTCCTTATTGAAGCTGCTTTCTTTGTTCAGAGTAACCTCTCTATTTCTGCTTCCTGAAATCCTGCCCACGATTTAAGGCTGAAAGAAACTACACTTTCCCTTCTCTTTCCCCTTCACATTTTACAGGCAATTCCATTCACTCAACAGGTCAACAAGGATTTCCTGAACCCCGGGTTTTGAGGTATTGTGAAGTTTTAGTGAAACGGTAAAGAACAAGATAGAGTCTGATACCCATGAAGCCAGGAGCCCAGAGATTACATGATATGCTAAATATTATGTTATCTCCAATCTCCAGTGAAGAGCTGTGCTGATAGACCTGCAGAGGTAGAATCATCCGTCTGGCACGCTGGTTGAATAGCAACAGATCTACTGAAGGTGACACTGCAGCTAATTAAATTTGAGGACTTTGGCTTTTTCAGGAGAAGAAACTGTCCTTGTAGAGAGCACCCTGCCTCCACAGGGGGACAGTGGTCTGGGAAGCAGGGACCCACACAAGGCAGCTGAAAACAGCACGAGCCCTTTGGGCTTGGAGTTTGGCTTTACCTGCAAACCTTGGAACAGTGCCCAGGAGGCCTGGTAAGGAAGCCAGGTGGTCAAGCTGACCTTATTAGCCAAATATTTCATGCTGCCTGTACTTTATATGGAGACTTCTCACTGGCTCCCTCTTAAACTTTAGGAAAGTCATAGAAAGTACAACCTTCTCTTAGCTGTATTCAAAAGAACGGAGGAAAGAGATTTTTCTCCGCTTTGGGGCCAGAGTGAATACTGTGTCCTTTGACACAATGTGGCGAGTGAAGCAGTGTCTGTATCAGCGGCCCTAGGAAACCCAGATGGCTAAAGATAAGGATACTTAGTAAATTGCCAAGTCTAACCAGGTATATTTCACCAAACTCAGTTAAATCCTATACATTTTGAATTTTAGTGTAGCAATTAAGATGACTTCCCTTCTGAACGGGGAAAACCCTTTACAACGTTGCCTCGGATGGAAAGGGTTTCCTGTTTCCACCTGGCTCTGTGTACAGCATCCTGCCAGCTAGCTGTGGAGCTGGGGGCTACATGGGGAGCTGGCACCCAGGCAGGACGTGACACTGTGTGGACTGGCCCCAGGAACCTACCGGAACATCCTGACTGACACAAGGCGCAGTGTCTAAAGCTCTGGTGTGACCCTGACAGTTGTCATTAGAAGTTGGAATGGTGGTGTGGAGGCCGGTCTACTCAATGTTGGACACTTGGTCACCAATTAGATCTGACAGACCTGCCCACAAAGAGTAGAGTCCTGCCCAGTGGGCTAACAAAAGTGCAAAGGATGGGGTTCAGAAAAAGGGTCTGAGCCCAGAAGGATATAAAGGTTCTACCTTTAGGACATCTAACACCTATGGGAAGGGAACCTAAGTTGACCTCTAGTTTTTGAACTGGACTAATGTGAGAGACAGAGAGATAGATAAGGAACCTTGGGGACCTTGCATCCCAGATTTGGTTGCATTTGGGAATTAGAAAAAAAGATTTCCTCCATCAGGAAGGACTGAAGTTGATGATATATCATTATCTGACTCAATTACGTTCCAGCAGAAAACTGGACGACACTAGGGTGGAGGAGAATGTCAACAAATGTAAAGGAAAAAATGGGGGTAGTTTTCCTGATGTTCACAATTTACAGTGATGTCTCTCTTTTCTAATTCCCTGCAGCTCCTCGTTTCCTTGTGGAATTTATTTCATTGGGCCTTGAATAGAATTCCATACTTGTTTTTCTCCCATTATAACACGGGATTATATAACACGTTATGAACGCGCAGTGGACAGACCCTGGGGTTTGTGTGGTACCCAGCGCATCACCTGGGTTCAGGAAGCTCTCAGTAAGTTTAAGGAGTGAAGTGACCCACGAACGAAGTGGATCAAGTCTGTGGTAGTATTTTTATTACATTTCTTTCCAACACAGCTCAAATTGGACACTTTTTATTTTACAAATGGGGCATGTTTTCAGGAATGTAACTAGCAGTATGTGTCACGTTACTTATGGTTGTTTAATAATCTGGCTTTATTCATCTCTGTCCTAAGGGTCATGTCACAGACTGTAGATTTGGAGAAAAATGGTGAATGTATTCAGAATCTTTGCCAGAAAAAGAAATAAAAGTAAAACATTTTATTAAGTCCTCAAGTACTGGTGTATCATTCTGTAACCTTCCACCTCCCATGCTGAAAACTTTGCAAATTTTAATAATGACCTTTTCTATAGCTTATGACAAATTTCAGATGGTGAAAAGCAGCCATGCAAGTAGATAAAGGATTAAGTAGACAGTGAATAGTCGTTGTTGATTGGAGTTGTACGTGCATCTTTTTTCCATTCCACTTAAGACAACCGCAGAGGTATCATTTAAAACTCATTTAATTAGCGGTAACTCAGTACATCAGCTTTACACCCAAATGGCTTCAAGGAGAGTCAGCTGCACATTTAGAGATCACTATTTCAAGCACAGTACTTGTTTTTTTTTCAAGATTCAGCATCATTGAATCCTATCTTTTGCCTTTACAGATATAAATGTTGAGAAAATTTGTTCACATAAATATAAGCAGTTATGAATGGAAGGGATTTTGTTATGGTAGCACTCAAATTCCTTCTGAATTAAATACCAAAAATCACATACTGATCTATCATTAACCATTATTTTAACAACCTAGCAGTCAATAACTCAAATAGGTTCTTCTTTAATTTTGTTGCAAGCAAATAATTGGAAACCTGATTGGAAAGGGCTTTGTTACCCAGCTATTGGAATCAGTGACTTTAACTGTTACCCTTTCACTTGGAGGTGCTTTGTCTAACTCATTTACCCAGAAAGGGTTGGGAAAATAAAAATGTTAATTTTATATACCTTTGCCTATATAAGTATTTTTGATAAAAATGTTATTTCAATATTTTGATAGACCAGGCAAGAAGCCTTGCCATGAAAGAACGTTGCACAGCCTGGGATGTTTCCTACCAAAGCTCTTTGCTTTGTTCTAAGGAGCACTTAAGAGCTCTGCACTTTTTTTTTTTTTTTTTAATTGTGAGGAGTGGAACAGACAAAATCCTTAAATAAAACTAATGTTTAGAATTGTCCCTTTGTTTGCATCCTGAAGACATTTACACCCTGGAGCAATATGCTGTATTTCTATTGCGCTACTAGTGAGATACTACTTTTCTATAGTGGAAAAAGGACAATTGTCAGGCACTATACTTCTTTAATGAAAAATCCAATCTTTCTCATACATTTCTTTAAAAACTGCCTTATTTCCCTAGTAATTTTATATTCTTTTATTAGGTAAATTAGCTTTCATAGGACGTGGCTAATGGGCTCTTATCTCACATCTCACATTGCATAATCATCTAATTTCTGAGGAAAATTTAGCTGCCAACATGTTTCCTTTTTTTTTTTTTTTAACATCTTTATTGGAGTATAATTGCTTTACAATGGTGTGTTAGTTTCTGCTGTATAACAAAGTGAATCAGCCGGATGTATACATATATCCCCATATCTCCTCCCTGTTGTGTCTCCCTCCCACCTTCCCTATCCCACCCCTCTAGGAGGTCACAAAGCACTGAGCTGATCTCCCTGTGCTATGCGGCTGCTTCCCGCTAGCTATCTATTTTACAATTGGTAGTGTATATAAGTCCATGCCACTCTCTCACTTCATCAAGCTTACCCTTCCCCTCCCCGTGTTCTCAAGTCCATTCTCTACGTCTGCGTCTTTATTCCTGTCCTGCCCGTAGGTTCTTCAGAACTAATTTTTTTTTTCAGATTCCATATATATGTGTTAGCATACGGTATTTGTTTTTCTCTTTCTGACTTACTTCACTCTGTATGACAGACTCTAGGTCCATCCACCTCACTACAAATAACTCAATTTCATTTCTTTTTATGGCTGAGTAATATTCCATCGTATATATGTGCCACATCTTCTTTAACCATTCATCTGTCGATGGACACTTAGGTTGCTTCCACGTCCTGGCTATTGTAAATAGCAACACGTTTCTTAATATTCTTTTTCTTCTAGAAATTTTGGGCTTATTAGTAAAGACGGTAGATTTTATAAATTTACGTATAAAAAGTCTTAGAGAAGATATTTGTATGAACCCTCGAGAATTACTACACATCCGTAGCTACACTGTATGTAATACAAATCATTTTGTTCATAGAACTTATTTAAATAAAGCCTGTTATTACATTTAAAGCCACAAGTTCAGTTATTTAAAGAACTGTACTTACCCACCTATTCTCGAAACTTGTAAGTGCCGAGCATAATTTTATTTTACTGGCAGAAGGTATCCATCCAAAGATTCTCCTTGGTAACACAGAACATCAACTTTCTTGTTGGGGATCTTATAAAATATACAGTACAGATTTACATTTTAGAATCCGGAGCACTGAGGTCCAGAGAGCTTGGCAAGTATCCCTGGACATAGCATGTTAGAGACTGAGCTGAGAGTAGGACTCAGATACTCAGTTGGCCTGGTCTTTTATTTTCTCCTTTTGCTGCTGTCTTTCGTTTTCATTGTTTCACCCTCACATTTAAGAAATGCCTGTGCTTATTACCTATGTGTATAACTTTATCTTTCCTAATGATAGGCTTTAACCGCCCCCATCATAATCCCTTTGTGTAGTTGCTCTGACATTGAATTCTGATTATACTTGTGGGTACGTGGACAGTCGTATCAGCAAAGTACACACTCATGGGGCGTGTTTGCAGGTTTTGTTCTGGAGCACTTTGAATCCAAAAGCCTTAAGCTTATATGTTTTCAAGCTGATCGCTGATAACATTTCTTTCAAGGTATGTGATAACTTTGTTAATATTACATAAATGATATACATCACATCACGCATCTATGCCATGATCCATGATACGTGTGATATGATGCTGTGCTCTCCTCCCGTTGACTACCTCCCCTGACACAGTGCTGCCCGAGTTCTGACCCACCTTGTACCTTACAGGCTGAAGAAGTCAGTCCCCAGCCTCCCCTGGAGCCACTCCCTTGCTCCTCCCTCCATCTCTAGCCTTTCTGCCCAGGATCCATCCTCTGTAACACTTTCTGTCCCATCAGAGATCTAAGGGTCTTGCCTATAAAGATGAAGTCTTTTTGTCCTGCTAGAAGAGCCAGGGACTATTATAAATGATTTAATATATAACCATTTGTTTTGAAGTAGTAACTGCTCTGGGACACTCTTAGTCAACTTCTTCACTCCATCTCCCAGCAACATTCAACCTATAAGAAACAAACGATGTTCACTGCAGCTCTATTTCCAATAGCCAGGACATGGAAGCAACCTAAGTGTCCATCAACAGATGAATGCATAAAGAAGATGTGGCACATATATGCAATGGAATATTACTTAGCCATAAAAAGAAACAAAATTGAGTTACTTGTAATGAGGTGGATGGACCTAGAGTCTGTCATACAGAGTGAAGTAAGTCAGAAAGAGAAAAACAACTACCGTATGCTAACACATATATGTGGAATCTAAAAAAAAAAAAAGGTTCTGAAAAACCTAGGGGCAGGACAGGAATAAAGATGTAGACGTAGAGAATGGACTTGAGTACACGGGGAGGGGGAAGGGTAAGCTGGGTCGAAGTGAGAGAGTGGCATGGACATATACACACTACCAAACGTAAAATAGATAGCTAGTGGGAAGCAGCCGCATAGCACAAGGAGATCAGCTCGGTGCTTTGTGACCACCCAGAGGGGTGGGATAGGGAGGGTGGGAGGGAGACGCAAGAGGGAGGGGATATATATATATGTATAGCTGATTCACTTTGTTATACAGCACAAACTAACACACCATTGTAAAGCAATTATATTCCAATAAAGATGTTAAAAAATGCAAAAAAAAAATAAAACGAATTAGCAAGTAGTGTCTATTATATCAGAGTAAGAGCTCTGTGTCTATTTCCCAGACGATAACATTTAAATAACACATAAAATGGAACATGCAAGCTGGCTAAATCACCATGAGAAATCTTTCTAGAAGTTATGCTTGCTTCCTGATTTAATAGTGTCCATAGGGAAGCATGATCTGACTCTGGAATCTACAGCAAACCTTCCCTGGGTACTTACTCTATACCAAGCAGAGTGTGGGTAATGGGAATTCTGCGGGAAACAGAGTCCCTGACATCAGAATGTACATTATCACAGGGAAAGACAGATGATAAGCACATACATAAATGCAGAATGTAATTTCAGGTACGAGTATGTGCTAAATAAAAAAATAAAAAGACTAACATGAAAGAGAATAAGTAGACTCTATTTTAGTTAGGAAAAGCCTCTCAGAGAAGATAATATTTGATTGGGATTTGAACCATAAAAAGGAGGCAGCCATGCAGTATCTCAGGGAAGAATGTTCCAGGCAAAATCACTGGAAAGTTTTAACTTGGAGTCAAGAATGAGCTTGGTTTGTCCAAAAGACAAAGAGGGGACCAGCATGGCAGGCACTGTTCTCAACGACAGAGAGAGATGGAACAAAGTGGAGAGAAGACAAGGAACGCAAGGCAGTGGCCAGTCATTTGCACTTTAATCTGATTACGGCAGGAAGCCACTGGAGTTAGACGTGGGGGTGACATGACCTGACGTATGATGAGACACATCTCTTGGCTCCTGCATGCAGGCTTGAAATGGGCGGGGCCTAAAACAGAGGAAAGGAGTTAAAGTGTGATGCTCTTATAATAATTCAGTAAAAGATGGAAGTGGCTTGTGCAAAGATCCTATTAGTGGAGGTGATGAGAAATGAGGGGGGCTTATTGATGGACCACAAAAGGTGGAATGGGATCAAGGATCACTCCTGTTTGATGTCAGCAGTCAGATAGGTGGTGGTTCCATCTAATATATTGAGGAAGACTTAGGGCAGAGGGTTAGATTCAGGGGGGAGCATCTTAGGCTTGGACACCCAAGTAGAGATGTTGACTAGGCATATGGATACATAGGCCTGGGGTGTGGAGACTGCTCTAGGCTGAAGACCTTAGTCCAAGAATCATCAGTGTATGTACAGTATTTAAAGCCATGAGTAGGGACGATGTTACCCAAGAAGGAAGCTGAAATCGAAAATACGTAAAAGAGAACAGAGGGCAAAATCCTTGGTTATGGCAACATTTAGAGGTCTGATAGGATGGAAACAAGGAAAAGAGACTAAAAAAGAACAGCTAGTGAGGTAGAAGGAAAATCAAGAGATTGGAGGTTTATGGAGCCTAGAGGAGAAAGTGTTTCTGACATTCAGCAGTACTCAACCATGTCAATTAGCATTGGAGTTTAAGTGGGACAAGGATGGAAAACTGGCCATTGACTTTGGCAAAATGTAAGTCATAGCTAACCTTGAAGGAGGTACTTTAGTGGGTGGGTGAGCATGGAAACTTGCTTGGAGAGGGTTGATGGGAGGTGAAGAGGTGCCAAGGAGCTAGTATTGATAACTTTTTAAGGAGATTTTGCTGTGAAAGTGAGCTGTATGCTTTCAATATAGTAGTATTTGTAGTAGCATTAAAATGTTTTTAAATTAGATGTCATTAAGACATATTTAGGATATGGTTGGAATGACTGGTAGAGTGGAAGAGATATTGGTTGCAGAAGAGCAATGCTGCCCACTAGGAGATCAGCTCGGTGCTTTGTGACCACCTAGAGGGGTGCGATAGGGAGGGGGGGTGGGAGCGAGATGCAAGAGGGAGGAGATATGGGGATATATGTATAACTGATTCACTTTGTTATAAAGCAGAAACTAACACACCACTGTGAAGCAATTATACTCCAGTAAAGATGTTAAAAAAAAAAAAAAGAAGAGCAATGCTGCGGGGACCTTGTTCTGAATAAAAAAAGAAGTATTCTGAGCACAAGTGGAGGGATGGAGGCCAGGCCACTCTTCCATCAATGTGAGAATCAAGGTTCAGTTTTCAGATGCCAGCACAGCTCAGGCTGTGATGCTAACAGTGGGAAGTTGATGTGGTCCCCCTATGACTATCTATTTTTTCTATGTAAAAACTAAGTTGATGTCAGGAGGATTAAGTGGGCAAGAACCAGCGATTTAAGGAAAGAATAGAAAGCATGAGATTATTTTCTCACTAAGAGGGATTGGTGCAGTAAATTGGTGTAGCCACTATGGAACAGTATGGAGGTTCCTTAAAAAATTAAAAATAGGGGCTTCCTTGGTGGCGCAGTGGTTGAGAGTCCGCCTGCCGATGCAGGGGACACGGGTTCGTGCCCCAGTCCGGGAGGATCCCACATGCTGCGGAGCGGCTAGGCCCGTGAGCCATGGTCGCTGAGCCTGCGCGTCCGGAGCCTGTGCTCCGCAACGGGAGAGGCCACAACAGTGAGAGGCCCGCATACAGCAAAAATAAAAAAAATTAAAAATAGAGTTATCGTATGATCTAGCAATCCCATTCCTGGGCGTATATCTGAAGAAAACTAATTCAAAAAGAGGCATGCACCCCAATGTTCACTGCAGCACTATTCACAATAGCCAAGACATGGAAGCAACCTAAGATTCCATCAACAGAGGAATGAATAAAGAAGATGTGGTACATATATACAATGGAATATTACTCAGCCATAAAAAAGAATGAAACAATGCCATTTGCAGCAACATAAATGGACTTAGAATTATTTTTTATTTATTTATTTATTTGCAGTACGCGGGTCTCTCACCGCTGCGGCCTCTCTTGCCGCGGAGCACAGGCCCCAGACTCACGGGCCCAGCGGCCATGGCCCATGGGCCCAGCCGCCCTGCTGCACGCGGGACCCTCCCGGACCAGGGCACGAACCCGCGTCCCCCACATCGGCAGGTGGACTCCCAACCACTACACCACCAGGGAAGCCCGGACTTGGAATTATTATACTAAAGGAAGTATGACAGACAGAGAAAGACAAATACCATATGATATTACTTACATGTGAAATCTAAAAAAAAATTTAAAAATGATACAAATGAACTTATTTACAAAACAGAAACAGACTCATAGACAGAAAACAAACTTCTGGCTCCCAAAGGGGAAAGGGGGGAGGGAGGGATAAATCAGGAGTTGGGATTAATAGATACACATGACTATATATAAAATAGACAAATAATAAGTTCCTACTGCATAGCACAGGGAACGATATTCAATATTTTATAATAAACTATATGGGAAAAGAATCTGAAAAAGAATGTGTGTATGTGTGTACATACATACACACACGCATATATATATATACACATACACACATACACGCATATATATATATATGAATCACACCTGAAACTAACACAACATTGTAAATCAACTCTATAAAAAAAAAGAGGGAAAGCAAATTTATTAGGTAAGGGAGGTCAGATTTCCTGTCATTGATAAGTTAGTAGGATTATAACTATATGATGTCATTCCTAACCATTTCTGCCCCATTTAAGGTAATTCAAAGGGTCAAAAAAAGTCCCACTTTTAAGCAGTTAGGAGGTCTGCCCCTCCCACTCCATGGTGAGCTGTAGAGAAACCCAAGACCAAATGCATCATGCCAGCTCTGATGGTTCTCAGACTTCCCAGAGTTTCAACTTAATCCTTTATTTAGAGAAGGCTAAAAAGGAACATCAATAATATTTAAACTTTTTCTTAGTATTCTCTGGGTAGACAATATAAAGGACAGTAGAATACACGGGTCTTAAATTCCTAAAATATTTGTCTTGTTCTTATTTTGAAAATGGAAATAAGTCTAGCTTAGAAATGTGAGTAAGCTCTGATGTGGTAAAACGGTGAACATTGTGTAAATCGGTTAAAGATGACAGAATGAACGCGTTACTGTCTAATGAAGTCTCACCTTCTGAATAACAAGCCACAGCAATGTGTTTAAGATCTGGGCTGCCGGATACAGCAAATTCACCTTCTGGACTGTGCCACGCACAGCATCACACAGAACTGCTAGAGCCTCCGTTTGCAGGTGCTGGATGAGGGATCTCTTTCTAAGCTGAAGAATCAGTGACACTGGCTACCTTCCTCATTGTTCCTGGGTGAAAACAGCTACACATATGACTGGACTCATGAATAATAGGGCAGAGATTGGAGTAAATCATTCCATCATTCATGTTGTAGGGAAAAAAAAATCAATCCCACCTTTAAAACCTAACCTTGACATTGGACACTACTACTTAAAATGTCATCATTTATAATAATATCACTATAAGTTAATATGTTCTAATTGCAAAATCAATAACTTGCCATCTGAACTTTTGGAAGACAGCCTATTGCTAAGCCTAAGCCTGCCTTTAAAATAAATAAAATGCATTCCTTTCTAAAAATCTTGAAATATTTATGCAACCCTAGCCCTGGTAATAAAATAGTATGTGGACTTTACATGAAGTGTGGGTCCTGACCTGCATTAAGCAATATATACTTTCTTTGGTCTTTATCAGGAAAGAAAATCTATAAAGTTTCTTATCATAAGACTTTCTGTACTCAGACGGCACAATGTATAGGACCATTTTCATTGAACCCTTGACAGTGGCCATAAATGCAATAGTATCTCCATATACTTCATAAAGCTATCATTTACATTTATATTATGCCATTTAAAAGATAGTTTCATAAATCACAGCAAGATCCTTTCTGACCCACCTCCTAGAGTAATGGAAATAAAAACAAAAATAAACAAATGGGACCTAATGAAACTTCAAAGCTTTTTGCACAGCAAAGGAAACCATAAACAAGACCAAAAGACAACCCTCAGAATGGGAGAAAATATTTGCAAATGAAGCAACTGACAAAGAATTAATCTCCAAAATTTACAAGCAGCTCATGCAGCTCAATAACAAAAAAACAAACAACCAGCTTCATAAAGCTATCATTTATATTATGCCATTTAAAAGATATTTATTACCTTTTAATAATTAATTAAATAATAGTTAAATTAAATTAATAATTTAATTTAGCAAACTTCCCTGCTAGTTTTAAGCCAGGTACGTGCACACTGAGTTTTGATACCATTACTCCTTCACCCCTTCTCCAACTACAGGGAAATGTAAAATTGGGCCCTACCACAGACGCCAAACACACTGGCTACTTACGAAGGTGAATTAGACGTAAAAATACACGTATCACCTATAAAATTGCAAAGCCACACAGCTGAAGAGTGACACCCGATTCAGGTCAGCCTTTTAGGGTAGGATGTGAGTGGGACATTGATATTTGAAGCAATAATTCTACAGGGGCCACCGCCAGCAGGCAGGGCAGAAAGAACATTTCTGTGAAATAGGGTCTCCAAGGTGGCCTCTTCTGAAAAACGTGTTCCTGTTCTTTGAACCACATATTTGACTTCTGTCCTAGCTTCCTTTCCATACCGCTATTTACAGCACATTCAGCAGTATGTTGGCTTGATCTACACAGTCTCCAAACTGTAAGAACCTTCATGTTGAAGCCTAGGTCCCACTCATCTCTGTGTTTCCAGGACCTGGTGTCGGGAACCATGCAGAGTGTGTACCCAGTAAGTGTGGAATGAGTGAATTCAAAACGGCCCCTACAGGCAAGACAGTATTGTTGAATAAAACAATAGCAGGAAGACTGGAGATCACAATCACCCAGGAGCCAGTTAGAGAAATCCTGACCTGCACAAGGTACCGTGCACAGCTGCAAAACTGTGGGAAGTTTTCTTCTTCTTTGGGAAGAGAAAGGACTTCTCCCCGGGGCTCAGGGCTATGAGATGCACGTTCTATACAGCAAAGAGCACTGCACAGCCTTCAATTCTTCCCAGTTTGCTACAGTGAAGCTCTATAGTTTTCATGATGAAATTAGCTGGGCCCGCAAAACCCATTCCTTCACTTCTAGCTTCACATCCCAACACCCAGCCTGTCATATGAAGCCCTCTATTAACCCAGAACCTGCTGGCCTTTGCCCAGAATGGCATGAGCTCTCATGACCAAGCTTTCACATATGCTGCAAATTCTGCCTGGAATATACACTCCCAGGGGGGCCGTTTCATTTCATCCAACTAATTCCTATGAGTCCTTCACAAATGGGTCAGCTAATCTCTCCTCCTCTAGAATACATTTCTTGACCTTCCAGTCAGTTTAAAATGTCCCCTCTCTGATCTTCAGGGGTTCTCAAAGTATCTTTTTAGATTTCTCAGAAGAGGCATACATGGTTATTTACAGCCGTGGTTTTGGAGGCAGAGCTGAACTCAACTCCCAACTCTGCCAACTTAAAAATGTGTGACCTAATCTAAAAAAGAGTGGATATATGTACACGTATAACTGATTCACTTTGCTGTACGCCTGAAACTAACACAACATTGTAAATCAACCATACACCAATAAAAATTTTTTAAAAACTGTGGCTTTCATCATGGTACCTCGTGTTTATTAACGGTGTACACAATTAAGAAGGTAATGCCTATGTCTTTGGGATAGTTTTAGAATAAAATGAGATTATGCATGTCAAACATACATAAGTATGGATAAATTCCTGGTACATAAGAATTCAAAATTTTAATGTACATTTCCTCCTCTTCTTTTGGTTTTTATTATGATACAACGTATTGTACTATATTACAGTTTTAACTTATTTAATGTCTTCTACATTGAACTTGAGAGCGGGGATAATGTCTTATTTCCTTTTATAACACAATGCTGAGTTCACTTGACACGTGACACAGTATGCTTCGCTGATTTAATAAATGCTTTAAAATAACAATGCCAAGCATACATTTAGCCTTCTTCATCTTTTCCTAATATGTTTTATACCTTGAGTGACAAAAAACTATTCACCATCTTCTATATGTATAACAAGGAAAATATGCACATACTTTCAAATAATTTACAATTCACTAAGGAAAGTATAAAAAGCTAGATATATTTAGCTCCTGACTAACTTATCATTTTATAAAAGTAGGGGAGAAGAAAGCAGGAACATCTAAGGAAATCTCTCAACCACCAGCGTTTTAGGAAAGAAAAAGTATTTATTTCATAAGGCCATCATTCCAGATAGACAGAAAGCCCACAGAAGAATGAAACAAGTCAGCTTTTAAGTTTTATCTATTAATTGCTCTTTTTTTTTTCCAACAAAGATGGCTTAGGCTAATAAATGTGTGTGCGTGTGTGTGTCTGTCTGTCTATGGTTTAGTAAAAGAATATTTTACTTACCTTTTCTGGCAAGTGTGAAACATCAGATGGTTGAATGCATTTAGGTTTAGAATGTACTATTTTGAATAAATGACATGATAAAATTTTGTTCTCATCTACTGTTTGTCTTTTTTTTTTTAATTCTAGGGTTGCTAAACTTAAAGTCATGGCAAAGTAAATCACACTCTTTAGAAACAGAAAACTTTTTCTTTTTTTTAAACATCTTTATTGGAGTATAATTGCCTTACAATGGTGTGTTAGTTGCTGCTATATACCAGAGTGAGCCAGCTATAGGTATACATATATCCCCATATCTCCTCCCTCTTGAGCTTCCCTCCCACCCTCCCTATCCCACCCCTCTAGGTGGTCACAAAGCACTGAGATGATCTCCCTGTGCTATGCGGCCGCTTCCCACAGCTATCTATCTTACATTTGGTAGTGTATATATGTCCATGCCACTCACTTTGTCCCAGCTTAACCTTCCCTCTCCCCATGTCCTCAACTCCATTCTCTACATCTGCATCTTTATTCCTGTCCTGCCCCTAGGTTCTTCAGAAACACATTTTTTAGATTCCATATATATGTGTTAGCATACGGTATTTGTTTTTCTCATTCTGACTTACTTCACTCTGTATGACAGACTCTGGGTCCATCCACCTCACTACAAATAACTCAATTTCATTTCTTTTTATGGCTGAGTAATATTCCATTATATATATGTGAGTACAATACTGTCTTGATTACTGTAGCTTTGTAGTATAGTCTGAGGTCAGGGAGCCTGATTCCTCCAGCCTTGTTTTTCCTTCTCAAGATTGCTTTGGCTATTCGGGGTCTTTTGTGTTTCCATATAAATTGTGTGATTTTTTGTTCTAGTTCTGTGAAAAAAAAATGCCACTGTAGTTTGATAGGGATTGCATTGAATCTGTAGATTGCTTTGGGTAGTATAGTCATTTTCACAATGTTGATTCCTCTAATCCAAGAACATGGTATATCTCTCCATCTGTTGGTATCATCTTTAATTTCTTTCATCAGTGTCTTATAGTTTTCTGCACACAGGTCTTTTGTCTCCTTAGGTAGGTTTATTCCTAGGTATTTTATTCTTTTTGTTGCAGTGGTAAATGGGAGTGTTTCCTTAGTTTCTCTTTCAGATTTTTCATCATTAGTGTACAGGAATGCAAGAGATTTCTGTGCATTAATTTTGTATCCTGCAACTTTACCAAATTCATTGATTAGCTCTAGTAGTGTTCTGGTGGCATTTTTAGGATTCTCTATGTATATTATCATGTCATCTGCAAACAGTGACAGTTTTACTTCTTCTCTGATTGCCGTTACTAGGACTTCCAAAACTATGTTGAATAATAGTGGTGAGAGTGGACATCCTTGTCTTGTTCCTGATCTTAGAGGAAATGCTTTCAGTTTTTCACCATTGAGAATGTTTGCTGTGGGTTTGTCATATATGGCCTCTATCATGTTGAGGTAGGTTCCCTCTATGCCCACTTTCTGGAGAGTTTTTATCATAAATGGGTGTTGAATTTTGTCAAAGGCTTTTCCTGCATCCATTGAGATGATCATATGGTTTTTATTCTTCAGTTTGTTAATATGGTGTATCACATTGATTGATTTGCATATATTGAAGAATCCTTGCATCCCTGGGATAAATCCCACTTGGTTATGGTGCATGATCCTTTTAATGTATTGTTGGATTCTGTTTGCTAGTATTTTGTTGAGGATTTTTGCATCTATATTCATCAGTGATATTGGTCTGTAATTTTCTTTTTTTGGAGTATCTTTGTCTGGTTTTGGTATCAGGGTGATGGTGGCCTC
>NW_020173697.1:1925775-1925950 GCF_003031525.2 Neophocaena asiaeorientalis asiaeorientalis
TATGGTTTTTATTCTTCAGTTTGTTAATATGGTGTATCACATTGATTGATTTGCATATATTGAAGAATCCTTGCATCCCTGGGATAAATCCCACTTGGTTATGGTGCATGATCCTTTTAATGTATTGTTGGATTCTGTTTGCTAGTATTTTGTTGAGGATTTTTTTTTTTTTTTT
>NW_020173697.1:1926126-2155986 GCF_003031525.2 Neophocaena asiaeorientalis asiaeorientalis
TTGCAGAGCACAGGCTCCGGACGCGCAGGTTCAGCGGCCATGGCCCACGGGCCCAGCCACTCCGCGGCATGTGGGATCTTCCCAGACCGGGGCACGAACCCGTGCCCCTGCAACTGCAGGCGGACTCTCAACGACTGCGCCACCAGGGAAGCCCTTGTTGAGGATTTTTGCATCTATATTCATCAGTGATATTGGTCTGTAATTGTCTTATGCAACTGCAGGCGGACTCTCAACGACTGCGCCACCAGGGAAGCCCTTGTTGAGGATTTTTGCATCTATATTCATCAGTGATATTGGTCTGTAATTGTCTTTTTTTGTAGTAACTTTGTCTTTGGTATCAAGGTGATGGTGGCCTCATAGAATGAGTTTGGGAGTGTTCCTCACTCTGCTATATTTTGGAAGAGTTTGAGAAGGATGGGTGTTAGCTCTTCTCTAAATGTTTGATAGAATTCGCCTGTGAAGCCATCTGGTCCTGGGCCTTTGTTTGTTGGAAAAGTTTTAATCACAGTTTCAATTTCCATGCTTGTGATTGGTCTGTTTATATTTTCTATTTTTTCCTGGTTCAGTCTCAGAAGGTTGGGCTTTTCTAAGAATTTGTCCATTTCTTCCACATTGTCCATTTCATAGGCATAGAGTTGCTTGCAGTTATCTCTCATGAGCCTTTGAATTTCTGCAGTGTCAGTTGTTACTTCTCCTTTTTCATTTCTAATTCTATTGATTTGAGTCTTCTCCTTTTTTTCTTGATGAGTCTGGCTAATGGTTTATCAATTTTGTTTATCTTCTCAAAGAACCAGCTTTTAGTTTTATTCATCTTTGTAACTGTTTCCTTCATTTCTTTTTCATTTACTTCTGATCTGATCTTCACGCTTTCTTTCCTTCTGCTAAGTTTTGGGTTTTTTTGTTCTTCTTTCTCTAATTGTTTTAGGTGTGAGGTTAGGTTCAGAAACCTTCATTAATGGGTTACCTTTAGGCATAAATGAGCCTATTAAAATGAGCTGTAGCTATGGATGTTGCTACTCCAGTGATGAGGAACCAGTGAACAGGTGGTCCTGTCTTCTAATACCTCAAATGGGACAAACATTTCTATGAGGGACCAGTGCCCTGGTTACAGGCTGGGGTTTCTTTGGTCTGAATACTGCTCATGTGGGTGACATGTTGAATGAATTGACTTGTTGGCTTTTCCTCCAACTGGTAGCCTAATGGCAGAGTTACAGCCACACCTCAGTTCTCAACCACATCTATCTTGAAGTCAAACTTCAGGACATCAAGAGCATCCTGGCTTGGAACCAAGCATGAAGTTTAGCAAGACGAACTGTTGGTACCCTTAGTTCATTTTCGTTCTAAGACTTTCCTAATAAATATGTTCAGAATTTAAGCACATGGAAGCTATTAAAGATTCAAGGTGCTGATGTGACTGAGCTCGGGAGGATGGGGGGGAAGTGTTTTCCCTAGCTCATTTCTCTAGCTAGCTGAAAAACTCCATGGAAAAATCGTTGATCATATTCCTATTCTCCTTCTCCTACTCTTTCAATAAGGTTTTTCTATAATGGTTTGTCTTCTAGGACATACAACTCACACGATGGCACAGCAACTTTTGAAGGACTATTACAACTAAATCACCATTCTTAGTCTTCTTCCCCAGAAACAGCAAGGTTCAAGGCATAAAAAGTTGCAAAGTTGCAAACCGCATGGTGTAAAATAGATTTCTTAGCTTCAGAACAGGCTTTCCAGCTGGAAAACGACCAATTTACACAAGGCCATGTGCACTTCGTCAAGCTTCTAGACAGTGTGTCAGGGTCACAGCCATGGTCTTACCTTAGATAATTACTGGTAGTCACAGTGTTGGAAATGAGGGAATCGTGAAGTAGCACAACTACAGCACTTTTTATTCCAGTGTCAACATGTGGACTGACAAATGGTGTTTTCTCCAGTTTGCCTTCTCAGAGAGTGTAGATGGTGAAATCACTTAAGGAATAAAAGATGGTTTGAACTAAGAAGACATAAACCTAAACGATCATCTAGCATTTCACAAATGGCATCCCAGCACTCAGATCAAGTGTGCTCGTCTTAGGCTTCAATTTATATAAAATAGTTCTTCCACGTTTCTCTCTCTCTTGCTGTCTCCATGACCACTTCTTAATTCAGTGATTGTCTCTTACTGCTTCTTGCCTCAACTGAACCAGGCTTCTAACTGGTACTGTCTCTCTAAAACCTGTTTTTCACAGAGTTGCCAAAGCGATCTATCTACTCCAAAGTTGTTAAAGACTTAAACTGAAGTTCTGAAACTATAAAACTTCTAGAATAAAACGTAGGGGGTAAGCTCCTTGACATCAGTCTTGGCAATGATTTTTTTAATTTGACACCAAAAGCAAAGGAAACAAAAGCAGAAACAAGTACGAATACATCAAACTAAAAAAGCTACTGCACAGCAAGGAAACCAACAACAAAATGAAAAGGCAGTCTATGGAATGGGAGAAAATACTTGTAAGTCATATATCTACTAAGGCGTTAATATCCAAAATATGTATTAAAAATGTGGGCAGAAGAACTGAATAGACATTTTTCCAAAGAAGACATACAAATAGCCAATAGGTACATGAAAAGGTGTTCAACATCACCGATCACTAGGGAAATGCAAATCAAAACCACAGTGAGGTATCTCCTCACACCTGTTAGGATGGCCTTCATCAAAAAGAGAAGAGACAGCAAATGTTGGTGAGGGTGTGGAGAAAAGGGAACCCTTGTACCCTGTTGGTGGGAATGTAAATTAGTGCAGCCCCTATGGAAAACAGTATGGAGGTTCCTCAAAAATAGAACTACCATATGATCCAGCAATCCCATTTCTGGTTATATTATCCAAAGGAAATGAAAGCAGGACCTCAAAGAGAAATTTATACTCCCATGTTCATTGCAGTATTATTTACAACAGCCAAGATATAGAAACAACCAAAGTGTCCATCAGTGGATGAATGGTATATATAAATATATATACATGTATATTTGTACACACGTACACACACACACACACACACAGACAAAATGGAGTATTATTCAGCCTTGAGAAAGTAGGAAATCCATTTCCATTTGTGACAACATGGACAGACCTTGAGGGCATTATGCTAAGTGAAATAAGCCAGACAGAGAAGGACAAATACTGTGTGGTACCACTTATGTACTTAATTTACTGATATATATGGACCATTACCGGTGATTTTTCCCTGCTTCATATTTCACAATGTTTAAAAGTTTTCTACTTTGAACACAGTACTACTTCACAATCAGGATAAAAAAAAACCAACACATATTTCTTAAAAGTAAAATATATGTCAGAAACCTGAAGTCATCAATAGATAAAGACTTAACTTCAAACAGGAGTTAGCCCTTTCTATGATTATAAAAAATGCCCTCAGTCAGGCACTATTAGGAAACAATACTTTACAAGGCTCCTTTGTGACAGCCTCTGCATTTGCTTTAATGTTATTGGTTGTTTCTCTCATTAAAAGTAGGAAGGTTACTTTGAAATTCCCTGCCATCAATTGAAAGAACAAGTTTGCTGATTCTTAATGGCAGAGACCACGTCATATTGATATTTACATCCCAAATACCCAGCATAATGCTTAACTTACAGAAAAGTTTTGAAATCTATCTAGACTACATGGATGGATTGATTTTCTGGCCATGGTCTCCCTCTGAAGCAGGCGGGGCATCTACTGAGGTGTGACATGACTAAAGAATAATATTAAATACTGAGATGGAGTGTTTTCAACTTTTATGCTGAGTTGCTAAAGGTCAGAGAGAGTAAGGGATCTTTTAAATAACCTAAATACTTATTGGCTACCTTTGGGTTGTTAAAACACAACTAGCTGATTTCTAAACACAATCAGAAAAGTGTAGTAGCTAAAATACCCCTGACAATTTTGGATATAAATAATGAGTAGATACCAGGTGGCCAGGATATTAAAACATATTTTAAAGCTACACTAATTAAAACAATGTGTTACTGACTGAAGGATGATAGTTCAGAAAGTAACCAATGTACATGGGGGTTATGGTATAGTAGTATCTCCAATAAGTGGAGAAAAGATGAATAAATGGTACTGGCATAGCTGGCTAGCCATCTGAAGCAAAAATAAATTTGGATCCTAACATCCCACCCTACATAAACATAAATTAGGATGGAAGAGATTTTTAATTGTTAATAAGCCATAAAATATGAGAAGAAAACTTGGAAAAATATTTAGATCTTAGGATGGGAAGTCATTTCTAGATATGACTCAAAACCCCCAAACTGTTAAATATACTGATAAATTCAACTAAAAAGATAAATATTCATGCATTAACATCATTCAAATGACTAAAAATCTTTTTAATTCATAGTATATGAGGGCCTAATGTTAAGACAAAAGCCCATATAAATCAGTAAGAAAGAGATTAATAGCATAACATTTTAAAATGAATTCAGTATATGAGTACCTGACAATTCATATAAAATTAATATAATTGACTCCTAACAAAATATGCTCGACGAGACTAATACCAAGGGAAAGGTAAACTGAAACAACTCGGTACTTTGAAAAAGTCTATCTTGGTAAAGATCTCATCTTGACAGCTTGCTTCCTGAAGAGCTGTGAAAGCCGGGGCTACCTTTCTTATTGCTCGTGGCTCTGAACATTGATTTTTCTAGGTGCTAAAGATATAGTAACAAAAAAAATGCCATAAAATCCATATTTTTGAGTCTAATCTCTAAAGGATCTGACAGACAACAAAAAGATCAGTATGTCTGACATATTGTATACTTGATAGTCGTAACTACAAAGGAGAAAAATAAAGTTAGAAAAGGGGCTACTGATTGCTTGTTACATTTTTAAATAGGTCATAACATAGGCCTCACTGACGTGGTAACCCTTAATAAAAGCCCTCCAAGAGACAGGAGGAAAGCCATGTGGAAACAGAAGAGAGCTCAAGGCAGAGCAAAGAGTAAGTGCAGATGCTCTGAGAAGTTTATTTGGCATATTAAGGGAATATCAAGGAGGTTGGTGTAACTAGTGTCAAATAAACGCACGGGAGATTACTACGAGATACTGTCAGAGAGATACCAGGAGCAGAGAATGTCGTCGATCGCTGTAATGACTTTGCAAAGATGAGAGAACATATTAGGGTATGGAGAAATGGCTTACTCTACACTTTATTTAAAAAGTATCACTTTTGGGGCTTTCCTGGTGGCACAGTGGTTGAGAGTCCACCTGCCGATGCAGGGGACGCGGGTTCGTGCCCCGGTCTGGGAAGATCCCACATGCCGCTGAGCGGCTGGGCCCGTGAGCCATGGCCGCTGAGCCTGCGCGTCCGGAGCCTGTGCTCCGCAACGGGAGAGGCCACAACAGTGAGAGGCCCGCGTACCGCAAAAAAAAAAAAAAAAAAAAAAGTATCACTTTGAGCATAAGGGGTCCAGGACAAAGTAGCAAGGTCATTTAGTCAGCTACAGGAATAATAATCCATGTGAGAGAGGACACAGCTTAGTCCAGGGAGATGGTGGTAGAGGTGAAAAGTTGTGGTCCAATCTCAGATACAGTTTGAAAGTGAAGCTGACAGAATTCCTGACAAATCAAATATGGAACTAAAAGAGAGACACCTCATCAAAGAAGATGTACAGAAGGCAAATATGTGTATGAAAAGATGCTTCACATCGTATGTCATTGGGGGAACTACAAATGAAAACAAGATACGACTATATGCCTATTATTAGAATGGCCAAAATTCAAAATACTGACAACACCAAAAGCTGACAAGGATGTGGAGCAACAGGAATTCTCCTTCACTGATGATGAGAAGCAAAGTGGTACAGCCACCTTGGGAAGACAGTTTGACTGTTTCTTGGTTGAAAACATGGATTAACCCTATGATCCAGCAATTGTGCTCCTTGGTATTTACCTTAAGGAGTTAAAAACGTATGTTCACACAAAAACCTGCACATGGATATTTTTACCAGCTTTATTCATAATTGCCAAAACTTGGAAACAACCAAGATGCCCTTCAGGAGGTGAATGGACCAAAAAAGTATGGTACATCTAAACAATGAACTATTATTCAGTGGTAAAAAGAAATGAGCTACCAAGCTATGAGACAACATGGAGGAACCTTATATATGTATTATTAAGTGAAAAACGCCAATCTGAAAAGGCTGCCTGCTGTAATTATTCCAACTCTATGACCTCTGGAAAAGGTAAAACTATCGACACAGTAAAACGGTCAGCAGTCGCAGAGGTCTATTTTGAGGAGGAAAGGATGAATCGGCAGAGCACGGGGATTTTTAGAGAGTGAAACAATTCTGAATGATAGTATAATGATGAATGCATGCCATTATACATTTGTCCAGACCCTCAGAATCCACAACACCAAGTGTGAACCGTAATGTCAACTCTGGATTGATAGTGACGTATCAGTGAAGGTTCATCGATTGAACAATGGTGCCCTCTGCTGCCAGATGCTGGTAATGAAGGAAGCTATGTGTGTTTGGGGGAAGAGAGTGGTATGGGAAGTCTGCACTTCCTTCTCAATTCTGCTGTGAATCTAAAACTGCTCTGAAATTAAAATGTATTTTCAAAATGGAAGGGAGAAGTCAGAGATGAAATTATATTGTTTGAACTCAGCATTCAAGCACTGGACATGTGCAGAATTACTGAGAGAAATGAGACTGTGGAAGAAGGAGATTTTCTTCCCTCATCTGTGTATTTGTTTTGTTTGGATTGGTTTCGTTTGGTTTGGAAAAGGGAAGAAACAGAATTCTGGGATTTGGATATATTACATTTGAAATGCACATGAAAAATCCAAGGAGAGATGTCGGCAATTGGAAATATAGCTCTGAAATCTAACAGACCTGTCAGGGCTGGATATGAACATTTGGAATCATTGAATATGCATAGTTTTTGAGCCATGAACTGGACGTGATCAATCAGGGAGTGAGTGTAAATAAAAAGACTTGACATTCAACGACTGAGCCTTGGAGAATGCTGAAAGGAAAAATTCAGGGAGAAAAGGAAGAACCAGCAAAGCAGAGTGAGAAGTGAAACCAGTGAATTACCAGGCAGGCAGGTATAGGAAGCGTGTCTGAAATCAAAACTGAAAATTGAGTTTTCAGGATGATGGACTAATGTGTGCCCGGTGCTACTGTTATAGGTGAGATAAGACAAGGATGAGAACCGGCTACTGAATGAAGCAAGAGGGGGTCACTGTTGACTTTGATAAGAACAGTCTTTGTGGAGTGTTGGAGCAAAAACCTGATGGGACCAGGTTCAGGAAAATGGAAGAGAAACTCTGATAAATTTTACTGTGATGGGGAGAGAGAAACTGATGGAAACTGGGAGAAGAAGTGTGATCGAGAGGGTGTTTAAAAATGGGGATTATAAAAGCATGCTGCTGTAGAGACGGGGCAATGCAGTTGGGAGTGATTTATCATAAGAAGAGTGAGGACAGATTTGCAGATAGAATGTCCCTGAGAGGTCAAAGGGAAGGGCTTAGCCTCAGTCAGGAGGAGGGATAGCCACCTGTAGCCGTAAAGGAGAAGGTGGGGTATGTGGGCACATACGTAGGTGGGTGGGTGGAGGTGAAAGCATGCGGAAATTCTTTTCTGGTTCCCTTGATTTTCTCAGTGAAGTAACAAGCAAGGCTATGTAGCCTGAGAGTGAGTGTGGGAAGGTAGAGCCACAGGGGAGGAGAGGAGAAGGTATAAAAGTAGTGCTAAAGGGAACGGGAGAGTGATTGCTTGATGCCAGGCAACACCAATGTCCCATCTGAACTTGGCAATCATAAATTTAAAATGAGACCTGTCAACATGGTTGGGAGGTTTTCTCTCGCCACTTTGAGCTGCACTGACAAAGGTGAAGAGTAAGCAAAAGCTGGATTTAAGAAGTGCTGGGGTTTTGTCAAGGGAATGTATTATTAATTGAGGGAAGTGGTTAAGAGTGTATAGAAAAGAAAATGCATAATGATGGGCCAAAGAACTGAAGTAGGGAAATATGGGAGTTTTGGAATATGATTGGGGTTAGTGGTAATGAAAAAGTGTTAGGAACAATAAAAACTAGTGTTTTTAAAAATTTTTTATTCTATTTTGGGGTAAGTATACAAACAACCCAATGATCATTGCAGCACTGTTTACAACTGTCAAGGCATGGAAGCAATGTAAGTGTCCATCAACAGATGAATGGATAAAGAAGATGTGGTACATATATACTGTGGAATACTACTCAGCCATAAAAAGGAATGAAATAATGCCATTTGCAGCAACATGGTTAGACCTGGAGATGATCATACTAAGTGAAGTTAAGTCAGATGGGAAAAGACAAATATCACATGGTATCACTTATATGCAGAAGCTAAAAAGAAAAAAAAAAAGATACAAATGAACTTATTTACAACACAGAAACAGACTCACAGACTTTGAGAATAAACTCTAGGTCTTAATGGGGTCCACATATTACTGAAATTAGAGTACGATATGAGATGAGCTGGAGAGGAGGGGTTGATGGTTGAAGGTGAGGTTACCTGGGGTTTGCAGTTACAGATAATGGCAAGGTGTATACCAAGAGCATGGCCATAAGAGTGAGTGGCTGAGGGCGAGTGGAGGTCAAGGTCACCTGGAGGACAGAGGTCAGGGAAATTAGAGACCAGGACATTAAAAGAAGTTTAAAAGACCATCCTTGCAGATATCAAAATTACTAGAACATCTGGCCGACATATTATCAAAGGCATGTCAGTGAATCAAAGCTAAAAGCTTTCAGCAAAGAAACAAGTGATTCCAGGGCCAAAGAAGACCACAGTTAGTAGGGATGGTAGGAGCATCCCCTGATAACGTAATGTTCAATGCTGAGGGCTTGCAGGGGTATGGAGGGAGAATCATCTAGAAGCAGGGTCTCTTGAGGATGGTGGCTCAGGTAGTTCTTTTCACAGAGATTAGTGGGGGTGGTGGGTAGGAAGCAACATATGCAATGCCATCCTTCCTCTCATTTGCATACCTGTTATCCCATGGAAAACCAACTGGTTTTTATGGGACTCCTGGGATTTAAACCAAGTCAACAGGCAGCAGCAGCAGGAGGTCCTACGAGATGTCACAGAATCCTAAAACCCAGAAATGACAAACCTGGAAAATGTCAGATAAAGGTCTGTGTGATTTAGTATGACTGTCAGTATCCAGAGATCCAATCCTTTGGAGACTTTAGGCTTCAGTAGCAGGAAAAGTGTGAAATGACTACTAAAAATGAGAAGAGATCTGGTTCCCTAGAACAGAGGAAGCCAGCTGAGGTCTTTGGCTAACGGGGTGAGAAGACAGATCTTGTTTGGGAAGCACAGCAAAGATGATCTTTTCTTTTTTACCTTTTGACTTGCCTTGGAGTACCTTTTGGGCTGAGAGGGAAGTCCTACTCTAGTTCTGTCCTATTGTTTCCCATGATCTGATACCACTGACCTTCACAATTACACGGTTCCAAATATGCACATCACCTGACCTCCAAGATTTGAGTGGCGTGTCCTGCCCAAGGCAGAGGAAGCACTGACCCATTGTCGCGTGTGTTTCAGAACTCGGCTTGCCTTCTTCGTTCACTTGTAAGCACCGTGCTTTAATGACCTCAAGCAAACTTAAAAGGCATTATGTTCAGCTAAAGAGACCAGACACGAATGAAGATAAACTGTGATGTCACTGATATCAAAGGTCAGCACAGGTAACAGAAATCACAGTAATGGTTACCCATGGGGAAGAGGGTGCATATGGGCTGGAAAGTTACAAATGAAATATCTGGGCTGATGGAATTACTCTTTTTTTGATTTGGGTTGTGGTCCCATGAGGGTATATATATGTAAAATCATAAATCTGTACGAAAAAGATTGGTGTAGTTTACTGTTTATAAATAGAATGCTGAAAAAAATTTAAGTAGATAAAAAATCCTGGGAGGTAGCACAGTAGGGCAGCTGGATGGCAAACAGACCACATAAAATGCACCCCCTTCTCATAACTCCCACGTAAGACAAATAAGTACCAGTGGAAAGAAAAATGGAGGAGCCTGGGGAAGACAAGCTGGAAGTTGATTATTGGGGAGAACAGGATAACAACTCTTCAGATACATAAACAACAGCAAGAACACACTTGCTATGAGGAGAGAGGAAGCCTGCTGTTCCTTACAGACTCTGGAATGGAGTGAAACCAGTGGGAGGAACCCCAGAAGAAAACGGTTTCACCTCTTACAAGGAAGGCTGTCAAAAAAAACCATTAACTGTCCCCCTATAAAGTGATTTTTCACTTAAGCATTGCTTTTTAACAATTTTCTCCAAATAATCCTCAGAACTGTAAGTTGAATTTGTGAACAATGGGGACCCCTGTGGCTGAAGTGGGGTCTGGAGACATGTCTGCTTTCCCATCCCCAAATCACTTCTGGGGGGCACCCAAGAGCAGAGGGCCAACTCTTTACTATAAAGTTGCAGGAGCGATTCAAACATCTGATTTGTCCTTGCACTAGACGGCTCTTAAAATCAATTTTATCTTCTATCCTATGAACTTAAGGCTTGAAGATGAAAGGCCTTCGATTGTCAGAGCATGGTGACTTGCAACATCCCTTTCTTTTCTGGTGTGTATTTGATATTGTATTAAAAGATGCTAGAGCATTCTAATTCATGATGTGTGCCTTGAAGGCAATGGGCAAGGTAGAATTATGCATATGGCTTCAGAGCTTCTAGTAACTGTAGAGACATAACAGAAAGAGATTATCACTTACCTCCCTGGATAACTAAACACATGGCAGATTAATAAAATGTCAATATGGAGGAAGGCCGGCAGGATCACAGACCCACTGCCCCAGTTAAAGAGCCTCGTGCTATGGCATTGAAATCAAGGCTTTGTTACACAAACTGAAAGGAGACCTTCATTTCACATGTGAAAAGATGGCAGGACAGTCCTCAAGTCAAATGTCAAGTTTAGATGAAAACTTGGGTGCAATATACTTTTACAGACAGTTCTTCAGACTCCGAAAGCATTTTTTAAAAGCTCATACTACTCTTATTTATAGCTTCCTTTAAAAGAAGACTGGAATAGGATATTCGCTAGCTGTATCTTCAGATGATTTTCTGTCTAGGTTAAAAGAAAGCCACTAGTGATATCGCATATAAAATACTTAATATAGTGCATTGCGATGCAAATAATAATTATGAATGATACGTGTTCTTGGGTCTATGCTAGGTTCTGGGAAAAATCTTTTCCTCAAAGAGATTATATTTCAGTTGTGAGACAGACTCATTAGCATCATGAAGGAATGTGATGGAGCTATAATGATCTCGTTCAGTCCCATGGCTTCAATTACCTATTTCTTGCCGACGGTCCCATTTTCTCTCTATTATAACCCTCACTCGTGAACGCCTCACAGATCCTACTGCAGAATCGCAAGTGTTGGAAAATTCTATCTGGATTTTCAGCAGCATCTTCAAGACAGCATTTCTGAACTAAGCTCATGCTCTTTCTTCCCCCATCTGCTCTACAGGAAATTTGTTGATTTGTTGCTTGTTTTATTTCTTAGTTGGTGAATGATACTAGCAGACAACCAAGCCAGTCTGTGGGTACCAGAGAACCGGGCTTGTGACAATTTTTTCTATGCTCTCCATCTTTCCCAGTGTGTGTGTTTAGGAGGGTATTAACTCATTCAATGATTCAATATAATTTCACTCCATTAAGTGCAAAGAGTACTGATTATTCACTACTAGTGTTATACTGTCTTGGTCCATTCTGGCCGCTATAACAAAAATACTGTGCTCCGAGTAACTTATAAACAACAGATTTTTTTCCCCACATTTCTGGAGACTGGGAAGTCTAAGATCAAAGCACGAGAGATCTGGTGTCTGGTGGGATGCCACTTCTTAGACCGGCTATCTTTTTCCCTGTAAATCACCTGATTGAGGGGCAAGGCAGCTCTCTGGGCCACATTATATGGGCACTAATCTCATCCATGAAGGCCCCCCCCATGACCTAATCACCTCTCAAGGTCCCACCTCTTCATATCTTCATAGGATGTTTACTCATCCTATAAATATAATGATTGCTATTTTAAGATTGCTATTTCATACCATCACCTTGGGGGTTAGGATTTCAACCCATGAATTTTGAGGGGACGCAAACATTCAGAACATAGTATATACCCAAGCACATATTACATTTACGCACACACCTTCTCTATCAGCCTATGAGAAGAAACTTTTGAGTTCTAAGTGACTCACAATGTTTTAAATTTGCATTTTCTCACCTTTTTTACCCCTCACCAATCTAGATGAGCCAAGGGGAGTGGAACACCATATTCATTGTATGCCTTTGTGGGATGTGTGCCATAGGTTTTCTCTGTTAGTATAAGTGAATGAGATATATTACATTACCATTAGAAAAGGCCACAGCTCTGTCCAAAGTACGTATTATGCTGTGGCACTCACCCTTTTAAGATATGGACATTGCAAAACCATTATATGTGATATCTTGAAAACCTTTCATCTGTACTATTTGCATAAATTCACATTTCAAAAAACCCAGTACTGTAGAAAAATAACCCCGACTCAAGAAAGCTCATAATGATATCAGGAGTTTCCCTAACAAGACTGATGCTTGAAAGAATGAGGATTCTATCTGGCTACGGGATGACAGCTTGCCTTTCAGGGACTGAAGTTGCTAATCATTGAAGACAAATTCATTTTCTCATCTCTTCTTTCAGAACATATACTTTGAGTGCATTTCCCAGCATGTCTTGCATTAGGCCAAAGGCAAGAGACTAAGTTCCAGCCGATGGACTGTGACTTAAAGTGGTATGTGTCACTTCTGTTCCTGGACCATAAAAACCTCCAGCAAACGCTCCTTTATGCTCTTGTCTCTTCATCCCTTGGATATCAATTAGGGCTCCGCTGGAGGCCTGCAGGTGTGACTCTGCCCCAGCCTGGCCCACGAATGACCACATGGGGCAACTTCTTGCCTCCATTCTCATGCCCTCTAGCCGGGAATTGCCTTGGCTGTCATGTGAGTGAGAAATAAATCTCTATTATATTTGAGTCATTTTAATAATTTGAGTTTATGTGGCATAATCATTAGCTTCCCTTGACTAAAACACTTCCCCTAATGATGGCTATTTTTAAGAATATTTTATTGAAGTATAGTTGATTTACAATGTTGTGTTAATTTCTGCTGTACAGCAAAGTCATTCAGTTGTATATATTATATATTCTTCTTATATATATTCTTTTATATATATGTGTATATATATACTTACATATATTTATATATTCTTTTCGATTATGGTTTACCACAGGATATTTAATGTAATTCCCTGTGTTATACAGGAGGACCTTGTTGTTTACTCATCCTATAAATATATAATGATTGCTGTTTTAAGAGCAAAACAAATCCACGTGTATTAACACACCACAATTTGGCCACTTGCAGAATGTTACATTGAAGGAGAGTTGAAACGCAGAAAATGTAGTACGATTAAATTCTAAAATTCCAGCAAATATGATCAAAAATTGATGTCAGGCAAGAAAAGCCCATGATATGTAAAATATTCAGAATAGTTGCACAACCCAAATTCAACAAGTAGTTGACTGTTCTCACTGTGTGGTGCATGGCATTAGCGCTGCAGTTAGAAAACCAAAGTATGCCTTCTTACTAAGACATCATGTAAGGTAACTTGCTCCAATGCTTAGTTTAGTTTTGCTTTTCTTTTTATAAAAGACAGATTTCCTCAAATCCAACTGTCCCTCACTTCACCTAACTCATTCATTTAGCAAATATTTCTTAGTTGGCTGCTAGGCACTGTGGACAGAAGATGTCACCTGCCATATCAGTAAACAAACGATGCTGCAGCCATCAAACCATAAGCCACGGCAGCCAACCTCAACTGGGCACCCTGACCCTTCAGGATGGGAAAGCACAGGACGCTGGCCGCAGAGAGCTGAGGTGCAGATCAAAGGAATGATTTCAATCAGCCCAGACTCTTGCATCTTCCCGTACATAGAAAAGCTCTAAATCCCTTAACTTGAGATGTCTATTTTTCCTTTAATTAACAGTAATCTTTTGATGTTCTGACTACCAGGTTCTTGTCGCAAAACTCCCATACATCCTGGTTCGTCCCTCACCTCTTTGGACCAGTCCCTCGGAGCTGTCTGAAAGGCTGTCTCCCAGGCTTAAGTCCTCAGCAAGTCTGCTCAGTAAAACATAATTCTCAGCTTTTAGGTTTTGTTTTTCAGTCGATAGCACCAAGCACTGTTCTAAGCACTTAGTACACATGAGTGAATAAAACAGACAGAGATGTCTACCCTTCCAGAGCTTACATTTTAGCAAGGGAGACAGGTGATAAAAACATAATAAACAACTAAATATGTGACATTTAGGGCAGTGAAAAATGCTACTAAAATAAATGGAGGATGATGGTATATACAAGATTCAAATGTAAATGGATGGTCAGAATCACTTGTTAGAAGTGTAAACATTCATTACAAGGACATCTGTTGGAAGAGCATTCCAGATGAGAAGGAACAGCCAGTTCTGCAAATCAAGAACACACCTGGCAGGTTCAAGGAACAGGAAGGGGCCCGTGTAGCTGAGAAGGCAGCTGTGTTGGGGAGAATTACAAGAGATAAGGTCAAGGAGTTAATGAGAGGAGGGGCAAATCCGGTAAGGCTCTGCGGACCACCAAGAGCCCTTTGGTTTTTGTTCTGTGAGAAATGGGGGGTCATTGCAGGGATTTTAGCAAAAGAATGATATGATGTAACTTATATCTTATAGGACTGCTTTGGCCACAAGAATGAACTGGAAGCTCCGAGACCAGATAAAATGCTCTCGTATAATCCAGGGAGAGAATGACAGAACTTGGACTACCGTGGAGATGGTGGAGAAGGTGGGAACTGATGGGATGTTGGGTTATGAAGGTAGAAAGAAATTAATTTTTGGACAGCTTAGATGTGAAATGTATAAAAGAGGGAAGAAGAAGATTAGTTCAAGGATTTTTACATGGCCAACGGGAAGCTCGAGTTGCCATGAAGCAAGGTGGGAAAGGCTGTGGCGGATAGGTTTGGGGAGAGAGATCTGGAATACAGCTTTGGGTATGTTGAGCTTGAAGTGTCCAATAAACATAAAATCAGAGATGATAAGTCATTGGACACATGAGTATGAATTTTGGGAGAAGATCTGACGTAGAGATAACAGCTGGATGTGTCATCTAGATGGCACTTAAAGGCAACAGACTGGATTAGATCACTAAGGGAGTGAGTGCAGGTAAAGATTCGAAGAAGAGAACCTCAAGTGCTCTGATGACCAAAAATCAGACAGTAAGACGGCCCAGAAAAGGAGACTAGAAGGAAAAATTCAGGGGCATGTGGTATTTTTCCAACCAGAGGAAGGAAATGTATTAGTCGAAGGATGTTGACAGGTCAACGCAATTGCAGACTGAGAATTATCATAGGATTTAGCAAAACGAGCTCACTGATATCCTTGGCAAGAGCAGATGAAAATGCAGTGAGAGTAGAGAGGACGGAAGGAGACAGCATTGAGGCAGAGAATTGAGACAACTTTTTTCACTGAGTTGTTGCAAAAGGTAGCAAAGAACGAGGCTGTCACTCGCAGGGTAATGAATGATCACCCTATTAGTCTATTATGACGCAGAGGGAGGCCTCTATTTTAGAAATGCGAAAGAAGTGCAAAGTATTTACACAAAATGCCTAAACTACAAACACAGTATCTCACGATACTAAATAGTGCGTGACCTTCTTTCGTTCTCAGTAGAAATCGGTGAGAAGACAGCTATGAAAGGGAGGTATTTCGAGTCCCCTAATTTTTTACGTTAGATTAAAAACACACTTTTTCACAGCTAGAGAAGACTCAGGAACAGTTTTTACGCTATTATCTCTGCCTTTGAAATAACAAAAAAGACAATTATTTTATACATGTCTAGAGGCAAAAAGTCAGCAACCACAGGAGACAATAGAGTTCTCTCCTTTTTATTCAGACATTAAATGTCAGGAGTAGAAACTGTCTCCTCATTATTATTTCGACAGAATTTTATTGCTAATCCCTCATGGAGAACTACCTAAAGCACCCTCAAGAATTTTTTTTAAAAAACATTCCTTATGAAGATGTCTAAAATTTTATTGCGATGCAATATACACAATTTTTAAAAGAAATCGCTTTGAACTTTTCTCTGAAATGTTTATTCATGCTTTATATCTATACATTATAAATTTATATTTATAAATTTACTTTTAAATATCTTGGTAGCATTTTTCTATGTCTCATTTTTCTCTCTTAGCTATTAACACGTTTATATGATATTTCTAGAAACCATATAATTCTATGTATGTGATTAAGTTTCCACATACTGTAGCACACAGAACAATTTTAAGGCCAGCGTTTACGGCCAGCAATGATTGAGCACCCTCCATGCCAGGAACTGTTCTAATTTATAGTAATTACCTATTTAATTTCATGTACTCTTAATAAAAACTCCCCTGGTAGGAACTCTGATTATTTTTTAGAAATGAGGAAACAAATTTACAGGGATAAATAACTCACTCACGGTTATACAGCAGTCCTGCCATCCTTTCAACAAACAGGTTTAGAGAGACCCTTATTTTGAAAACCAACAAAACTTCATTATGACACTTACATGACATTAAACATTCATTATATCGTTGCCTGGACTCATATACACTAAGGAGTAACTATATTTTAATCCCAAATATGGACACATAAAGTATTATATGGTATAACTGATCTATGTAATGGCTATATTACATACTAATATCAGTTATTCCTTCCAATATAAAAATATGTCATAACTTTAGCTAGGAAAGTTTACTCTTCTCCCCTTCTATTCTGGGCCATTTGGGATGTAGTATCCATGAGACATTCAAAGTCACTGCTGCTGAGGCTCATGGAGAATGTCGCCAGAGAGGATTTACAGCTCGTTTAATCTTCTCCAAATTTGCTCTGCAACCCATTACTGCCTATGTATGTGGTTACATTTACACTACATCACTTCAAAAGCACATTATCCTTTAACTGCATGCTGTCACACACCCACGTGGTGCTTGTGCAGAATACACTGTATTGTAAGCAGCCATGCATAAAGATCAGGAGTGACAGCTTCTGATACTTTTTTTTTTTTAAATGGAGTTGCACAGGATGTATGATGGCTCTGCGCTATGGACCATTTTTTCTCAGTTTTGATCCAAAGTAGAAGGTGAATCTTGTCAACCTAGGCTTAAGTGACCCTCCTATCACAACATTCATGCATCTTTTTTTTTCCTAGAAAAACATTTCACTCATCACAAAGAGCTTGGACAGTGAAAACTCAAGTGAGAGAGTAAAGTACAGAGTCCCAGCCTATTATAGCTGGTTAAACAGACCGCCCACTTCTGAACAGGTTATTGTAGACAAGTGGAGACTTTTATAAATTAACAGATAATGGGACAATATCTAGAGTTTATGCCTTCATCAAGGACACATTACAATCCACATCTCTCTGTTTTTCACCAAAATTATAAACTTCCTAAGAACAGAGTTACTGTCTTATTCTTATAAATGTCTGGAATCAAGTAGAATCCCATCATAAATATTTTCTTAAAGAAACTTTTGAACTTTTCTGCAGTTAGTGATGACATAAACAAACAAAATCCAGAGATAACACAAACATACCATGGAAAATAAGCAAATAAACCTGGACCCCAGAAACAGATGTCTCAGTTTGAGGTCACCGTCGGTCTGGACAACAATTTGCCAATTAGTCACACTGTTAAGACGTCACGTATGAGAAAGAGCTAGAAACATAAAACTCCCTTCGTGTCCTTTGTACTGTTCAGCATAATGATGTCTGTCAGAATGTATCTAGTCCCTTTGCCCGAATGTAATTTTAGTTATACTCTGAACTCTTTTTTGTGGACCTCAAGAGCCTCAAGAGTCATTTCAAAAGTTCTATACACAGCAGCTTACGTGTATGAAACTTTTTCATGATTATATTAAATGCTGCAAAGACGTTATAAAATACGTATCGTCTTTAACAGATCTTAAATCTCCAATGAATCGTGAGTAACATAACCATATCTAATTGCACAGTTCCTGTGTGACTGGCACTCTGCTCATTGCCTCCTACCCAGGATCACATTTCATGCTCATGCAAAACCATGAGCTAAGTGTTATTACCACCAAACTAGGCAGCCAGACAGAGATGGGGCCGGGAATGGCGCCCAGGGGAACCTGATCTCAAAGCCTGCTCCTCAGTCATTGGATATCAGATAAAATATTAGGGTTGCTTTATGGAAGAAATGCTCACTGTACATGGAATTCATGTCTTTGAAGGACATGCAGAACCACGAAGTTATTAATAAGATACACACACAGACATACAAGTACCCATTTACATGTATACATATACCACCCATATCATCTCTACGATATCAGCCGCAAAATCCTCAAGGCAGAAAAGGACAATTGATTTCACAGTAAAACCCCGTGATATGCCAACAAACTGAATAACAACAATTTCCTGTTGAGGATTAATCTTGTAAACAACTGCTACTTGTCTATCTTAACCATCCTTTCAGTCATTAGATTGGATCCTATCGTGAGAAAGTCACCCTAAATTCAAAATGAGGACGATTCTAGACAAAGCTGTTGGGAATTGGAAATCTTTGTCTTGTGCGTTCCTAATGTCGACATAGTTTTCTCCTTTGTCACACAGATGTATTTCTTCAACCCATGCACCATGGTATAATGAAAATGTTCCAGAATTAGTCCATTAGATGTTATGTCAGTCAGCTATCACCACTGCAGAACAAACCACTCCAAAGTGCAGTGACATATAATAGCAAGCATTGATCCTCTTGGTCACAGGCTGCAAGTTGACTGCCGTTTGGATGATCTAAGCTGGGTTTGGTCATTCTCTCTGCCTCAGGCTGTGAGCTGGCGGGGCTAAGCTCCCGGGTGTAGGATGGGTTCATGTCTGCCCCATCTGTGCATGTTTTAGAGTACAGACCAAAGGCAGGGGCTACTTGGGGGCATATAGTTCTCACGGCAAACAAGCAGGGTGCAGACGCCAAACCAATGCAAGGACACTCCAGGCCTCTGCTTGTGTTCTATCTGCTAACATTCTCTCGGGCAAAGCACGTCACATGGCCAAATCCAGCACCGATGGAGGAGAAAGAGTATTCCTTTGACAATGAGAGTGCTAAGTAGTGAATATCTCCTAAGAAGTGAATATTGCTGACCAACAACATAAACAATCATAGAAGCAGCGGAACGTAATCAGATGCCCCTGAAAACATTCCTTACCTGAGAAAAATGGGAAGCTTTACAATTTTCCATTCTTAAATCGTAATAAAAGAATCCAATATATGAAATACAACAAAAATTCCAATTCAGTATGGTGGAAAATTTGTTGTGGGGTTACAATTCCTGTTACCTGTTTGCCTCTAGCTGCTCAAGTGATTAAGACAATTGTCAACTACACAGTTTTCGTGTAGAGAAGGATTAACGACGAGCAGTCAAGTAGACACTGCTGACTGTATCCGAAATTGCAGAGGAAGCTGATTTGCCTCATTTTTGGAGCAAAGCAAACATCAATTAAATAATGACTAATCTAGAATCCTGGCTAGTAACTGTGGAAATACATCTTTGGAGATCAGCTAGCCCTAAATATCGATTTACAGGTGCGTAAATTGAGACCAGAAACAATAGTCAACTTACCTAAGGGGCAGATACATGTTAGAAAAATCCAACACACAAACCCAGATTTTCAGACTTTAAGGTTTCCATTTTTTTTAACCTTAGTAAAGTAAGTAATCGTCAGCTTCTGCATCACAGAAACTTTGCAAAATGTAATTTCCATCACATAATGGAAATACACTGAGTATCCTTATTCAATACATATCCCTGAACTCAAATTAAATATAAACACTAAAATTAAATGACATCATTTAAACATTTACTCAAGCAGAACTAAAGCACCATGGTTTAGAAGACTCCCAGGGATCTCTTTACATTGACATCTGATTCTACTTTTTGAATTAAGAAAGGTATATGAATTTACTTTTTTATCTCTTTGGAGTAACATCTGCTTATAGAAGCAGACTGAATATATGGAACTGGGAAATGAATGCAAAATTAACAGCATAGAAACAGCTATGTCTAAGGACATGATCTGAATGGTCAAAGCAGTTCTAGGTCTTGAAAACGGTAGTGCAGGGTAAAGATGGGGAGGGGGGAGGTAGTCCTGGGAAGACATAAGAACCCATCATATTTTGAAAGTTTAGGCAGTGCTTGAAGTTCTGTATGAGCAGCTGTAATCCAAGGAGGCCATCTGAGTGACAGAGATCAGGCATCTAGGAAAGACCACGGGCCCCCAAGGAAGAAGCATCATCTATCCCAACAGATTGGAATCAAGAAAATTTATTTAAATTTGAAGAAGAAAAAAAAAAATCTTTAACTAGGGACCTGGCAACAAACTGAAATCTTATGCCTGAATTTTGTGTATATCTTTCCTTGGTGAGTGAGGGCCTCAGACGGCTTTCGATGGATAGTCTAGTGGGTCTTTGAAACAAACCAACAGAATTGCTATATTAGAAAAAATAATTACTCTATTAAGAAAGGAGATTAGTTCACAAAAATGTAACAAGGAGAATCAGACACAGTCAGAAATGACCAAGTTTTAAAACAATATTTCCTAAGTTTCTCACTTTGTTATACACTTTGCATAGAAAGCCAATTATGATAAAAGTTAGATTTACACAATGTGTTCCTATTGATTGATTACCTGGAGCATTCATGAAATTATGATCAGCGGCTGCAAACAATTATAAGCTTATAAACCATGCATTGACACCTTTAAGGGGGAATATAAAACAGAAGCTTATGAATTTTTAGGAAACAATTATCCTGTTTTCACAGAAGCCTTTAATCTCAGTGAAATAAGACAATGAGAAAAATAAATTAAATGTGAAAGGAGACTCGTTTCTAAATTAAATGTATCATGTCTCAGGTGGCATCAGCTGCTCTTCAGACCACATTTACATTACTATAATGATCTCTACTTGTAAAGGTTTATTACCTTAATCAGAATATTCATTAGAGGGAAAAATGTTCATTCACAGTTATATCTTGTTATGTGTGCTTTTACATATTTAAGTCCAACATGAATTAAAATTCTCTTCATTTAGACCAATAAAAATTATCAGCAAAAAAAAATTGAACTGTGGTTGGCACATATACATGTCCTAGATTTTAGTTATTATTATAAAAAATTTAGGACTTTCACTTAATTTACAGGTATGTATTCTTAGCTCATGAGGAGTGAAAACTTGAGTACAATAATGATCATTGTGTTGGTTTAGCTCTCTCCTAAAATACACAATTAAACGAATATCTTACTGTACTATTTTCATATATCACAGATGACAAACAGACACATGTATCTAGATGTAAACCAGAATTTTTTGAATAGTTAGACTCCATTTGAATCAGTTTTGAAGACTGCTACTTTTGGACAATTCAGAAATGCAACTATCTTTTCCTGACCTCAAATTCACTGAAGTTAGAGGTGTTAGGGGAATCTACATGAATTATTTCTTCATTTATTCCCGATGTTGTGTTATCCTTGACTCTAAACATCTGAAAATCTTTCAAAACAGAAACTTCTTGATCTTTTATAGAATCCTTTGCCTGTATATTTGCAGAGCCTCATACAAACAGTGATGCAGACGAATGTGGCAAAGACAAAAATGCTTACAAAATATTCTATGAGTATCCCTTTCTTTAAAAGAATACTTTGGATTAGGTTTGGGCCCTGTAACCAGTTCTGGGCAATGAGCATGAGGCTTTAACCCGGGAGTCACGTGGCAGCAGGAGATGATGAAGCCGCCACCAGACTGGAGCTCTGAGGATTATGTGGAACAGAACACCTCGCTAGGTTGTGTTGGACATGTAACATCAAGAGGATATAAATTTCTAGTCTGATATGCTACAGAGACTTGGAGGCTAATCGTGCAGCTAGGACTGAAAGCCATTACAGAAATTAAGTAATAACCTAATAAAACTCCTCAACAGCATTACATTGCCTGAGCAATTGGGCCATGGGCTGTGAATAAACTGCTTTTAGGTTCTGGAAAGTTGGTGAGCTATGTGGTCCAGTAGCGGAATATTTGGCCCAAGTGTTGTCTGTAATAACTTTGAAGGTGGAATCTTCATTTCTCGGGGAAGAGGCTGAAAAGAGAACCTTGGTAGTATATGGAAGGTGTTACTGACAAAGTCTGGCAAGGTATTACAAAAAAGAATTGGACAGTCAACAAACCTAAATGAAAGGGAACAGAGAGATCAGAAATTTGGGACCTTGCAAAGTTGGAAAAGAGATAAGTTTTAAAAGGCTTCAACGGGCAAAGGCCCAATAATACCTTTACATTGATTACAATATCTCAAGTTAAAGGTCAGTTTTAAGGCTACAGCACACGATTAAAAAAAAAATCTCTATTGATTCAAGGGCCTCAGGATAAAATCAGATTCTGGGTAATGTCTTCCTACCTAATAGCTTCAGTAAGTGAGAAAGTTAGATTTGGAGTAATAAAGAAATTTGAGAACTTTTAAGAAAGATCTTGGGGTGTGGTTACTAGCAACTGGACACGTCTAAATTAAAATGAATTGGAAGTCTACTGAGTATCTGAGCCATCTGTTTTGCAAAGAAACAAAAAAAGCAGGTCAAGAAAGAACTTGGACTACCCCTAACCTCCCATGGGCCAAGTCAGGACTGAGAACACCACCAACTTCCTCTGTGATCAAGAAGCATACTATAACTGATTCACTTTGTTATAAAGCAGAAACTAACACACCATTGTAAAGCAGTTATACCCCAATAAAGATGTTTAAAAAAAAAAAAAAAAAGAAGCATACTAAAATATGACGATGACCTACCTAGTGTGTGAAGGCAGGGGCCAGGAAGAATAATGCACATAGGACTTCATACCAGAGAGTAAAACCAGGGGTGAATCCAAATTTTCTACCACTCAAAGGTAGGGGATCTTCACAATGTCTAGTCAGTAGAATTTCAATGTTTTTACAGACCACTGACTAACATATTTCTCAGCATTCCCCTTTCTTTAATTGAAGTATAGTTTCTGATTCTGTTTTATATATGTATATATATAAAAGTTATATACATACATATATATTATGTATTTTATGTATTTATATATATTCTTTTTCATATCTTTTCCATTATAGTTTATTACAAGATGTTGAATATAGTTCCCTGTGCCATACAGTAGAACCTTGCTGTGTCTTTATTTTATATATAGTAGTGTGTGCATCTCTTAATCCCAAACTCTTAATTTATCCACCCCCCCTCCTGCCACCTTTCCCCCTTGGTAACTGTAAGCTTTTTTTTTTTCTATGTCTGTGAGTGTCTGTTTTATAAATAAGTTCATTTGTATCACATTTTAGATTCGACAAGTGATATCATATGATATTTGTCTTTCTCTGTCTGACTTCACTTAGTATGATCACCTCTAGGTCCATCTCTAGGTCCATCCATGGGGATGCAAATGGCACGATTTTGTTCTTTTTGATGGCTGAGTTGTATTCCATTGTATAGGTACCACATCTTCATATCCATTCAACTGCTGACAGACATTTAGTTTGCTTCCATGTCTTGGTCATTATTCCTCTTTCTAGTTAAGAATCATTCAGTTACCCTATCTTGTGTCCATCACTGAATACTGTGTGTTTGTATTTCAGTGGGGAAGATACTATGTCTTTTTAAATTCTTAGTCCTCTACACCAAAGAGGCGTAAGGTCTAAACCTAAAGAAGAGACTACAGCCACTACACAATGATCTTAAACTGAGCTAGGTGTGGTGGCTATTTCTTCGGGATCTTCTTTGGGGAGATACTGAGAGTTTTCCCTGTGTGAGAAAATAGGAGTAAGTGGGTGTGTATCATATAAAAGGGTAACCTAGGGCAGAAATACAAGTGCTCACCAAATATTTTTTGGGTTTTCCTACAGTTTCTAGTTTAACACGAGGGTAGGTTGGGCCAATGGGTTTTGAGCAGAAACAAAAGTTTTGGTGATTTAAGACCCCAACAAGTGTAACGTAAGAGAAAACATCTTCTCTATTCATCTCTCCTGAATTCTTACTTCATTATTATAGACACTCCGTGGTGTCTTGGAATATGAATTTGGGGAGGGGGTATTATTTCTACTCCATGCTCCCATTCTGTAATTAACCAGCCCCCTCTCTTTTGCTGGGCAAAGAAGATGGATTTCAGGGTATGTGTGAGGAAATCAGATATGAAACTTGCATAGAATTAAGCAAGTCAGGCAATGTTTTCTTATTTTTGGTTATGGGATTCAATTTTTGTAGTTCCTGGTTTTCATAAAGCTATCCCATTTTCCAAGTAGTTGAGTGTGCTGCCTACATTTGAAAATAAACCTTCAAATCAATCTTGTAGATGAAATACAATAGAAACCCAAACCAAATTACCTTTCATTCTATATCAAAAGAACACTTACAGTGAGTATTTAGCATCTCCATGGCAAAGTCTTTCATTATATGAAACATATTAGGTTTAGAGGTATAACTGTTTTATAATTTTATCAAATATGCATCCATCCACACATGTAAGTTAGAAATATATACAATTTAGAAAATACATTGACCCATTTTAGATTATGGCAACTCTGAGTGCAAAGTAGGAAAGACAGCATCACCCCTATTTTTATAAATGAGAAAGTTGAGGTCCAGAAATTTAAATGACTTTCTAAGGTTAAAGAGCTAACGAATGACAAAGCCATTATGAAATCTGTATATTATTACTACTAGTTTGGGTGCTCCTATTATACCACTCCAGCTTACATTAGCAAAGTTTTACTTAGCAGAAATTTAAATGGATTTTGAGAAAATATTGGAATCAGAAATAATAAACACTTAAAAACAGCCTGTAAATTAACTAATATATTTGGAAGATACAGGACTTTCCTGTGATTCAGTGTCTAAACAAACAGGTTTATTAGATTCCTTCGCAGCTCAGGAAATTTATGGAGATGAAGTCTCTATCTTTGGTGCAGGAGATGAAAAAAGACCTACTTTTTATATTGTTTGACATTTGGGGAAAGATTAGAAATAAAGATAAATGGAAAGGGGATCTTAAGAAAAATGCCAGTGAAATTTTTCTGATCTATCAGACAAACCAACCACAATTGAATGCATGTAATTTATCGAGCACTTTGGGAACATAGAGTACTTTTCCTTTTCGAGTAATCTATATAATCTCTATAAGGGATAGAAGTGTAATTCCAGCGTCACAGATAACAAGAAAAACTAATGCAAAGAAGATAAATTACTCCCTTTACTGTCAGGTAGAGTTACTGGCACGTACATTTTTGGTCATAGTAAAAGCCCTAATTCCTACCCCTAATCTCAATTCATGCAGCTGTATGGAAATACACTTGGCTGTAGAACAGTTCCATTTGCATTTCTTTTCATTTTTTTTCTGAAAACCTACAGGGGAATATTTGCTATCATGGCATATGCTTATGAACAATTGCTTTCAAGTTTTACACATTGCTAGACCCAATTTTTATGTTAAATTAGAACCGCCTGCAGGGAAATGTTATAATATTCGTTGCCAGGGTATAAATGCAATTCAAAAGCAAGATTATGCCATCAAAGGTGCCACTCCATATGTTACAGAGAATCTATATACGGTTGCCTACCCGTATCTTTTTCCTTTCTTTTCTTTTTTTTTTTAAATTGGGGTATAGCTGCTTTACAATGTTGTATTAGTTTCTGCTGTACAATGAAGTGAATCAGATATATGTATACAGCTATCCCCTCGCTCTTGAACCTCCCATCCCATGCCCCCCGTCCTGGCCATCTAGGTCATCACAGAGCACCGAGCTGAGCTCCCTGTGCTATACAGCAGGTTCGTGCTAGCTATCTCTTTTATACACGGCAGTGCACATGTGTCAATCCCAATCTCCCAATTCATCACCCCGCCCCATCCCGTGTCCATAAATCCATTCCCTCCTTTTCTTTCGCATAACAGGAACGTGCCCTTCCTTGGGGCGACATTGACCCTGACCCAGGTGATGAACTCTGTGGAAGACTGAGGATTTCCCAGCTCTCTGCTTTGCTAGCCTGCCTCACCTCCCAGTAGCTCTGTGACTTGGTCCTGGCCAACGAGACCGAAGTGGAAAATCTGCTGAGGCTGGGGACAGAGGACCTTCTGAAAAACATTTCTTTCCTGATAAGAGATCTGAAATGACAGGTACTGCTGCTTTCTTCTCCATCCTCCTGCTGTGACTGTGGCTCTATTTCTAGAGCTGCAAGGGCCACTCTGTGACCTTGAGACAGCCAGCATGAGAGAAAGGCCAGAAAAATCTAGAGATACCAGCTTCAGCTTAACATTATCGGTCCACTTACCTTCTAATTTTGTTACATGAACAAAAAAGATGTTTAAGACTATGAGGTTGGATTTTCTGTTATTTGCTGTCAAAAATAATCTTAACTACTTTCCAAATTATGTCTCTAAGAATCGTAAGGTTATAGAATAGCTAATTTATGGCGTTCACAAGCGAAGAAGAATTTTCTGCCTGATAGTGAAGATTTAAACTGCTGTAATATAGAATTGTATTATTATTATTATTTTTACATAGTGTCTCATATATGATTTCATTTGGGGAAAAAAAATTTAGCTATTAAAATATTTGAAAATGATGCTGTAGAAAACCACTGCAAAGCTCCTTAAGCAAGAGTAGGTGAATATCTAGAATTCTATAAGCATATTCTTAGATTTTACTATATCATCATTTCATGTTATTATTTTTATAGTAATTTAAAATGTATCACATTCTGAATCATTTGAATGATTTCTTTATAATGCACCACACTGCAGAGCCTGTGTTTGTATTTCTTTTTATAATTAAGGGGTACCCAGTGATGCTTTAGAATGATATCATTTAAATTTTGATGTGTTAGCAAACATGGCTGGTTACCTTCAGGTGAGCTCGTCTTCATCTCAAAATGCCTCGTTTCTGCTGCTTAGCTCACATATAATTTAATTTCTCACAGAGAAAAAGTTTTTAAAAACTATTTCTTAACTAAAAGACAATTTCACGAAATGAGGGACAAGGCCCATGGGATGTGATCTTGACGAACTGCCAAAAATCAGCGGGGGGCATCTTTCAGATTTTGCTTGATGCTGTCATGGCAGCTACTAACTTTGCCACAATTCACTAGTGTTAAAAATAACAGAGATAATGGTTCCTGTTTGCCAATCCCAGTGTTGATGTTAAATTATAGTAGTTTGGGTCCTGCAACTGAGTTCGATGGATTGTGGGCAGAAGAACTGTCTGCTGATATATGCAGTTTCCAAGCCTGGACCACCGCCAATGCATTTTTCATTCTCTTTCTTCCACTGGTCTTCCACTGTGGACATCAGGTGACCTTAACGCCAACAAGGCGTTGGTGCCACTGGCTACCCAGGAGCTGTCCAACCAGGAATACGCGGGCCACGAACACTGTTTGGGTGAGGAACAAACTTTCTGTATGTGAATCCACTGAGAATGGAGGTTGATTTTTACAGTAACTAATTGTATTAGGGATCTACTGCTGCATAAGAAATTATTCCAAAATTTACTAGTTGAAAACAACAAACATGTACTATCTCCTAGTAGTTCTGGCTCAGTCTCTCTGAGGTCGGAACTGAGGTGTCATCTGGTGATGCCATTATCAGAAGCTTGCCTGGGAGAGAGGGATTCACTTCCAAGCCCACTGATTTGGCTATTGGCTGGAGGCCTCAGTTTCTCACCAATACAGGGCTGCTCCCAACAAGGAAGCTGGGTTTCCCCAGAGCAAACGATGAGAGAGAGACAGAAACAGATAGTGTGCAAGCAGGCATCTATGATGGAACCATAAGAACACTATACAAAAGAGGGCCTGAAATCTCAGTATTTCACATCTCTGAGGACAAAGTTTAGTCCGGTAGGGCCAATCGGATTTTGATATTGTAAGGCACAGAGACAGAAACATAAGCTTTTTTTCTGCTTGTTTTGCTTCTGCAAACAGCACAGAAGTCAGACCACGTCTCATCTCTTGTTCTGGGGTCAGAATAATTATTGGGGAGATTTGTTGCCCTTCTGTGTCGCTAGATCTTGATTGGGATTACTTGGTCTGTACTAAGACACAAAATCAGAATGAGGGATCCCAGTCCTGTGCCTCCTGTAGATGCATGACTTCTAGAGAATAGATTCAATGTTGTCTACTCATCCAGAGAAGGGATTAGAAGGCTATTTTCTAAGTCACAGATTAAAAAACAAACCTCTCCTTTCTTATATTCTTCCTTCGCTCCATTACATATAATTATATACATTTGTGAATTTTTACTAAAGAATTATTAATATAGTTTCAGGCTCCCTCCAACAATGGAGTTTGCATTCATAAAACCAGCTTTTGCATTCTTTCCTAAAACCAGTCTGACAAGACAGTTAGTCCTTTCGCCTCTTCTGGGTGTTAACTACCAGCTGCTTTCTCTGTGAGGCCTTCTCTGGTCTCATAATCTCAAATCTACTTCAAGTTCTTCACTTCCTGTTTGCTTCTTCTTTTTCTGGATAGTATCACCATGCCACATGCTGTATTTTCCCTATTGAACTTGTTCATTTTCTATTCCTCCTTGGAATATAAGCTCCAGGAGGGCAGGATTTTGGACTCCTTTTTTCACAACTCTGTTTCCAGAACGCAACTGGCACATAGCAGGCCTTCAGTAAGTATATGTTGGATGAGTGGGTGACATTGTCTGTGTCTCCAGGCTTCTCAGTTCACGTCCTCTAGCACCTGGTGTGTCCCAGCTGAGGTTTTGTCTCTTCAGTCCTCAGAGAAACTGGAGTCTTTGCCTGGATAAAGCCTTCCCTGTATATTTCAGTGAGCTGAACATTTTTATTTTTTCAATATGTGCTATAATGTGAAAAACATCAGGCAGCTGCTCCCCACTAGCTATCGATTTTACATTTGGTAGTGTATATATGTCCATGCCACTCTCTCACTTCGTCCCAGCTTCCCCTTCCAAGACGCAAGAGGGAGGAGATATGGGGATATATGTATATGTATAGCTGATTCACTTTGTTATACAGCAGAAACTAACACACCACTGTAAAGCAATTATGCTCCCATAAAGATGTTAAAAAAAAAAAAAAAAGAAAAAGCTTAGGAAGGACTGATAAACTCCCTCAACATCTACTTTCAAACCTCTGTTCTCATATGGAACATGTAAAAGAATCACTGACAACCATTTTTAGGTGGGGGAATTTATCACAGTTAGCATTTCCCGAAGGAAAATAAATGACTCATTTGGAGTTTATTTTGAAGTCCCCAACCAGATTCCAGACGAATACTAATGTGGTAATTGCATTACCAGCTTCTTCTGATATTTATAAACTACTCCCACTCTGCATTAGTGGTTTACGACATAAGCAATAGCAGCTAATTTAATCATGGTTTTTTCCCTCCAGTAAAGAGTCATGTATCATTCTCCACAATAAGAGCATACCCCATCGTGCCTATATAAATCTTCACCAATTCCTTCTGACATTCAAATTCCTGTGGTCCTAACGTAATGACTTCATTCGCAGATACACATCACATTTGCTGATTAAACATACTCATAGTCACATATGAAAGATGAATCATTAAAATTCAGAAAATAATTAAAACAGGCTTTCCTTTAATTTCAGGAAGGCATAGTTCATTTAATCAGGAGTTAGTTTGTATATTTACACGATCTGTGACCTTTCAAATCCCAGAGTCTCTTCCGACATGGCTCTCTTTGCTCTTTTATTTAATTCCATAATAAATGGGATGGCTGCTGTGGCGTTATATTATAATAAAGATATTTTATTTCCTATAGACTTCGTTTGTATGAGGGTAGGAGGGAAAATCAATGTGTCACAACATCATAAAGCAATCCAGAAAATAAAGTGAGACATAAAAGAGCCAATAAAAAACCCAGTACAGGGCTTCCCTGGTGGTGCAGTGGTTAAGAATCCGCCTGCCAATGTAGGGGACACGGGTTCGAGCCCTGGTCCGGGAAGATCCCACATGCCGCAGAGCAACTAGGCGCGTGAGCCACAGCTACTGAGCCTGCGTGTCTGGAGCCTGTGCTCTGCAACAAGAGAGGCCGCGACAGTAAGAGGCCCGTGCACCGCGATGAAGAGTAGCCCCCACTCGCCACAACTAGAGAAAGCCAGAGTGCAGCAACAAAGACCCAGCACAGACAAAAATAAATAAATTAAAAAAAAAAACCCAGTACAATTAACTGACGATGCTTGAATTTCCATACGTACAAAAGTAAACTTAAAAAAAAAAAGCTGCATTTGTACGTGTTTTTGTGCTGTTCTTGGTGGTGGTGGTGTTTGTGAGATCACTTTAGGGGACCAAACAAGTAAAGTTACATTTCTAATAACTTCTGATTGGGAAACTATTTCATTAAATAATTTTGCAGACAATAAGGTCTGGCTCATCCAGACTTGAAGGCAGTTAGGTAATTAGTAAATCAGTTCCTGTGTAACTCTGATGTCACAAACTAAATCTCCCTGCAATACAGTGTTATTGTGTGGCCTGCCTCATTTAGAGATCTGTAGTATTTTAAGAGATTTATTTAGAGCAATAACCAAGAATATATGCCTGCTTTATCTCCTAAATTTATTTCTAGTCAGGTGTTGTATTAGAAAATTACATTACAGAGGTCTGGAAATTGATTGTACGACAATGTAACTAACTGTACTTAACCTTACTGAACTTTACATGGTTAAGATGGTAAATTTTGTGTTATGCATATTTTACCACAATTGAAAAAATAAATTTTTATAGTAAAAACATAGATAATAAAATAAACCTTGTGTTACATATAAGTTCTCTAATATTAAACAAAAAGTACAAGGATGTTGTTACTTCAAATATCAAATTAATGAATTAAAAATTTATTTTTATTTTGAAACCTGTTGTAGTTTGTTTATAATGCAGAAAGATTTATTCTCGTGAGTATTCTTGAATAATTAGCCTAATATGTGAAAGAAGAAAAATCTGGAAATTGTTATCTCTTCATATTTATGAGCTTTGTGGTCTTGAGCAAGACACCAAGTCTTTCCAAGTCTTGGTTTCTATCTCTTTTATAGGGTGGGTACTTGGATCAATCAAGATAATATATAAAAAAATCTAGTACAGTGATTGGCACATAATCAATTGATGTCCAGCAAATGTGAAATTCCTTCTTTCCTGTTAAAAGTCAGACACAGTTCTCCTGAGTTAATAAACACTAGGTGATGATGTCTGAAGCTCAGGTTACTGACACATATAATAAACAATTTACCTATACCAAAAAATAATCATTTTTTAAAAATTTAAGATTCCAACACCAGAAAATATGTATGGGAATATGGAATACACACTCAAAGTTTTTCTGCTTTGTATTTTATAGTAACTTTTCCTCACTAAAATATTGTCAACAGCAGTATATAATCAGAGAAGTTCTCAATTTTAATATTCAAACAGGTCAGAGCTACCTAAATTCAGAATTGCATGCCTTGTAACTGTAAGCGCATTAAAGTAACATCGGCTACCAACTCATATGTAGTACTAGACGAAACAGGATAAGAGATAGTCTATAAAATCCTAATATTGTTTGGTGTAAGTTGCATGCGAGTGTGTCTAGAAAAAGAAATTAAGACATTTGATGATCGTCTAATAATTACTACCATTTATTATAAGTTCTTTGAGGTATATATTGATAATGGCAACCCTGTAAAATCTATTGCTAAACTTTGTGTAACTGTTGACTCTTGTGGTTAGTAGAAGCACCCATAGTAACTGTGTGTTAACTGGTGTATCTCACTGGGGATCTAAATTGCCAGGTGGCTACAATAAGCATTGGCTTAGTCTTCAACGGAAAGACTTTTTGGAAAAAAATTACTGAGAATTTTAGCTTATCATCACATGTATTAAAGGTATTATATTTATGACCACTGTTATTTTCAAGTATATATATATATATATATTGCGGTACGCGGGCCTCTCACTGTTGTGGCCTCTCCCGTTGTGGAGCACAGGCTCCGGACGCGCAGGCTCAGCAGCCATGGCTCACGGGCCCAGCCGCTCCGCGGCATGTGGGATCTTCCCGGACCGGGGCACGGACCTGTGTCCCCTGCATCGGCAGGAGGATTCAAGCCCTCAAGTATAATTTTTTTCAACTAGAATTACCAGGATTTAACAGTTCCTTCTCATAATAAAATAATTTAGAACTGAAAATACTCAGCACCTTTCTAGGTGTCACTTTTCTAAGAAAAAGGCTTAATCATACCAGGCAACAGAGTACAGCGCATAGTAACTGATGTATAATGTTTGCTGTTATAAATGTAATGGCTGTGGCCCCCATAGATTTTCACTGGCAAAGATAAACTTCTGGATTAGAGAAATTTTCAGTGTGGACCTTAAATAAAATAATAGCCTAGTAGACTTGAGACAACCAAGTAGGGGCTATGGACAACAGGGGGACTACCTGAACAGTGGTTTCCATCATGCCAGCCCACCTGTGGTTTCCACTAAAGCAGGACAGAGAAATACTTCCTCACCTACTAAGACCATTAATTTAACTCAACAAAAGATGAGTATCTGCCTCAAATATTTTATGGTTTCAGGTTAGACAATATAGGTGCCATCTGTTAAAGTTAGATCAGAAGGAAGGCAAAATAATATGTGTGCACACATGTGTATCTAAACGTAGAAATACTTTTGTTTTGAATATATAATATATATTTTTTTATGAAATTCATATTTATAAATCACACATACATAAATATGTAATGAAATGTTTTTACTTGCATACGTACACATACATACATTTTTAATTTATTTTGCTTATATGCTAGTTTTGGTTGGGATTCATTCAAATCCCAAACACAGCCCTTTTTCACTTTCTCCACACCCATACTATGTCATATGCAATACCTCTACCTGTATAAGAATAAGAATAGGTATAGAAAGGCCAAGCGTACCACCATTCCTATTTTAGATAGTTCACAAAGAAGACAAATAGCAGCACATAAATGGATTCTAAATACATGGTTTTTGTCTTAATGGAATACATTTCCACTATTTACACAGAATAATATTTTATGCTAGACTTTCGAGTTCACGGTTCAATTAAAATAAGGGATGTCAAGAAACATTCTCAGGGTGGTATTTTACCTAAATCTCCAAATGCTGTGACAAAAAGAAGAAAAACTGACTACATTTATATATTAGCAGGAAGGAAAATTTCCTACCTTAGCTTCCTATATATTTTCCACAGTTTCAGTAGGCCTTTTAAAAACATTTAGTAAAATAATACACTGGAAAATCATTGCTCATAGAATAAAGACTTGATTCTATATTCTACATAGTAATCTTGAAAAAAAGTCACATTTTAGTCCACTTGCTGCTTGTAGACTACAGGGTAGTAGAGCTATTGTGTAGAATTTGGTTAACAGTCCCTTTTCTCTTTGTTGAGGCTAATTCTACATAGAACAAAATGCAGTGTATGTTTTAGTGATGGTTGTGGTTACTTTAGACTGTTAATAAAGCCAAATATAATCATTCCGCCCACAGCCTCAATGAACTTTGTGTCTGAATCATCAAATACAGCAAATATTCATTTTATGTGTTGTTGTATAGACATAATCCAAAAGTGGATTCATTATGCAATGATTGATCCTTTTCCCCAATACAAAGTTCAATATCTTACAAAGAGCTATTCAAATAGATTCTAAATAAAACAGTGAAGCACTGATATATAAGATGGCAGTAATGCCCATGAAAGAAATGCTATATTTGCACATAGTAGACATTAATATAAGTTTGTGGCATTGTTGCCATAGAGTCTGCCACAGGCCTGAATAATTTTGCATCTTCATGAATTTTTTATCACTTACTTCAGCTTATTTCATTGCCATGATTTTTAAATAAATGTTGTTTTCCATGTGGACCAAAGCGTTAATCATTGGTCTGCTGTCACTCACTTGTTTTTTGTACTCATACCCTAAATTGTATTATTGATCTTATAAAGTTCATACTGGATAATATGATAAGCAATCATACCCATGAAAATTAAAAGGCTGATTAGAAGCACGAGAATAGAGTAATAATAAAGCGTGATTATAAATAGAAGAAGGCCTACAACTGTATAATTATAAAATTATGTGCATTTCAGATGACCCTGAAAAATCTTTTTTTTTTTTTTTTTTTGCGGCACACGGGCCTCTCACCGCTGTGGCCTCTCCCGCTGCGGAGCACAGGCTCCGGACGCACAGGCCCAGCGGCCATGGCTCATGGGCCCAGCCGCTCGGCGGCATGTGGGATCTTCCCGGACCGGGGCACGAACCCGCGTCCCCTACATCGGCAGGCGGACTCCCAACCACTGCGCCACCAGGGAAGCCCGACCCTGAAAAATCTTGAAAACTCCATAGACTTTGCTGTAATGGATATGCAATGATAAAAATTTAAACACATAAGTCATAAATAAAATTGACCTATTCAAAGTGGCTTTCAAGAAAGATAATGATAAGTATCAGAGAATTCCATAATTAGCATTGGGAGGGGATAGAGGACAAGATAAATTGGGGTGTTTATCTACACTGAAAGACACAAAAGCTATTAATATTTGGACGTCATCTTATAAACTCTTAGAGAAAAATGAACAAACTTTTAAAATTGAAAGGACATGAAAAAATTTTGAAAATACTATTTTTTGATATAAAATTTGAAAAGTATTGATCTTTATTTACTATAGCCATAACTGAAGATGTAAAATTGGATAAGGGCAATAATATTGGACAAACTGAGGTTAGTTTGCTAAGAGTACTGGTCCGGCTGTCAGAACATGAATATCCCTAGTCCTGCTCTGCCATTAATGTCCAGGTAAGAACCTGGACATATAGCTTTTCCTTCTTGTGCCTCAGTTTCTTCATCTATAAAACTTTCTGAGGTATCTAAGCTATACATTTAAAAAAGAAAAAAAAAATTACGGCTAGGACTTTAGGAATAGGGAGTGTGTTTCTGATATTTTACTCAATTTTCTTATTTTTTCTCTTGAAGACGTGTTTTGTTATGCTAATGGACTTAGTCCCCAGGTGGGGAAATGTGTATGACTTATTTGCACATACAAAGACCACTTGTATGTATCAATATATTTTACCTAAATTTTCTACTTAGTATGCATACACATTTTTTTAAACAATTTATCTCCTAAAATCTATTTCTGACTTAATCTTTTAGTTCTTTAAAAATATGTATTCTTATTAAGGTACTCATATTCATTAGCCTACAGTTCAACTTTGCATTTATTTCTGATTTCTGTTATTAGGAAAGAGAATAGTACTGTTTGGAGATCAGTGCGATGAGATTTAGATTTGCTGAGGACACAGCACTTTAAAATCCAGTAACATCAATTCAGAAAATAGATGTGAAAACGCTTTGAGAATTAATTAGTATAACTTGTTAGCTGTAGACACAGTACTACCAACATCTCTGGGAGGGGTTTTCCCTGTCAGATTAAAAATTTATGAATCGAAGTACTGAACTGTTAGCAATTCTAGAAAAGTCGGCATTTTAAAGCTCCATTTTAGAACAAGCACAGAGAAAGAAAACTCTGTGATAGTCGACAAAATCAATAAAAGGAAGAGATGAGGGAGTGGTTTGGGGCCTCCCAAGTTGAAGGTGTTCTGGGCTGTGGAAATGACAGGATGGCCACCACTGCCCAACTTACTCAACTGAGCAAGTTAACTGAATAAAATCCAGCTGCATGGATCGGGGGCTATTTCAAAGCACAGGCTTAGGTACTGCCAGCTGAATTAGAAGGAAAAACCCCGTCCAGACACAAGGATGCAGAATAGCATGGAGCTCTCTGTAGAGAGCTCAATTTGTTAACCTTGCAAGAGCTTTGTTTACTTGCATCACTTCAATGCAAGGGAAGGAGAGATATAGATATAGATTAGATATAGATATATACATATATATATATATATATATATATATATATATAATTTTTTCTCCCTTTCTTCCTCTGTATATTTCTAAAGTCAGCAATTCCATTTAGATGCCGAATGTCAGAATTCAGTTGTCCACTATGGCTTAGCATCTAAAAGAGTTTCTCGTCAAACGAGGTTTCCAGGGCACACCTGGTATAATGAAGCCTGACAAGAAGGCTTTCCAAGCCATTTTGTTTTCTCTAAAAATGTCTTTTAGTTCTTTTTAGAAATTTGCCAAAACCTAAATCAAACACCATTTTCTTAGTAATTACACATTGAAGGATGTAATCATTGCAGCCTTCTGAAACAGAACACCAGAAGCCCTGCTTTGGGCACTTTTCCACAGTCACTTTCGTTAATTTCTAATGAGCCATTGTCACAGCGGCGCCAACCCAGCATTAGCACTTACAATAAATTTACTGCAAGAACACTGCTGTTTGTAATTAGCTCTTCATTACACAATGAGGCTGATTTAGAGAAGCTCTCATATGATTTGCTCAGCAAATGAAGCAATATAATTACACCTTTCTTAAAATCAACAGATTAGACTGCTGTTTGCAATTGGCTATATTATGTACTATTAGTGTCGGGGCAATTGCAGGCCTGTTGCTTCCTTTAACACTTTCAAGTAAGTCTAATTAAAGCCCTGGCTATTTCTGTAAATGCGAGGTCGGCTACATAATAGTCACAATTTTTATAATTAATGAGGGAACCCCAGATTGATGTTCAGAATATTTTATATTAAGCTCAAGTCTTGGCCATTTAAGGCTCTTATGGTAGAAATCAGAAACTGAAAACATAGCAGGATGGAATGAAACTTTTCTTTTGGAGCCAAATTATTTCCTAGCCAGAGCACACAAGAATGGAGAAACATTCGAATTAGGTTAAAGCAGAGTAATGTGTTATCCACTCAGTTGTGTGTTTCTCAACAGTAGATATTTAGTACAAGTCAGCTATTATATATAGTGGCTCATGTTAGTACCATCTTCTCTTTGGGTTTTTGGCTCTGGACACTCCATCCACTAGTTGTGGTAATCACTGGTAGAGTGAGCTGGTAGGAACTTTAGAGAAGGGTTGTCAGATTTAGTAAATAAAAATACAAGACACAGAGTTAAATCTGGGCATCTTGTATTTTATTCTGGCAACCTTATTTTAGGACACTTAGGAGAAGCTTCTCTGTGTTAAACTAAGAAAAAAATATATATATACACACACACATATACATACAATAACTATCCAAAAGGATTAATTCCCCAAAAGATAGTGGATCAAGAAAATAACTGTCAATGAGTCAATGAGTTTTGGTTAGTACCTCTCTACTAACAGTTTATACTTCTTTAACTGAAAGGCAATGTCACTTCATTTCTATATTCCAAATAGTTGCCATTTAAAGAAGAGTATCAACAACAGTTAATGAATAAATCAATAAATGAAAGAAGATTCCCTGACTACACTTTTTTATAGTAGACTGATAAGAGTTTTCTACGGTAGACTTAATATTCCCATTCAAAGGGCCATTGCCTTAAAATCCAATGTAGATACCTCTTGCCATCAATGCATACAACTTTTTAAAAGAGTGTGTGTGTGTGTGTGTGTGTGTGTGTGACCTTTAATTAAAAATTTTTTATCTAGTAAGGGATGGTTCAATTAATGCACATTCATAGTATTCCGTTCTACTGTAGTTTCATGAAATCTAGTACACATTTTGCTTAAAGTTAGGAAAAGACTTCTATATCTTTGCCAAGTCTGGAACTACTTTATTTTGAAATGCTGTTTGATGAAGTAGTTCATGAAAGATTCAGACCTCCTTAAATGTATTCAGTGAGTTCCACTCGTGGTACATATGACCAAATACATCTTTGTTCTATCCTACCCCTGCCTGGACTGTTCCTCATTCCCAAAGGGAGCAACTGTGTATAAGATTCATGGTTGATGTCAACCCTGGCCCCTGGCAAAGTTTAAGAATCAGAGTGCACGTTGAGCTGGGATGGGAGGACCCCATTTTGTTGATTTCTGATGCCCTTTGTTTTCAGGTGATGGAGGGAGTTTGGAAGTCCATTCTGATCATGAGCCCATCACTAGCCTGGCTCTGAGACAGTTCCCTGATCCAACACTGTGAAGTGAACAACGCCACGCCTGTGAACACAGTACTAGGCACAAGCTTTATCATCTTTACTTTGAAGAGTATTGCATTGTCTCACTCCTTTTCACAAATTATTTTAAGATGTGGACTAATGAAGATCATTTTACCATTAGACCTTAGAAAGTTAATTCCAAAAGAGCAAGTGTCTGAGTTTAAATGTTGTAGAATTAGGCTACATTTTGAATTACAATGACCCGACATATCTTCTAAGATCTGCTGATCTGAGGTTATTCATTTTTCTACCTACTAAAAGTCATGTTCTTTAAATTTATCCCTCTTTCCCCTCAACTTCTGCATTTAAGAAGGGTATCAACAACAATTATTAGTCAATACCTTTCAATAATTTGTAAAAGGAATGAAATCATGCAATACTCTTCAAAATAAAATTGAGAAAGCTGAAGTCTATTAAAATTTGTTTATTGGACCATTAGCAGAGCAAATCAAATGGCCAGGAGGTTCAGTGTTAGTAAATGTGTTTCTTCTTCTTTGTGAAAGATTTTGTGTTAATCTGTATTCTTACAATGTCACGGAGAAGTGCTTTTTTTTATATATCAATTAAAAAAGAACTGTCTTCTTGAAATCCTTATCTCTGTTTTATTGGAGAAGCTTGGTAACATTTAGGAAAATGGAATGTTTTTCTTTAAAAATTATATTCTCTACTTCCCAACAACGGCAGCTACCTGTTTTGGATTTTAAATTATGCTTTAAGTGTATTTTGATAGTGGAAATTATGTTACTGAAAGGTAGGTGTGTCACTGACCTCACTGAGATTTTCCATGTTATCTTTTAAAATGACAGGTTTATAAATCATTCTGTAGAGAGCAATGAGCCTACCCACTGAAAACAGATTGAATTTCTAGAATATAAGGTAAAATCATTTTAGTAATCACAGGGGTAACATCACAGCATTAAGTACATTGTACTAAGCCAGGCAAACAGCTCAGAACAAAGTCTAAGGCTCCCTAAAGAGAGGAGAGGAAAAAAAAGTAATCCTTTCTACAGATCCACAGGCTGCAATGAAATGGCACATTTTATGAAACATATTGCATGTTTTTGAAACATATTGTACAGTAAAAGTATCACAGAAAGTATTTTTATTAACCCAGGTAAGAAGTACGGTGAACAGAGATTTTGATGTTTCTTTTTGAGCGGGGTGGGGGGGCTTGTCTGTTACTAAGAATCTCCCTCTATTTTTCCACATGCCAGGGAAAGTATACTGCTGATATTAAATAGCTTAAAAGATTCACTATATTTTATCTTCCCAACTAAATAAAAATTTTAGTTGCAAATCATCATGCCTATTTCTGCGGGTCTGTTTCTAGAGTTTATGGGTCATATCCACACTATAATTTAGTTCAGACATAAATGTAGTAAAACAACTTACATGAAGCACATTTCTGTGTCAAAATGTATTAAAGGAGTGTGTATACTTCAATAAACAGGTCATAAATTTACAGAAAGACAATGATAAATAAAACTGACTTCAAAGTTATTTTCAAAAAGGACAGAAAGCATAAAAGAGCAGTTAACTCTCTTTCTTTCTAATTTAAAAACATTTGCACTTAAATTTTATACACTGAGAAACATGCTTTGGGATAATAAAACAAAGCATGGTTTAGCTTTTGTAGAAGTGGCCATAGCAAAGCCAACACTGTGAAGATGAGATTCTGAATGCCATATGGAATATTGAACTTAGCTTTGTTTTCCCACTTTTTGGAGTGAAAATTGGACTTAAAAATTAAAATCAATAGACAGTATAATTTCTTAATTATGGATTTCCTAATTGTTTTGCCTATAGCAGCAAAACTACACCGAAGCCAAACTCATCTCAAGAAGAGAAGGCTAAAGCTCTGTGTGATTTTCATACCTTTTCCAAGTGTGTGGGTGTGTCTGTATGTGTGTTTCATATGGGATTCACTGTTCATCTGATAGAAACAACACAAATGAAAGAATATGGGAGTTAATACGGAATACAGAAATTTAAAATATAAACTTTGCACAAAGACAAGAAAACGACCCTGAGGAGATCACCTTTCTGTGTCTCTAACAAACAAAACGATAGGCTGCATTTGCTTTCTTGCTACCTCTTCTAGGCGTGTGGGATGATCGTCTCAGTATCATCAATCACAGGAAACTGTTTTGCACTTACGTTTCCCTTCACAGAACAGCTCTCCTGTGAAAAGTACGTCTCTCACTCTCACTAAGCAGAAATGCACAGTCAGGGAGGTGGATGGAGGTGTGGATTTGTCTGGGAGACATACTCGTGGAAGACCTGACTTTACACAGCCGCTCTTTTGGAAGTACACACGTCTGAATCTCCCGTGGTGGATCCTCCCTTGGACCTTCTTCTCTAGCCCTCTGGCCCTTCCGCTGGGCCTCACCACCTGGTCATCTCTGCACCTTTGTCTGGGCTGCTCCTGCACTTGGGGCCGGCTGCACATGCCACCTTCTCAGTGTGACAGGGCCTTCAAGGTGTTTCAAGATTTAATTGCCCCACAAAGCCTTTGACCCCTTCGACTCTGTTTCTAGAGTCTCCTGTGGTCTGACAGGAGCCTGACATTGTGTTTTTAAATTATGTCATAGTTGTTGGGTTTTGCTCAGCTGCAAGGCCCCAAGTATCTCGGGTTATCAGTCTTTTGCTCTGTCCGTTTCATTCTACAATGCTGGGGATTCATCCTTTTATCAACATATGTTTGGGTAGTTTTCTAGTAGATTTTTGTCCATATTGATACATTATGGTAGCAAATCAATCTTGTAAAATTAAAATGGACTTGCATTCATTCTCCTGAGAAGTTCCTGATAGTATTATAATGTAAATACTCTGTAAGCGTCAGAGAAACTTCAGCTGAACTTTGAGCTTTTCCTATCACTTGCTAACTCTACCAATACTCTAAAAAATACCGAAACATATATATTTGTTGGATTCAAAGGAAACAAAGAAAGCAGGCAGGTGACGATTGAGGAGTGGGAGTTCTAATTAGCACAACTCGTTTTTTTTCTGAGGTTTTAAAAGGACACAAATCTAGGGCTTTCAAAAACCTGCTGTGCTACTGGTTAGGCTTTTATACTTTCCAGAAAAAGTAAGTGGCTGAACCTTCCAACTGGTTTATTCTTATAAACTCGATAACCAGTGGCAAAGGTGTAAATGAGAGAAGCAAAATCTTTAAATGCCTACATGTAGATTAAAAAAAAAAACTTGGTCAAAGTGAATTATAAATTCACAGTGAATTAAAATTATCATTATAAATAGAAGATTTAGGACAAGAATTCTTTTTAAAATCAAGTTGAATAAAATATGTCTTCATTTAAGTATCATGCTTTGATTTTTCAATTATAGGCTAGGATATTTGACTGGTGGATGAGAAATTCATTGATTTAGCTAAAAGTTTTACCTTTCCGCAAAGTAAGTAACAAAATCAAATGGCTATAGAGGAGACACATACCTAGGGGCCCTTCCATGTAAAGCAGAAATAGATCACAGATAATATTCATTTAACAATACTTTAAGAAAAATATATTTCTTTTTTTTTAATTTCTTTTTTTATTTTTGCTGTGTTGGGTCTTCGTTTCTGTGCGAGGGCTTTCTCTAGTTGTGGCAAGCGGGGGCCACTCTTCATCACGGTGCACGGGCCTCTCACTATCGCGGCCTCTCTTGTTGCGGAGCACAGGCTCCAGACGCACAGGCTCAGTAGCTGTGGCTCACGGGCCCAGTTGCTCCGCGGCATGTGGGATCCTCCCAGACCAGGGCACGGACCTGTGTCCCCTGCATCGGCAGGCAGACTCTCAACCACTGCGCCACCAGGGAAGCCCTATATTTCTTTAAATTAGATTTTTGGATGTAGTGTCGGGTTCTGAAACTGCTTTCTTGGGTCTCTAAGTTGCTAATATGAATGCACACTACACACTGGCTTTTGGAAAATTTATGAAATTGAGGGAAGAAAGTATCATCCCCAAGGATGGAGTCACATTAATGAAGATTCAGCTTCTACTAAAAGCACACATCATGCAAATCAAGTTGTTCTCTCTTTCCACTGTGCACTTACAGTTTTCTCCTCAATAAAAATGTATGGATAAATATAGAAATTTTTGGAAAATAGCCCAAATTAAACACCCATGTAATCCTTTGACCAGAGTTAAACACTAGCAACTTTTTGCAATATATACCTATATACTTATTTATATAAACATATACATATAGAGATATTTCATTGATACAATTCATTTATTTGTGATGATATAAATAATTTTTCCATATTAACTTCACACACAAAACCATATCTACTTCACATGCTCTGCTACCCAGTAGGCAGATGTGACCATATGTTCAAGGCATTCAAAAGGTAGTGGCTATATATATATATACACACACACATAAATATATATATATATATATATATATACACACACATACATATATATATACACACACATATATAAAACACATTTATATATATCTTTTAATAATTTATATGTGATTTTCAAAAAAGCATGGGAGATATCATGAGACAATTTAAAAATTGGATTTTCTTTGGCTAATTTTCGTATTGCTTATCTTGAATACATGGAATATTATAGTCTTTTCCGTATTTACAGTTTCTAAATGGCTCAAGTCAGTTTGTCCATATGCAAAAAAAAAAAAAAAAAAAAAGGAGAAGAAAAAGAAAAGCTGGCAGGGCAATGGTATAAAAACCTCAAACACATATTTATGAAACCAAGCCCAGAAACACAAATCAACATAACTATATTTCTATGCCATTGAATATACTCCTACAAAATTATATTTAGGGACTGAATACATTTGTTGAATTGATGTACTATGGTTGACTGAACCAATCCCTTACTGTTGGAAGTTCAGGTTGTTTCCAATTATCAGTATTATAGAAAACACCAATACACTTTTTTTATAATTTACTTGATTACAGCAAGGAATACAGATTCTTTGCTTTTCTACTGTCAGTTTCTTTCTTTCATCTCAATACATAATTCAAGTAATAAACAGATTGCTAAAGGCTAATCTCATTTTGAAGAGAACAGGGCCAGCCTCTAATGGATCAAATCTAATAACACTTCCCCACGTTCGGTCACGTCAATACCTCATCTGCCATTTCTTCCATAAATGCCATTTAAATATTTATTCATTTTATTAATAAAAGGTCAGTACCCCTGATATCTTGTTACTTTGACAGCTCATTTTCACACTAGTCCATCAGAATCCCTTAACTAGACACTGACTAATTACTTAAAATAAGCATTAACTCCGTTCAGCCATGCTGGCACTCTCATCTCAGATTTCCAGCCCCAGAACTGTGAGAAATGAATTTCTGCTGTTTATAAGCTGCCCAGTTTATGGTATTCTTGTTATAGCAGCCCAAGTAGACTAGGACAATATGGAAATAGGAAGACTTCTAAAGAGTTTATATTAACTACCACAAACTTATTAAATACAGTATTTTTTAATGATCCGTACATCTACAGAATCTCTCTCACTCGGACAGGTCGATACTCCTGTGTACATTCCATCATACATTAACTCCATCTCAAATTTTATATCTTTATGCTTACCAAAGTTTTCTTACTTCAACTGTTAGCAATTATATAGTAGATACCATGGTAGAAAAAATCAGCATTAAAATGTGATGCTGAAAGACTGTTTATGTTATTATTTTTAAATTAATGTAGAATACTTCTAAATTTCAAATGAAGGATCTTTTGTTACTAATTCGGAAAATAAGCAGACAAAATGAACTGAATTACATATTTAACTACTGCATTAAATAAAATGCTCAAGGTTAAATTTTTAATTAGAACAGAGTGATAATTACATAGAAATAAAGTAGCATGCATGAAATTCTACTACTACTTTTTTTTTTTTTTTTTGGTCACACCACATGGCTTCAGGGATCTTAGTTCCCCGACCAGGGATTGAACCCATGCCCTCAGCAGTGAAAGCTCAGAGTCCTAACCACTGCACTGCCAGGGAATTCCCAATACTTTCTATTTTTTAATTCAAGCCACAATGTATTCCCACTGAAAAACCTCACACTTCCTAGAAGGTGGGACTACATTTTTGTTGAGACAGAGTCAAAGGTGTCATAAACATAATTAATTATTCAGGTGAGTGGTTTTATTGAGAATTAGTCTTAAGAAAGAAGACAATTATGATCGGGTTTGGGGACAGGATGGGCACCATCTCTTATTTTCAGAAAACCATCACCTGGTTTGTAGTCCTATAAAAACTATTGGAAATTATAGCTATTCTCTGGGATTACCAGTTATAAAAAATATTATAAATGTAAAAATAGTAAATCAAAACAAGTAAGATATAAAGGCTTGGGACTAAATGAAAGAAAATAGTAATGGTAGGTGTACACGCTTTAGACAGGAAGAAGACAGGTGTCCCAGCAAGATGAAGGGAAGACCCTTGCATGTCAGGCAGAACGAGGGCGGATCTGGGTCAGGAAGAAAAGGAAGCTGATGGCAAACTGTTTTACAGTTAGCATGAAGGAAAATACACGTATTCAAGATACACAATTTTGGGGTCTTAGGGCAGCAGGCTTTTCTGGGATTGGTAAAAGGTGGGCATCCTGAGTGTTTCCTGGAGACCTTTAGACCGATGGCAGGGGCACTAGGACCATTTCACCACTCTATGCTTCTGTGAACTTTGACCTGGCCTCTGCCATTGGCTGACCAATGTGCAAAGTCAGAAAACACAGCAGTTAATTCCCAATTGTTTAGACTCATTTTTCATACAAAGGAGGCAGCTGCAGTCTGTGTATTAACAATGAATGGTATATGCTGATTTGCAGGAGAATTACATTAATAATTAAACCTTTAAAAACTCTGCCCATTTCATAGGAAACCTTGCTATTTACTTCTCTTTAAATCTGTAATACTTCACCTCTTTTATTGGTAATTATCTTGGGAATTTGGGGGGGGGGCAGAGATCATTTCTTTACTGTATTATTTATTTATTTTATTAAAGTATAGTTGATTTACAATGTTGTGTTAATTTTAGGAAAGTGACTCAGTTTTATATATATATATATATATATATATGTATACACACACACACATACACACACACACACACACACACACACATATTCTTTTATATATTCTTTTCCATTATGGCTTATCCCAGGACACTGAATATAGTTTCCTGTGCTATACAGTAGGACCTTGTTGTCTATCCATTCTGTATGTAATAGTTTGCATCTACTAACCCCAAACTCCCAGTGCATCCCTCTCCCTCACCCACGCCCCCTTGGCAACCACCAGTCTGTTCTCTATGTCCGTGATTCTGTTTCTATTTCACAGACAGGTTCATTTGTGTCATACTTTAGATTTCACATATAAGTGATATCATATGGTATTTGTCTTTCTCTTTCTGACTTCACTTAGTATGATAACCTCTAGTTGCATCCTGTATTGTTTATTAACAACACTAAGGTATCTTGCTTCTTCCTCTACAAGAAACACAATATACATGATGATCACTGTTTATGACATTTTGTCTCAGAATATATTTTACTTTAGAAAAACAATCTAAAATTTTTAAATGACCCTTGATGCCAGTAACTAGCTGATTCACTTTGTTATACAGCAGAAACTAACACAACATTGTAAAGCAATTATACTCCAATAAAGACGTTAAAAAAAAAAAGAACTGTATGTTCAAAAGAAAATCATTTCATGTTGCTAACAGTAAGATAGGATTTTACTGAAAGTTACCTTCTAACAATGAAAAATATAATACTAATTTATATCTAAAGAATTCTGATAAAATTAAAAACAAAAGTATATAAAATATAAATGTTATAAATTTTCTGTTCATCCTTATTAAATAAAATAAATTTATATCTTTTCAGTCTTTGCAAACATTATTTATAAACCTCTGTGAAAACAACACTACTGATAATTTTTAAGGCACACTGCATGTTAATATTTATGACTATTTTACTATACCTTGCTTTATGGAAATTATGGACTTTTGAATGTAAATATTGACCAAGGGATGGCGGTGATGGACTTTTTGGATATACATTATCAATTCATTCATTAACACAGAATGCTTCTGAAGACAGTCAAAGCCTGTTGATATGATTTTCTTTGGGGAAGGTTCTAATGTTAGAAGCTTTGTAGCATCAGTAATTTCTAGAATACAGATGTAAACCACTTAAAGGTCGGAAGAAACTGCTGTATTATTCTAATACCTTCTTAAGTATTAAAAGAAGAAATTTTGAACATAGATGATGAGTAGACCTTAAGATACAAGTGGTATTAATAGCTGTAATTTCTACGTAGCAGGCACTATACAAGCAGCCTAAAACAGACCAAATGGACCTGCCAAAACATGTCATGCATAAGGACTCCGCTTAGAAGGGAATTTAACCGGTTCAACTTTCTTTCTTTCCTATGCAATAAAAGAAGAAAAGAGATTGCCAGGCTACTGCTAATTTCCACATTCACTGCCTTTAATAAAAAGTTGGGAACCCACGTATTTATGGCACATAAACCCTATGACTCTCACATTATCCTATGTGAATAAAAAATAACAATTTTCAGTTATGATTCGCTTTAATTAAACTTTTTGAAAATACTTCTCAACGAAAAGAAAAAACATGGAAAATGAAAGCCTGATGGCAACTAATTATAGGGCTAATATAAAATTGTGGCAAGAAGAAACTCACCAAAATTTAGAAATTTTTATAAACTTCTATAAATCAGATTACCTGTATAATGATTAACCATGATTAATGATTAACCATGGCCAAGCCACCATCTTCAAGTCTTTAATCTGACACAATGTTTCACTGAACTTTTATGTGCCGTTTCTTTACTAAACAGATTTCACAATAAAAAAACTAGAATAACGTATACCTAATCAAATTCTTTATAACTACGATGTGGGAAAATGAATTTAAAATAAGAGTAGAGGGCTTCCCTGGTGGCGCAGTGGTTGGGAGTCCGCCTGCCGATGCAGGGGACAAGGGTTCGTGCCCTGGTCCGGGAAGATCCCACATGCCACGGAGCGGCTGGACCCGTGAGCCATGGCCGCTGAACCTGCACGTCCGGAGCCTGTGCTCCGCAACAGGAGAGGCCACAACAGTGAGAGGCCCGCGTACCGCAAAAAAACACACAAAAAATAATAATAAAATAAGAGTAGAAATTGAAGTGTAAAGATAATATAAAACCCTCCTAATTTTTTGAGTTCTCAGCAGAGGCCTGAATAAATTAGCATTAATAAGTAGTCTGAATAATTAAGGATGTCCCAGGAGTGAGAGTATAACAGGGTCACTGATGGGGTTATCACAGAGAAATCTTGTAGACAGAGATATATATATATATATAATCTTTGTACCCCCCAAATATTTTGGAATGCCATATAAGGACTTTTGCCTATTATACATTTTCAATTAAGAGAGAGATGGGATTTTTTTAAAAAGAAAACATTGTATCAATACTTCATCATTCAGTGTATCTTCAATGAGCAACAATGTCCTTTGAAAAGAGAACTGAAGTTGCTGATCTGCGGCTCAGAGTTGTTGGAATCTCACAGTTATCTATTTTGTTTAAGGGCAAATTTGACCTGATGGTAACTATGCATGGGTTCTAGGGAAGGCTAAGAGGTAAATCAGAAGGTGACGGAGGAGCGGTCTCTGAGAACCGTGGGACTGACAGGTGGAGGGGCGATGTCACCCAGTTCTCAGAAGTGCTTATCCTGTTCTCGTTTTTCTCAAGTTTTTTCAAGGGGCCAGACACTTCACATGTTCTATTACAAAATCATCATATCACCTTTTCTGAGACTGTGACACAAATACTTATCCTCATTTGATACATGAGAAAACAGAAGTCGAGAGAATTTTATGCCTTTTTCCCAAAGGTCACAAAGCCAATAAGCCAAAAGTAGAGATTCAAATCCACATAATCTGGCGCTAGAGCCTGGGCTATTTTCAGCATGTAATTTTGTCCCTATAAGAGCTGGAGACGCAGATGTTTTACAGAAATCCCTTCATTATCCAGGTATGTTTCTCTCTCCAAAAAAAACTTTCAGCCACAGCAACACTTCCTTTCTTTAAAAACTGTGAATATTCTAAGCGACAGTTGTTTTTACCTCTTCCCTAAGAGAAACTGAGGATATTCAGTTTTGTATATTTAAAATTTTTGAATTGTCTTCATAGTATGATTGAAATGCCCCTTGAAATTATGATACATGTAAGGAATTCTTAACTAGAAGAATTGTTTTTAATTTTTTAAGATAAAATATTTGGTGATTAATTTATCTCATTAGTGTGTCCTTTCAATCAACATGGGAAATCAACCAGCAAGGGAGTTCATTTAAGTTCCTTTGAGACTTTGTTGGGTAAGGTTCTGGAATTCACTGCACATTCCATCTACCTAGTAATAGGCTATGTGCCCCACTTGATGACTCAGGACTGTCTTTCTGACTTTTCCACGTGGTTGGCAACGCAGAACTAACAAATGGGGGGCATTTTGAGAGTAAGTATTTACAAATTACTTTTGTCAGAAATATTCCCATTGTAAGTCAGTGGTCCCTTAGTTGTATATAGCTACATCAACACTGGGTGTATTAAAATTTGAGAAACGTGATAGTTCCTTCTCACCTAGTCTATAAGTTAGGTATTTTTAACTATTATATATAATAATTTAATGGGTTTAAAAATTTTAAGTAATATTGACTTGTTGTGATACAATTAACCACTCTTCCTCTCTATTTTTCCAATAAAGTCTTACATTATTCTACAGATATTAGGTTTTATTTATACTTGTTTAAAGAAGGCCAAGATTTCTGGTTTTCATGCCCTGTTTGTAATCAAAGCTCTTTGGAGCCTCAGTGTAAAACCTTTTTGCAGTTCCCATTTCTCTGTGATAATTCAACACTACTAATAACCCTTTCTACTTTATGTCTCCCACGTGAACAAAGTATTGCATTTCAAGTCGTAATTAGTTATATTTATTATTTTCCCTAAATAATACTGCTTTTGTTCTGGTTACTAAGATCTAAAAAGTCTATACAGTTGCTCATTTCACAGATAATCCATGAAATTTGAGAGCATGTTAAAAGCAGCACTTGGAAATGGAGATATTACAAAGTTGGAAAGATAAAATTTCAAGATACTAGATTGCAGTCCCTAAAAATATTTCGTATTATTTTCTTATGGTTAAAATACATGGTAACCTTTATTTTGCTAAAGCAAATTTAACTAGTAAGGGAAAATAAAACCTAAGAAACAAAAAACTCTTCAATCAGCCATTTCCAGCATTCAGCCATAATACATGTGTTAGGAAGTATATCATTAGTTACTTGCAATCAATCAGTCATATATTGTGAATCTGTCACTAAACTGAATTCAAATGGTGAAATGGGAACATAGGAAGCAGTAATTTTTTAAGAAAAAAACTGGAAAGCGTTATTTTTTTAAATTTGTGAACTAAATAAAGGGATTTTCTTTGTTTAGTAATACCTTAGTTTATATTGCCCTCCCAAAACCCTTCACTCAATTAACTTTATATATTATTGTGATGAACTATAAGGTATATAAACAGCCCTAGAGCTACAATCTAGCTTTGTCAAATCCTGTTATTTAAGCCAACAGTCATTTCAAATCCTTTTGCTACCTTTTTAATAAATAAAACTTCTGAGACAAAGTCGAAGACCACTATATAGATTTCAGTGATTTCAACTATCCCCTCCCTTCCTCAGAAGTAGCCAACAGGCTGAGTTTGGATGTCAACACTAAATTGTATGTTATATATGTCTATTCATTTTACTGTGACTGCTACATAAACAGAAGCTATTACTGGTTTTCTATTTTAATTATATTTCCTCTTCAACTTCTAATCTTTTAATAAATATCATACTCTTCATTTTTGCAATAAATCTTGAGAGAATTTGCCTAGTAATTAGTTTTAAAAAGAAACTGTTTTGTTAAAATACATCACGACATACTTTTTACTATCTTAATGATTTCTATTCTTATTTTAATTATATCCTTTTTTATCTCTCTTTTGATCTGTTATTTTTTCAACATCTTGAATTGGACACGGCTAATTAATTTCATCCTAATTGGAAAAGTTTTAAACATATTTTTATTATTTTTATTATTAATAGTGTCATGAGGATATTTAAACATGCATTAAAATGCCAATAAAGTAGGCACAAATATCTTATTCCATATTACCCTAAAGGATTTCCTATGAACACGAAATAAAATGTAGGTCACAGATCCTGAAATTGTGTCTAATACAATCATACACTTCTGAGTTTGGAGGATGATTAAACACAGTCTTTAAACCGTTAGGGATTAGGATAACCAAGAAAATAATGCTCACAAAGAAAAATATGCAGATGTTGCACAAAGATTCTGGTTGCTTAGTTTTGAATAGCTAAATAATAGAGATAATGATTTATTTGTGTGTGTGGTGTGCCACTTAAGTATGATACCATTGATTTTTCCCCCTAAAGCAGCCAACTAACACTAAAACTACTGTTTGTGAAATTAATTAGATGTCCTATATGAGATGCAAGTGATTTTCTCATAGATTATTTCAGTTAACATAATGGTCTTATTACTGGGACAAAAGCACCTCTTCTAACAGGCTGAATATGAGTTTCATAAAGCACTCAAATGGGGACTATATAAACTAATATGGCAAATTGGAATCAGGCTGAAGCAGATAAAATGCTAATACCAGATCTCAGTAAAATAAACTAGCTTCCATTTGGAGGACTGACTTCTGACTATGTAAAGTCTTTTCGCAGGCTGAAGTAAATACTTCACAGAGAGGTTACCGTCATTTAACGTTTTCCATGCAACTTTCCTACCAGTTGTCTTTATTATTTCACAAAAAGTCTTTCTATAGCTCATATATACATATATATATATATATAAACCCACACCTCTACTTTATATTGTAAAGAATCACCAAAATGGAGCTCTAGCAACTTTGAAATGAAAACAAGAACTGATTCAAATATACAAGGCTCCAACACAATGTGATCTGTTATTTCAAACTGACTAATGTAGTGGTATTTCTAAAACAAATGTACAAATAGCAACAACAGCAGACTTATACAACACTCCATCTTCATAGAATTCTTCCACTGTGCTCAAGAATCTTAGAACCAAGTGGCTGAAGGCATGAGATCTAGAGCAAATAAAACTGAGGTTTAATACTAAATTGTGATGTTAATGTAGACAGGATTTCTTCCTTTGTTAAATGGTGTTAACAGAATAACACTGAGTTTTTGGGAGCAGCAGAAAAGAGAGCACATTAAAATGGTGGTTACTGTGGTTTCATTTGACATGTAAGTGAATAACTACACTTCATGATAGAAGGTGTGACTACTTTAAAACAGGTACTTTTGTATTGGAGTTTCCAAACTCTAACGAAAATGTGTTTGGGAGGAAAAGGGAGATGTTTATGCTAAAGATATAAGTTTTCAAAACAAATAGAAATAGAAGATGGGGGAAAATGCTGACGTATGAGGAAACAGTATGAGCAAAGAAAAGGGGTAAGAGAGTGAAAAAAGGTGTAATGATGGGAAGAGCAGTTTAGTTTACATAAACTGAATGAAATGTAAATTTGGTAGAGGAAGGTGAAGAGGAAGACACATGGTTGTAGAGTATTTTCAGAGTATTTGAAGAAATAATGATCAAGATATTCCAAATTGGATGAAAAACATCAATCTACATATACAAGAAGCTCAATAAAATCTAAGTAAGACAAACTCAAAGACAGCCACACCTAGGCACATCACAGTCAAAATACTGAAAGACAAAGAGAGAATCTTGGATGCAGCAAGATAAAAAATGACTCATTTGGTATAGGTACCTTCAGTAAGATGGTGACTTATCAGAAAACATGGAAATTAGAAGGTAAAAGGATGCCATATTCCAAATGTTGAAAGAAAACTTCAACTAGGAAGTTTATAACCAGGAAACCTACTTTTCAAAAATGAAGGAGAAATTATGATATTCTCAGAAAAACAAACAAAAAAAAAATCAGAGAATTCATTGCTGGCACACCTGCCCTACAGGAAATACTAAATGAAATACTTCAGGTTGAAATGAAAGGACAAGAGACAAAAACATGAATTCACATGAAGAAATAAGGCATACTATTAAAGATAATTACATAGGTAAAGGTGAAAGCATAAATATAGTTTTTATAATTCTTTTCTTTTCCTATCTGACTTAAAAGGCACTGTATAAAGCTGTAATTGTAAAACTGTGCCAATAAACTTATAACCTATAATAGTATAATTTGTGTGAAGTAATAGTACAAAGCAGCGGTAGCAAGAACAAAGCTACATTACAACAAGTGTTTTGTTTACTATTGAAATTAAGTTGATGTGAACGTGAATGAGTTTGGAAATTATTTTAAGTTAACTGTAACTGCTAGGAAAACCACTAAGGGAAAAAGTATATGTGTATTTGTGTGTGTATGTATAAACAGACAACAACGGTACTCAATTAGTACGCTAGAAATTGTACATATAACTCAAGAGAAGGCAATAGTAGAAGAAAAGAGGAACAAAATAGACACAAAAATTTTGAAAACAAATAACACATGGCATATAAACTCCACCTTATCATGACAGTAATGACTTTAATATAAATCGACTAATTATAACTTGGCTAAATATTGACTAAATATAACTTGACTAAATATTGACTAAATATAAATTGATTAAATGCTCCAATCAAATGGCAGAAATTGGTAGAATGGATTTAAAAAAATAGCCAACAATATGCTCTCTAAAATCATACAGTGAAAATCAATAAGTTGAAAGTAGAAGGATGTTAAAAGATATATTATGCAAACAGTAAACAAAAGAGAGCTAGTATTACATTGATATCAAAACCAAAGACATCCCCCAAAAAGAAAACTACGGACCAACATCGCTTATAAATACAGATGCAAAATTCTCAACAAAATACTAACAAACCAAAACTAGCAACGTGTAAATTGGACTGTATACCGTTACCAAGCGTTTATTACCCTAGGGATGATTTAACATCCCTAGGATAACATCCCTAACATATCCTAGGGTTGATTTAACATTAAAAAATCAATTAGTATCAAGCATAATATCAATAAAGGACAAAAACCACATGACCGTTTTGACAGACATAGAGAAAGCATTTGATAAATACATCATCTTTTCATAATAAAGGCTTTCAAAAAATAAGGATAGAAGGAAATTTCCTGAACTTGATGAAGGGCATCTACCAAACAGCAGAGTTAAGAAGACACTTGAGCAGGAAAGACTGCATGCTTTCCATGTTAGATGAGGACAAGACAAGGATGTATTTATTACCTTTTTATTGAACTTTATATTGGGGATTCCTGCCAGGACAATCAGGCAAGGAAAGCAAGTAAAAGGCATTCATATTGATAAGAAAGAAGTAAAATAACATCTAACTGTAGATGACATGTTCTTATATATAGAAAATCCTATGAAATCCACGTAAAAAATTAGAACTAATGATCTATTTTAGTTTTTCTCATCCATTTCTCCCATCTTGCACCCCCACCTCCGGCAACCACCAATCTGTTCTCTGCAGTTATAAGCTTAGCTCATTTGTTTATGTATCTATTTGAGATGCCACACGTACGAGAAATCATACAGTATTTTTTATTATCTGACTTATTTTACTGAGCATGATGCCCTCGTGGTCCATCTATGTTGTGGTAAATGGCACGGTTTTGCTCTTTTTAATGCATAAATAATATTCCACTGTGTGTGTGTGTGTGTATACATATATATATATATACACACACACACACGTATGTATATACCATAATTTCCGTATCTTTATTCACTGATAGCCACTTCAGTTGTTTCCATATCTTGGCTAATGCTGAAATGAGCAATATCTTTTCAAATTGCTGTTTTTGATTTCTTCAGATAAATATCCAAAAGAAAATAGAAGTACTACTGTTGGATCACACAGTACTTCTATTTTTAAATTTTTGAGGAACCTCCATACTGTTTTTCCATAGTGGCTACACTAATTTACATTCCTACCAACAGTAGAGGGGGTTCCCTTTTCTCCACATCCTCATCAACATTTATTATTTGTAGACTTTTTGATGATGGCCAGTCTAACAGGTATGAGGTGATATCTCACCGTGGTTCTGATTTGCATTTCCCTGATAACTAATGATACAGAACATCTTTTCATGTACTTGTTGGCCATCTATATGTCTACTGTGTAGAAATGTCTACTCAGTTCCTCTGCCCAGTTTTAATTGGATTTATTTTTTTTTTGCTATTAAGTTATATGAGTTCTTTGTATGTCTTGGATATATATGCTTAATCAGTTTACACAAGGTTAAAGGATACAAAATCAATATATAAAATCAACTGCATTTTTATACACTAGCAACGAACAATCTGAAAATGAAATTTGGAATACAATTCCATATACAATAGCATCAAAAACAATAAAATACTGACAAATTTAACAATACTTCAAGACTTGTGCACCGAAAACTACAAAACATTTTTGAGTAAATTAAAGAAAACCTAAATAAACAGAAAGATTTCCCGTGTTCATGGATTGGAACATGCCAATAAGCACATGTAAAAAAGTGCTCAACATCCGTATTCACTAGGGAAATGCAAATCAAAACTTCAATAAGACATTATTTCATACCCAGGAGAATTATTAAAATAAAAAACAGGGCTTCCCTGGTGGCACAGTGGTTGAGAGTCCGCCTGCTAATGCAGGGGACGCGGGTTCGTGCCCCGGTCCGGGAAGATCCCACATGCCGCGGAGCAGCTGGGCCCGTGAGCCATGGCCACTGAGCCTGCATGTCCGGAGCCTGTGCTCTTCAACGGGAGAGGCCACAACAGTGAGAGGCCCGCGTGCCGCCAATAAATAAATAAATAAATAAAAATTTAAAAATAGAAAAATAAAAATTAAAAACAGAAAATAACAGGTGAGGGTGAGGATATGGAGAAATGAAAATACTCATAAGTTACTGATAGACTGACTGTAAAATGATGCAGCCATTTTGCAAAGCAGTTTGGCAATTCCTCAAAATGTTAAATATATATATGGCCCAGCAATTTGACTCTTAAGTATATACTCAAGAGTAATGAAAACATATGTCCTCATAAGCTGTACACGAATGTTCACAGCTGCATTATTGATAATACCTGCTGAATTGATGAATATAGTGTGATCTATTCCTACAATGGAATATTATTAATTCATAAAAAGGAATTAAGTATTTATATGTGCTACAACCTGGATGAAACTCTAAACATTATGAAAAGGAAAGAAGCCAGTCACAAAAACCACTTATCATTGTATCAGTCTATTTATATAAAATGTCCAGGATAGGCAAATACAAAGAGACAGACGGAAGGTGACCTCTGAGCAGCTGCAGTTCCCTAGCCAGTGAGATTTATCCATGGTGCAATTATTGCTAATTGAAAACTTTTCCAAAAGAGACAGAAGGTAGATTAGTGGTTCCCAAGAGCAGGGGGGAGGGAGGAATGGGGAGTGACTGCTAATGGATATAGGGTTTGGGGGTCGGGGTGATGAAAATACTCGAAAATTGGATAGTGATGATGGTGGCACAACTCTGAATATTGTGAAAAACACGTGTACATTTTAATATGGTCAATTTTATGGTATATGAATTATATATCAATAAAGTATTCACTACAAAAGAAAAAAGCAAATAAATTTAAAGGAAAGAAACAATCAATTATCTTTTATCCAAAGAGCAGGTCTCAGCTTCTTTGTCCAAAATTCTTAGAGAAAATGAAAAAATGATAAAAATAAGGGATAATCTCCATGGAGATTTTTAGAGGTTTATTCAACTTCCCTTTACATTACTGTTTACATTAGAATGTCTTCGGCAAATTATATGAATTCATAACACTTGCTTAGCAGAGGGTAGTTAAATTAAATCTACAGTTCAAAGTATGATAGGAACATAAACCGTTAAGATAATGTTCAGATTTGGTAGATTATCTCTTCAACTTAACTGTAACAAAAGTGAAATTATTTTCACACAAAACAAAATTTATTCTCATTAACATTCTACAGCAAAAAGGAAAAGGAATAAACAATTTGACAAGTTGAAAATCAACAAACCAAAATTGCTTTAGGGTGAATTGTTCTAAATGTCTTCATTGTATAAAAAACAAAACAAAACAGAAATTGGAATGTAACCATTTTTAGACTGTCACTTACTTCTCTTTCATAGTAAATTATATGGAATACATTTTACAGATTCCAACTACATTTTTGAAGTTTTAAGGGAATAGTGCTTCTTTGTTCTGAAATCCCATTAAAATAGATTACTTTTTTTAATAGATGCATATTAGAGAGTGTCAATGTTCTTATTTTTTCCTTACTAACCTAAAGTGTACATCGTTGCACAGTAAAAAGGAAAAAAAAACGGAAGATATAAACTACAAGTAAAATTCTACCAGAATAACATCCATCTTATGCTGACGCATTCTGGTACTGAATATTGAAAGGTTTTAGATAAAATCATCAAAAAGAGCAACATAAAATATTTAATAAATGATCTTCGATAATTGTCTGATATAAAAGATAAACATCAATTTCATCTAGCTCATAATGCACAGTCTCTCAAAGATATATTTGTTAAACACTGTAGCTGAAAGCATATACACTTTAGAAATCCACGTGTAGGTAATGTAATTTCTTCATTTTGTATCTTATAAAATTAATAATTTATGTTATTATCAACCATTAGGTTCCTATAACAAAAGACAAACTCCTAGAGTAGAAACTATAAATTGTGAGAGTTTTAATTCACTTGAATATAAAGTAAGAACACGCAACCCAACCAAACAAATACCTTTATAATTCATTTCACAGGGAGTTCATTTAAATTTCATCAAATTACTGGTATTTCAATAACTGCCTCTTTATTTTTATACAGTATTTTTAAGATAAATGCAAAATCAGTGTTAATTAGTTAACATTAATTTTGTGCCAAATGTTTACAAACTAAACAGGCAATCTTTCATCCTCTCAGCACCCTGGGATGCTGGCAGCATTCTTATATTCGTTTCTGAGGACCATGAAGTACGGACTGAGTCAAGGTCTCTTTTTGACTCTACTCTGCAGCTTCCAAACATTAGTACCTATTCCCAAAAATTGTACTTCAGCTCTGGCACTGCCAAGTGTTTCTTTCGTGCAACGGGAATTATTTAAGAACCATAACTTTAGTATTAGAACTTTACATCAGAATGTAGAGTGTCGTACACTTAGGTGGCTCTTTTGGTTAAGGGTGACTGAAAAAGTAGTTCACAGTGCTTGCAATATCTCTGATCTTCTGTAAGAGCTTGGTAAGCGTCATTATAAAACTATTTCTAGACCTAATTACATGGAAGGGCAGCAGTACTTGAAGGTGATGTGTACTGCAAAATCAGTCAAGCCTTCCTGATAATTTTATATCCATTGCATTTACTGACACTATTTTTCTGGTATTTCTCCCCCAAATCTTATAACAGAAGATAAAACAATTTTTTCAGATACATTTTGACTATCATTTTATGTCCTCAGCTAATACTGAAAAAAAAAAACTGCAACCTTTATTATTTAATAGAACAGTGATGGTGTTGACAAAATGGGTTAAAAGTCTGAAGTTTTATAAATTTACATTAATCTTCTCAGATTCATTAATGAGACATATACATATTCATGTCTCAGAGGGTTAAATTACATTCCTTTGGAAGAAAACATGTATGCATAAGAGTTACATAGTAAAACTAAACTATTAATTCAAGGAGACTTCATTTTGTTCATTTGTAGAAGTACAAAATGGGAAATCTACCTGCATTAATATGTCAAGATTTAGCACAGCCCTTAGCCTAATTCCTTGCATATAATTCAGGACACTGGGATATTTTTTTAAAAAGCTAGCACTGAATGAGATTAACAGTTATATTTAACAACACATAGGAACACCCTTCTTTCACACAGATTTTCCATTATAGATCATATTCAGAAATACAAATAAGAACAAGCTAACACCTTTATCAATACCGCCTCAAGAAAACTTGCCCATTAGTGGCCTTATTGTGGGGAGGGATCATTATCTGGTAAATTTATCAAGGTCTAACAGGCGACTGAAGTGTGCAACTTCTACCCAGGTCTGTCAGATGGCAGCAAAAGGTCCCAGTTAATCAGTATGCACAGGGTGAACGCGCATAGATGAAAATACTCACACCCCGACAAGCAGCTCTTTTGAAGCTTGCGGTCAGACCGGCATGGGAAGAAAATGGCCAGCCTGTTTGTTAGCCAACAAAGAGAAAGCAATACCAGAGGGATGCAATACCAGAGCTGTCCACACGAACAGAACCCTCCTCCCTGCCTTTATTTTCTCTCTTGCAATCAAATGTACCCATAAAAGAGGCACGCTAGGCCCCATGGGGTGTTAATTTTAAAGCCTAAATCTTAGAAACTAGTTCTAATTCTTAGCGGACACAGCTTAGGAGCCTTCATGTACAGAGTGTGTACTTGAGAACTTTATGTCTCTTCTCTTTATCTACAGTCATCAATCGGCTAACATCTGAAGCTGACAAGTTGTTAATATTTTTTTTAATCCTAAGAAAAGCATTAAGAATATTTTTTAAATATATATCTGTTTTTAAATTTTATTTATTTTTTTGGTTGCATTGGGTCTTCGTTGCTGCACGTGGGCTTTCTCTAGTTGTGGCGAGCGGGGGCTACTCTTCCTTACGGTGCATGAGTTTCTCATTGTAGTGGCTTCACTTGCTGTGGAACACGGGCTCTAGGTGTGTGGGTTTCAGCGGCTGTGGCTCACGGGCTCAGTAGTTGTGGCTCGTGGGCTCTAGAGCACAGGCTCAGTGGTTGTGGCGCATGGGCTGAGTTGCTCTGTGGCATGTGGGATCTTCCTGGACTGGGGATGAAACCCGTGTCCCCTGCATTGGCAGGTGGATTCTTAACCACTGCACCACCAGGAAGTCTCACAGAAAGGATATTATATGTCTTATAATATAAAACTATGTCAACATGTCAATCACAAACATACTTATTCACATTCTTAAATTTAATGAATTTAAATGGTTATCATTGCTTTTGTAGTTTGTACATACATTGGCCAGATTTAGCAAACAAAATAGGGAGACAAATTTAACTGGCATACTGTTTTTATTCTGTCGACCAGATCTACCTAAAAACTTATGAGAAAACAATATGTATATAGTTTTTACATGACCTTAAGTAATAGGGACATGCGATATGACCTTTAGTAATAAAAAGTGGGGGAAAAGTTAGAAAACCTGCCATACGCCACAGCAATCACCAAAACTCACGCTGTCAAATTATCTACCTCATATCCTCCACCAGCCAGTTTCAAGTTGAAATGAATACAGATGAACTGCTGCTTTTTCTCTAGGCTTATCCTAGATTTTGACAGGGCCTGCACATAACAAAGCTCTTAATGGAAGCTGAAATTGTCTTCAATTATACCCAGTGTCTAAAGGTGGGTCAGCCTGGCTTTTTAAGCTCTTCAAATGTCTCTGATTTTTGTCAGGGTTACCAAATTAATAGGACTCCATGAACTTTTGTCCTTACTTAAAAGTTAAAATTTAGAGCAAAGTACTACATACAGTATGATGTTTTTTAAAGATTTCCCATGTTAGGTTTGCAGACGAACTCACAAGTTTAGGCATAAGAAGGAACTTGAAGAAAATCAAGCCTAGGATTGAAGTTGGAGTTTGTTGCAACCATGAGGGCTGACGATGCTACGGTCTCTGATTTCAGAAATGGAGGGGGACATTTTTCATTTATGATTTATTCATTTATTTAGCAAATATTAATTAAGCATCTTTTCTTCTGTATTCTAGGCATTGGGGATGTAGCAGTAACAAACCAGGCAACTGAATCTGCCCTCATGGAGCTAACAGTCCAATGTGAGGACAGGGGCCATATATATGCTATTTTAATTTGAATAAAAGTTCTTTTGAAATAAAACATTTCCAATGTTTCTTTTTCACATATATGAATTATTATATCTAAATTTATCTTATTCTGTCCATTAGTTGAGCATTCTTATTGTATCTTTTTAGTTTCATTTTGATCAGGGGATAAGCAGGTAAGAAACATATTCCTCTGTACACTTTTTATTTAAAATTCTGAATCTTTGTAAAAAACATTGGATCAAATATATTCAACACATATTTCTTTTCCCATCCCATGCCACCCTGCCACTGAGACTCGGTGTGAAAGGAAGAAATATTTGTTATCTTTTTTCACATGTTAATAGATTTGCACTATTGGAATTCAAAATTCCTAGAGATCAAAGAGCTTTTCAATCAAAATAAACAGAATTTAGTTTGTATTTAACATAAGATTCCTCTGACATTGGTCACGGACAAGTTGTGACCCTAATTTTATTAATTCTATTACATTCTGCTTTCCTAAAATTGTCTTCTCTTGGAAAAATTAAATAACGTGTTTAAAACAATGAATACCACATCTTAAATTACTTACAAACTCTCTAAAATGGCAATAAGCTCATATTGTGAGCTTGTAACATGTGGAGACAATTGTTGCAAAGAAGCAATTTGTTCCTGGAAGCTCCATTATCTCTGACATATGTCATTATTATGCAGTGGCAAAGTTTTCTATTTGGGGTAATCTCTCAATCATTTTAATTAATTAAAGGAAGTGAAGAAACAAACTCTGCTAAGAGCTGAACCTATTTTTCATATGTTTAATTCTGACGATGTGAATGATTTCTATTTTCAGGGATAAGTATATGAATGTATATGCAGATTGGTCCAACCCACCACAATTTTATGACTATGACCCAGACTCATGTTTACTCAGGTAAATATGATGATCCTCTCCTTCAAGGAGCTCATTAGTCTACAGTGGGGAAAGATGTAAATTCACATCCAAAGAATGTGGAAATTGCAATGATATTAACGCAGAATACTACAGAAGTAAAGAGCGATCATTGCAAAGGTAGTGGCCAACAGTTGTTATGTGCACTAAGTACTTTAGAGGTATTCACTTTAATTCTTATAACCACCCAGTGAGCTGGGTACTATTATTATCTTCATTTTACTGTTGCAGAAATCGAATCACAGGATTTTATTGTTGTTTGTTTGTTTTAAAGTAATCTGTTCAAGGCCTCCCATTTGGTAAGTGGCATAGCCTGACATGGGAGGTTTCAATACTGCCTGAAGAAGCAGTATTAGTCTTAAAAGATTAGTTAGAATAAGCGACACAGAAACAAGGAAAGTGTAATGGAGATACATTTTAGGTAGAGAAAACAGGACTTAAAACAGTACACGGGTAATAAATATATGCTGTGTGCTATTTACAATAGCCAGAACATGGAAGCAACCTAAATGTCCATCAACAGAGGAATGGATAAAGAAGATGTGGTACATATATACAATGGAATATTACTCAGCCATAAAAGAGAACAAAATAATCCCATTTGCAGCAACACAGATGGACCTAGAGATTGTCATACTGAGTGAACTAAGACAGAGAAAGACAAATATCATATGATATCACTTATATGTGGAATTAAAAAAAAAAGGTGCAAATGAACTTATTTACAAAACAGGATTCACAGATGTAGAAAACAAGCTTATGGTTACCAGAGGATAAGGGTGGGGGTGGATAAATTGGGAGACTGGGACTGACATATACACACTACTATATAGAAAATAGATAACTAATAAGAACCTGCTGTACAGGGAACTCTATACTCTGTAATGGTCTATATGGGAAAAGAATCTATAAAAAATATGGGAAAAGAATCTATAAAAAAAAGAGTAGATATATGTATATGTATAACTGATTCACTTTGCTGTACACCTGAAACTAACACAACATTATAAATCAACTATACTCCAATAAAATTTTTTTTAAAAGGCTTTGTCGGGGGGCTTCCCTGGTGGCGCACTGGTTAAGAATCCACCTGCCAATGTAGGAGACACAGGTTCGAGCCCTGGTCCGGGAAGATCCCACATGCTGCAGAGCAACTAAGCCCGTGCACCACAACTACTGAGCCTGTGCTCTAGAGCCCATGAGCCGCAACTACTGAAGCCCAGGTGCCTAGAGCCCATGCTCCCAACAAGAGAAGCCACCACAGTGAGAAGCCTGTGCACCACAACGAAGAGTAGCCCCCGCTTGCCACAACCAGAGAAAAGCTCGTGTGTAGCAACGAAGACCCAATGCAGTCAAAAAAAAAAAAAAAAAAGGCTCTGTGGATGGAATACGTGCAATCTTGGTTTTGCAATGGCAAAATCTGGAAGGTGGAATTCAGAGAAGATGAGTAGAGCACTCATGAACTCAGGGCCTCTTGAGGAAGAGTGGACTCTGATTGGCACGTTGCGGGGGGCCTCCAGAAAGCAAAGAAGAGTTTTAAAAGGAGGTGGTTGGCGCAGTTTTGCTGGTTATAAAGATCATTTTGATAATGGATGATGGATTTGAGAGGGACAAAGCTGGAGGCAGAGCAACAAGTCAGAAGGGCATTTCAGTGAGTGAAGTACAGCTACTTTGAATGGAATGAGAAGAGAGGATGGCTTGAAAAGTACTCAGGAGGTACACTGGGCAAGATTTGCTCCTTGACTGGATGTGAGATGTGGGCAAGAAAGAGACTTCACAGGAATAATTCTCAACGATTTAGAAGAGTTTGGATGAACAATGATGTCATAAACTGAGAAGGAAGAGAGAATTAAAATTGGGAGAGTTTAGACACATTGAGTTTGAGATACCTGTGGGTCATTGAGGCCCAGAGGTCCAATAGTTTTTGAATATTCAGGTCAGGAAACCAAGCAGGACCCATGGGGCTCCTGGGCACAGAAGCATTTCTGTCCCCCACTTCTTATGTCTAGGAAATAGACCCCAGCCTCCATGACCTTCCCTGAGTTCCAAAGGGCAGATTCGAATGGTTGCTGATCACGGAAGGAAGGGGATACAGAGACAAGGGAGGCGCAGCCAAGACACAATAGTGCAGCCTTGGGGCAGGTCCCGGTTCCCCCTCAAAGGGTACACGGAACAATATCTTTAAGCTCTTTTTTTTTTTAACACCTTTATTGGAGTATAACTGCTTTACACTGGTGTGTTAGTTTCCACTTTACAACAAAGTGAATCAGCTATACATATACATATATCTCCATATCCCCTCCCTCTTGAGCCTCCCTCCCACCCTCCCTATCCCACCCCTCTAAGTGGTCACAAAGCACTGAGCTGATCTCCCTGTGCTATGCAGCTGCTTCCCACTAGCTATCTATTTTACGTTTGGTAGTGTGTATATAGTAGTTTTCTGGTAGCATCGTTAGGATTGTCTATGTATAGTACCATGTCATCTGCAGACGGTGACAGCTTTATTACTTCTTTTCCGATTTGGAGTCCTTTAAGCTCTTTATCGAATTAAAACCCCCAACAAATGCAAGATGTTAGCATTCTTCATTCCAGATTAAAGGAAACACAGAACCTCATCAGAACACCTGAGACCAGATTAAAGGAGTGCAGGCCCTGCACAAAGCCTAATCTTATCAGCAACTCCACCCTTGAACTTGCTATAAAACTCATCAAATCCTCCTGGGTTGGGAAGTATAGTTTTTGAGGGCACAAGCCCGCTGTATCCCCCTTTACCTGGCAAAGCAATAAAGCTCTTCTTCTCTACTTCATCCAGAACCCTGTCTCAGAGAGTCAATTTGGGAGCAGTGCACAGAGGCCAAGCTTTTGGCATCAGAAGCAAGAGAAGGGTTTACTTGTATAGAAAGTGGGAACAGATCACTCAAGCTTACTGCACACAATGGCGTGAGCTGTGGGTGGTGAGTAGGGCCCTGAAGATCACCAATGTTCAAAGGAGAAAGTTGAGCAAGGGACATCCATGAAAAATCCTGAGAAAGAATGACTGTAAAAGCAATCCCCAGATAAGAAAGAGGAGGTATACAAAGAATATCAAATGAAGCAGAGAGATCCGACTTTAAATTACTAGTACATGATTGAATTAAACTAATGTATTTTCTTCCCTAAGTAAAATTATTTATTTAATCAAATTTTAAAATATTTATTTAAAGTATTCAATTAATTATTCAATTCTCATATATGGAGCTCAATGGATTCTGCAATACTCAGAATTACAATTTTCAGTGGTAGTTGTATAGCTTCAAAATCCTCTGGATGAAATCATAGGGATACCAGAGGCCCCTGAAGACAGTGCGTTTGTCCTTTGTCGAGGTTTAGGGACTCTTCCCACCACTGTGTTGCAACTATTCTATGTGTCCAGTTTTAAAGGAAACAATTACTTGTTTAATATTTTTTTAATAACCTATAAAGCATAGATACTAATTCTGTACTCAAAATTCTTTGAGATAGATTTAGAAGTCATCTAGTTCAATTCCAGCATTTTATAGCAAAAATAATAATAGCCTAAATTTAATAAGTGCTTACTTTGTACCCATCGAAGTTCTAACTGCCTTATATGCAGAAACCCAATTTCCCAACATGTATGGGACAAGTGAGATAAATAGCTTGTTCATGGTGACAACATCAGTAAAGGTAAAGCCACGATTCACACCTACAGTGATGCCCAAATCACCTACTTAGCCGCCCACTCTTGTGGCAGAGGAAGGAAGGAGGCGGCACTGGCTGATATGACTAGTTGGTTATCAGAGTGCAGCGTAGCCCAGGGCCCTTCCTCAGACGCGATGCCCTGTCATCTGCCCCTTCTGACTCATTGTTGATAATATGAGAGAATTAACCACATTTTCAGACATTGAAATGAACAGGAGATGCTGATACTACTCACCAAGCATTGTCTTGGCAAAAGCTTATCCTGGCTTCAATGTTTAGGCCAAGTATGGAACCCTAATCCATAAGCATCCCTCAGTTCCAGCGGGGATGAAGCCCAGCATTCATGCGAGGCACTGTGGCAGCTTTCTCACTGGGCGCTTTAGATTTCAGCTCCCTTGCAGATATTCCCTGATCCTCAAAGGGACAGTGGCTGAAGGAATTTGAAAAGACCATTTGCTCTATCTGTTACTAGTGACACCCTGTAATTGACATCTCTCACCAGAAAAGCCTTCACCATACTGAATCATCAGAAGCTCTCAACCTACAGTGCCAAGGGATTTGAATTTACCATAAAATATTAACTAGTCTGTAGTAAAGACTAAGAGTTTTCCCTAAAATTACCAAAATAGATAACCCTTTTGAATTCTGAAAGAGGCTAAAAACACATTTGAGAGATATTAAGTGGCCAGCATTCCTAAAACTTGAAACATATGTTTGACATGAGACATTCATTTGCTGAATTATTTTACACACTATCCTAACCGACAGGTGTCAAAACCTGAAACCACAGAGTACGTTCATTCCTTTCAATTACAAGGAGAGACAGAGGAAGAAAATTAGGAAACGAGCTGAAGATACTGAATGCAAACTTCTATTCAGGGCTTGAAAGTAATTGCCTCTGGCCTGCAGAAGAGTTCAGTCTTTGATACCTGGATTTGAGCTGAATAATTACACATAGTAGATTTGCCTTTGGGACGACAGTCTGACATGAAGGAACTATATCTTAATTGAAAGTATCCATTGCTATTCTCTTTCAAGTTCTACCAACTAGTAATATCTTACAAGTTTTACCGAGAGCAGTGCAATCATTGGCAGTTCTGAAATAGGTTATACAGTCAAGTGCGATAGTATTTTGATTTTAGTCCCCTCCTTTTCCTAAGTGGTGTCTACTTCGTGGTTCCCCTGTACTTGATGATTCAATTTTGGGAATCAATCCTCAGTTCCCTGATCCCTAGTAAGTGTTGCCTTATTAGACTTGGCAATAAAGCTGCTCATTTAGGAGGAGCAAGACATCTGCACCCTAGAAATTAAAAGAATCGGCATTGGCTCCTTTGATTTTTTGACTAACTATACAGTTTAACTATACTGTGTACTTTTGAAATGTGTCATATCTCTGCAGATGAATATGTAGTTCCCAGGATATCATTCGGCGAAAATTAAGGTAGTCATCATAAAGTGTACCTTATGTATTAGTACCACTTGCCAGTTATGAGAAAGTGTTCCTGCGGGAAGAAAGTACACACCTAAGAATACATCCCTGATGCACTTATAGCTTTTAGTATCTCCTATTAAGCTGACTGTCTGCTATGTAGAAGCTACAGATATTTAAATGAAGATCTGGTTTATACGTCCCTGAATCTTTGTCCATCACAATGACTTCTCCTTTTGATTCATAAATCCTTTTGCATTGAGGGACCTATGGGAATTTATAAGACAACCATGTCACCTATGGTCTTAGGTAAGTTGTCAGGACTGCCAAGCCATTTGGGTCTCTTCAGGGCTTCATACTGATGTATAGGGTAAAGGAAAACGCAAAGATTACGGCCAGCAAAAATATGTCCAGGGATTCCCAGGAGCTTATGGTACAACCAAGAGTCTTCTTACTAGGGCATCTTGGGCTCAGTCCAGCTTCTGTTTCCATGGAGACACCTCCACTCGTGTATGTTTCACCTTTCATAGAGAAGCGTGAAAAAGTGGTTTAGCAGGTGAGTATAGGCTGCTTGGTGCCATGCGATCTGGGGTAACCCCAGATGATTATAAGAGTGGTCTAGGAAAGCTATCTGCTGCACCTGGGAGCCAAGGGACAGTTTGGTCCATTCGGTCTCAGGAGATATATTATGGTCACTCCCGGGCGTGGGGAGAAAGTCCCAGGTCTAAGAGAATCTGAGCTTGGAAGTCATACCCGCCTGGGGATGATGTCTGACTGAAATTTAACAAACTTGTACTGACTCCTAGTGCTTCATGCGACTATGGGTATTACTATGAGCATTACTATTATCCAGAAGTGTTCCTTAAAAAGCACTGATGCAATCACTTTAGAAATTTTGCAAAGATCAAAAACAAGTGCACTGAACTTTGGAACCTGAAATGTGCCTTTTTATAGATACAGACACTATATTTACCTGACTCCAGTCTTGGGAAGTTATTTCCTTCATCATCATTTCATGAAGATTATTCACGGTTAAAAGGTAAATTATGTAATTTCTCCAAGCACATGGCAATCGTTTAGACCTTCAAGCACGAACTTATTTGAAGTGGTCACGGATTGTCCTGCTATCTCCTCTCTATAGTGAGCGACGTGTTTTTCCTAACCTTTCAGTTTAGAGAGATTTTTTTTTTTTGAAAGTGAAAAAAATAGTGAAATTGTGTCTTCTTGTTTCTGAAATCTAAGGTCACATCAATCCTTTCTAAGGTCTCCAGGCCTGAAGTGGCAGAGCTGAGACTTGGATTCAAGACTCTAACACATAGGTTGTTAACTGCTTGCAGTATTTGTATCTGTTCCATGAGTCCATAATTTTATAACAGTACTATAAAATAAACAAGTATCTTCTTTTCTTCATAGAACCTTTATTTTCTAAGAAGCAGTGCTTAAACTGAGCAAAACTAGAGGAAAAAAAATGTACCCAACCCGAAAAAAATCAATTGCTTAAATTTTACTTTAAACCCTAAGCGTACCTCCATTAGGTTGGAGGTGGCCTTAATTTATCCTGCAGAAATATGCAAAACTCAAAATCATAAGTTACGGAGCTTAAGTTTATTCAAGACATAAAATTAAGCTTCCCTTGTCACTGTCCCCCTACAATGTTGGGGTCAGTGTTTTCTGAGCTATGAGGCACCTACTAGTTTTCCAAGTGGCTTGTAAACATAAATATATTCCACTTAGAGTTTTAGTAGATAAGACAAAAATAAATAAAGGGAAAATCAACGATGTGTATCTCATGAGTATCCAATGTTAGATATTTGCCCATTCACCCCTACCCCTTCACCCCCAGCCCAGCTGCTCTGTCTCAGAAAGACTCTCGTTTTCTGGGGACATTTTACACAAGAGTGGCCCCGGCAATCTCAGAAATGTCTTGGTTTCTGTGAAGTGAGGCTGCCTAAATCTGGAACAATACATCCAGAGTAAAGACAGACTCAGATGATTTACAAGAGGACAGCCTAAAATCCATTCACTTACCTCAGTAAATTCTACTTTGAATCAGCCTGGGAAGCCACATGAAACATGTCTAACTATGTTTTATGCCCTATTTCATTACTTTGTGAGCCTTTCAGAATGTTAGAAACACTCTTTGCTCCAGGAGGAAAGCCCTGATTGGCCCCCTGCAGGGCTAAAAGGCCATTTGGACACTGGGATTTGTGTGCTCAAGTCATTACTTTTCTCATGAATTCTTCATTCTACTATGTGTGTGTACACAGTGAAATGATGGTTTCTATTACGACCCTGCTCCTAAGGTGAGAAAATGGGTAATAAATTAGATTCAATTATCTAGAGTGTCTATGTAACTGTAGTACAGTTTTATCAAATTGAAGATAGTATCAGAATGGTTCTAGCTTCTCAGAATTAGATGTCTGAGAAAACTACAGAGGAGAGGAACCCTGCATGCCTAAGCAGAAAAACCATCCATTTGAGGTTAATCCAGCATTTATCTCAGCATATAAAGTTGACCTAGTGTGTGACCTAGGATGTCACCTCCCCTGAGTCTCCATTGATTCATCTATAAAAGGGTACAAATGTGCCAGGTCACCTGCAATTTCCTTCATCTCATAGATCTTACCGGTCTAACGTGGAGTTGTTCCTCAGTTGACATAAAAGACAATTCTTATTAGGAGAATTGTGTTAAAATGTGTTTTATCAATACAGATGCACTCGATGTTTAAAACTTGTCGGCTTATCAAAAACCCTGACTGACGAGAGACTGATCATTTTCTAAGGAAGTGTTATAATTCAAGATAAAGGAGGAAATATTGTTTTTTTTTTTCATTGTGTCAATGCAGTGATTTTTTAAAAAAATTAAGAGCAGGTGAACCTTTAGGCATCAAAAAAGGATTGTTTGAAATGCAAAACATTTTATTATTAAAGCTCACCAGCTGAAGTTTGCTGACAAGAGAAATCGTCACACAACATAACCTTTTGTTTCATCAGGGGAAGTCATCCCTACCCAAGATCTGAAGACCCAGATCCACAAAATGGTTTCATATGAGTGACTATCCTACTCAAAACAGCTGTCTGCGAGGAAAATAAATGGGATTTAATCTGCCATAAAATGAACTGCACAATTTATTTTTCTTGAGGAAGTCATGCCTTGTGACATTGGTGAGCTGTAACGGTTTTGCTTTGAAAAGAAACATCCCCTTCTATGCCAAACCCATATGAATTCATCCATGTGGAGTTTTCATCCAGAAAAAGCAACTGGAAAGCCAGATGGGCTTACCCACCACCTGAGGATGGGAGCTGCCCTTCCCTATCTTTAAAAGGACTGATTTCAAACATGAGCCCTAAATAATTATTCAATTCAGAGAGAGGTTTTAAGATGGTTGGTTATTAAGGTTGAAATACATGAAATGATCAGCCAGCCATTAATGTTCTACAAAAACTGACAATTTCATATGCCTCAAGCTAATATTTAGAGAGAATAGAACTGTAAAATAGCAAAATGCTAGTTAAAAAAATGACAATTAGATGAGATTTATCATTTCTTCAAAATGAAAATATTTTTTAAAAACTTAAAAGCAACCAATAGAGGAAATATAAATACTTACAACCCCTAAATTGACAAAATTTTCTGTGTGGGCATTTTTGAAGACCTCACAGGAATTAACAGTATTTTAAATTTATCTCATTCATTCGAGTACACAAAATCTTTTTTAAATGATAAAGGAAAAGAAAGCAGTAACAAAATTTTTCAACTGTGAAATATGCTTTAATATTATATATGATACCTAACTACAGCCCAACTAGAAAACAGAACTTAAGTGTGCCTCTTCATTCTATTTTCCAAGATACTTATTTTTGTGTTCAAAATTCATCTAGAACTGGTCCATTCCAACACTCTAGTCTCAAACTCTACATTAGAACATTTTAAAAACAGTTTCTAACACCACATAAAAATGTCTATTTGTGTGGAAGTTTCAGCACATGTATCTTTATTTAATCAAATATAAATTTTACTGAAATTGAACTGAAACAAATAAATTTCATCAAATTTGATATATTAGGACTTTATTGAGAAGACAGAGGATATAATCCCCCAAATTCTGAACCTTCCAGTGCCAGTCTTATAGAGGCTAATTCATAAAACAATTCATCAAGAAAAACATATACCTTTACAGAATCTGAAGACCTTTTATCCTAATCTGCAAAAAAAGGATCTACTTAAAACGGGCTGTTTCTACCAGAATAAAGAAAGCATTCCAGTGGTATTCATGAGGATCGTGACCCTCGCGATTGTGTGTAACGCTCAGGAACAGTCCTGAAAACTGCAGGGATTATTCGCATTTGCGCTACAGAAGAAAAAGGAGAAAGCAAAGTGCTGGTCTAAACAATATGGCAAATATCAGGCTCAGCAAGGACGCATAACTCGTTATTTTGTCAGATATGGTCCTTTGTTTACACAGACATTTACAACACGTGAGACTGGAGTTTTCGTTTAAAAGTAAGAGGGAGAGAAATCCCAGGAGTGCTTTGCCTTCCGAGACAGCTTCTATTCAAAGCATATTCTGCCACTGATGAGTAGGACTCATATTTTACAAACACGTAAAGACATTTTTATGAGTTGATTTTGTGTTTTGGAACTTGCGGAATGTACGCTTTATAAATTGTCTTCCCTATTTTCCTCTGACTTAGAGAACATATAACTGTTCTACGTTCATATTTACGACTCTATGCCCTGGACTCCCTTAGGCGGCAGACACAAAAATAATTGCTAAAACAGAACAGTTTTATTAAAACTGTACATTTCATCCTTATGCGGCATGATATGCAAATTTATCACCAGAAATCAATCAGCTTTCTTTCACTTCTATAGCAGGTGATGATAAATTTCTAAAAGTGTACAGTTGAATTTTATAATATCTTCTTAGTTCCTGTTACTTATTAGTATTTAATATTGTATTTTGATTTTAAAATGCAATTATCCTTACAACTTGAAATCTGAATAATAAACCTAAGCAATTCCAAGATTCACTTAGAGTGACCGGCACTCAATAAATCTGAGACATAAAAATGGCTTGTCTTACAGTCTAGTGGCCTGACGGAAAACCAGCACAAAGGCATTTCCGTTGACTGTCACCTCTGAATCTTTATATGCACTTTAGTGTTAGTATTTTATCATTTAAGATAGAAATGCACTACCATTCTTCATCTATTTTACAACCTTTTCACACCAATGATACCTTCCAGCTTTGAACAGTTGTAAAACTTGTGCCAACTGATTTGTCTGGTTATGGAAACTTTCCTTAATGGTATACTTGGAGACTATCTGAGTAAAGAAGAACCTGGAATTCAAGACTCATCATTACCACTTGTGAAATGACTTAAAATATTCTCAGTATTTTAAAGATTTATAAACACATTTATCTATGTGAAGAGTCTAAGATTTTGATGGTAATATGGACCTTTAAAGAAATTGTGTGTGCGTATGTATACACATACATGTGATTTCTGAATTTGGCACGAAAATTATTAAATGATTTCAAAGCAAATTAGATCTACAAAATATTGGAAGGCACATTGGTATAACAAAGAAGGAAAATTGGCAAAGGAGGAGTAACAGCAGTAACCTGAAATTCCACATAAAATGCTACAAAACGAGTTCATGAGAAGGCATAGTAAATGTCTATAAACTTGTGAAAATGCCAACATTTATCAAAGAAATGTTATCACAAATGTCACATAAAATAATGTAGAGGTAATACTATCGAATTCCCATCCCAAATTTCCCCTTGCAGATTTATAAATCCAATACCAATTAAATGCTAAATAATAAGAGTAGAAAAATGTACGTCAAAATAATATGGAGAAGACACAGGAGATTTTGGAAATTAAGCTATTTATGCATTTATATTACTCACTGAAGCTCCAGCCCCAATTCTGAGACACATGACAATTATTCTGAAACCCTGATTTGCATAAAAATGACACATAGGTTTTGTTGAAGTGAAGATTCTGATATATCTGGATGGAGCCCGACAGTCTGCATGACTGATAAGCTTCAATGTGATGCTGACGTTGCTGATCCATGGACCACACTTTGAGTGAGGAAAAGTAAACTAGATTTCTCTAAAGTGGCTGACTTTGCTAGATCGGAAGGATAGTTTTAAGTTTGTGATTTTCCCTCTAACTAGAACATGGAGAATAAGAGGTCTTTGTGAAACTCTAACACTCAGCTCCCTACTTTTCCTGTCCAGGAAGTTTGAAACAAGCAGGGGTGAGAGTGAGTTAGTGTGCATGTGTGTGTGTAAGTACACACACATCCAGGGCACAATAGTGCCCTCACACCTGCATTAAGGGAGGTGTATCAGCAATTCTCCTGTGAGTTCCCTCGGTTTAAACTTGAATTCCTCTAAGCACACAAACTTTAGAGAACTGTCAGGTTCAAATCTGCCCTGTCTCTGAGGCTAAGCCCCAGCTTAGTTCACACATTTCAACATTTTCCGTGTGGATGCCGTGAAGGTTGCCTGGAATTTGGAGATAAGCCCAGGATTAGTCCTGCTTTAAAGTCATCATGAAGTCTTGTTAGAAGCCTCAAGTTAAGTTGTTAAATGTATTTCTGAGAGCTTACTGAAAAAAAAATATATATATTCACTAACTTTGGTAAGTGTCAGATAGCAAAAACATGGCATTGGTTTTGAAATTTACCTGTAGGCCTGCACCTTCCTGTTTTTATAGACAGTAGGCTTATGTTCTGAGGCTGAAACAACACTCTGTTTACCAAGCTCATTTCAGGAAGAATATCTAAACTGAGAAGTGCTGGGATGTTCATTTTTTAAAAGCATTTTGATAACTGGGTCAACTGGGTAAATTCAAACTGATTTTTAGAAAGCACTTTGCAGTGATTTTATAATTCAAAAATACTTTAGTATTTTTTTCTCTACTGCTATGAAACCAATTTTGCAGAATTCACCAATCATAGAAGGATTACATTTTTTGGTACTATGAATTCCAAGCGATATTGCACTTGTACTATTAACATGGCTAACATGTTGGCTTTCCTTTTTTTTTTTTTTTATGTGTAGCTATTCTACTGACCTGGAAGACATAAAATATAAAGCAGTAATGTTTGATTAAATCTTGTCAAAATTTATTGCCTTTAGCCAAAGGACATTAGAGAATATTCAAAAGAGCTATAGTGCAAAGGTGTTAAAATGCATACTGAAAAGACTTGGAACTAGAATATATTTCTGAAAATAAATATGAAGTGTAACATTTCAGAAATAATTTCCTGAAGGAAGCCAAAAAATCCCCTATATTTTCTTGTCCTTTAAAATTTGTCTAGCCTACTTAACTTGATTTTTAAAGAAGCGGTGGAAAATACTCCGATTTCTGGGTTGTCCAAAAGTCAAAAAAAAAGCATAAAGTATAATAGCTTTTAACAGCATGGCTATGCATCATATCTGACTAAAAAGCAGAGAAAACTTCTTTGTCTTAGAGGCCCTGTAAACAAGAGATGGCTGGAAATATCTTCCTTCTCTTACAATAGTAAAAACAATCCTGAAAGGGATTTTTGATAAACATTAAGGTCACTGACATAATTTAGGGAGGTGACATGTTCTATTTACCCTCCTTTTGTTGAAACTCTAAAATTTCATTTTTCTTCATTACCCGTATAAACTACCTGCTTATTAGTAAAACTGGAGATTTAAAAAAAAAAAATGTTAAGGCAGTCCTAATTTTTCCAACATGTTATAAATGACCACAATTCATCTTCATATGCCTTCTATGAAGGCATGACTTCTAAATAACTTCTGTTGCAACTGGGATTGTGGGGGCGAGGTGGTAGGTGATAGGTAGATGGGTAGATGATGGATGGATGGATGGACACATAGACAGAGGACTGACTGATTCAATTTTGTGAATAAGATTTCATTAAATTGAGAGGATCTCCTCACAAAAGTATGTAGAATATTGATGTTGTGTTTCTGGACAGTATTTGGGGAGGAGTGGTCAGAAGTTGAGAGCAGTTGCTGTCCTGTGGAGCACAGTTCCTTCAGCCATCAAAGTAGGTCTTCATCACAATCTCCCGGGAGGAGGTACTTAGATAACTAATGAGCTACTTATCCCCATTTTGATAAGGAATTTGAGACACCGCGAGGTTAATTTACCCAAAGTCATACAGTTCATAGCTGGTATCAGGATTCTAACCTGTGTTTACCATGTTGATTTTCTAGATTTCTCACAATTCAGAAAGCAGGAGTGATGCTTTTAGGTTCACCTAAACCCTAATATTTTATCAGAAGAGATTCTGTAATCTGAAACGAAAATTTGAAAGAAGGGCTTCTCTTATTCCATGCACCTTTAGAATTATGGTATATTCTAAAAGATTTGTGGAAGTACTTTTATCACATGTCTTTCAACGTTTAGTCTTACACTATCGTCAGGCTAGTAAAATGAAAAGCAATATTCAAAAAGCTTTCCCGTCTGAAAGTTTAATGATCATAAAATACGACTTTCAACTTGATAGTTCACAGGAATAGAGTAACTAAAGGAAAGATTTACGAAAGCATTAAAATAATGATTATCCTTAAAAATGTCCCGCAGCAAAGTCAAAATCACCATTACTCTCCCAACCAATCCTTTTTGTGTTGCTTCATGTCACAAACAGCAATGGCATGGACCATGCAGAACACACTTCCTTCCTGGGTAACATTCTAAGCAGAAGGGACAGTCTATCAAAGTCGCTACAGAAGGGACAGTCTATCAAAGTCGCTACCATACAGAGATGACAATGATTTAAACTCAAGACAAAAGGAGATGCCACTATTTTCTCCCTCTTTAGAGACTTTCAGCTGAAAAATACCTTTGAGAAATATCCAGCAGAAACTCTACAAACCAGTGTACTGCTACCAAGTGTCTCCTACTTTATTACCCCCAGGTCAAAATTCTGCTGTAGGAAACAGTTTACCAAGACAAAGTTAATTATGTAGAAAACTGTCCACAGATACACTGTCTTATTTCTCTTGGTACCAGTCAATCAAAAAATGCCATTTATTTGGTGATGTGTGGCCCCAGATCTTTATCCCCCTTTTCATTCTTTTATTTAAAAGCACAGTTTTAGCTTTAACACATGAAATGCCTATTTTTAGCCTGAGGTGGTAATGACTGCTTTGAAATAAGTAGCCTCAATTAGAATAAAAAAGAAATCAATGTGTTATTTAAATTAATTTTAAGTAATACATTTAATTCAGGTACTTATTAGACACTGATTTAGATACTTATTGAACACACAACTATATAAGCAATGCAAGGCAAAAACTACTTTGAAATCAACCTAAATTACCAAGTTTGTAGTTTACTATTTTAATAGAACAATAGACAACCTTTTTTTTTGGCCTACGAACTTCAACACATATGAATTATCGGCAAACCCTGAATCAGTTTTTGAAGTGAATCATTGCAGACAAAAATGCTAAAGGAACCTCAAAGCTAACACACCAAGCAGTTTTACTTCTACAGAATTTTTAAGTACTACGAAGAAAATGTTTCTGTTGCAAATGAAATTTCCAAAACCTCAATTAATCCACAGGATGTCAAGATGCATGTTCTTGAAGGCATAAGAATAACACGCAAACTCATTTCCTGCCACTCTTTCTTACACACATACAGTACAGTTAAACAGAGCTCCTTCATGCAAGGAAACAGAAGGTAGATGAATATCTTTAGAAAAGGTTTCCGCCTCTCCACTCACACCAGCCAAGAAGAATTTTACTTTCCCCTATTTAGAGTGAATATGACTTATCAAGTTCTAATCTCAAGAAACTTTCTATAATCTTATTCCCCTGACTTATAAACCAAACTGCGTTCATGAGAACAGTAAAAAAAAAAAAAAAAAAGAGTAGAACTGTGTCAAATTTTCTAATACACCGCATTCCAGGCCTTTCTGTTGTTATTATTGTTCAGATATGATAAAATAGCTAAAATTGCCAAGTAAAAATATTTATTTGTGTTACTTATAATTTCCAGTATTTATGAAGTAAAACAAGCACAGCCTGGAGAATGTATCACACTGGTAAATAACAGAGCAGATCCTTTTCAGAAAGGGGAACAGATTTTCTGGTTCTACTGGAATATTTCACCACTCATATGTACTTACCGTAACATATTTTACGTTTGTCCTGAAGCTGCAGGTAGAATTTGAGGCATTCTGCCAATACCTCTTTAATTTACAACAGAAATGTTATACAAATTTCTTATAGGTCCCCAAATGATGCCCATAACCTTTCGTTCAATTCCTTTCGCATTTTGGTCAACATTTTATGAAATCACAGCATCACAACACAGACAAAACTTTATCATCTCCTTTCAGATAGAAAGAAACCATCACAATGATCACCTGCTTTATTTTAAAAGCCAGTAATGATTACGTAGGTGGTAAGAGAATCACATAAAATATTATTAACATCTTACCTCTATCACTGAAGTCATCGACCAGGATGATTTCTGCAATCAGACTTTCTGGGGTTCGGTTGATGATGCTGTGGATGGTCCGGAGGAGTGAAGTCCAGCCTTCGTTATGGAATGGGATAATGATGCTGGTGTTTGGTAGCCTTTCCAGGTACATCTTGTGCTTACAGCTGGAGATGACAGAGGAAGGAAAGGCTATATCAGATACAAGACTGTAATATGTCTTATACTGCCATTGACTCATTGTATTATCAGACAACTGAAAATTAGACTTTGCCTAGTACTTGCCCAACCAAAGCTTCTACATCATCATACTTACTCTACCCATTCCTGGAACTCATTAATGATCTCCTTTCACACTCACTCTTAATGACATAATTATTTATCCTCTGTTATACCAATGGCTCAAAAACAAGGTAAGAAGCACACTTGTGCTTCCTGAAATGTTGTGCTCTTGTCAATATGTTCTCTAATAGTAATAAGGATAAATTATATGTATTAACATCATTTCCACTGAGCACACAGCTAATGTTAAACTTTCCGGGAAAGTTTGGAAATTTAACTTCTGTATTATTTATGCCCAATTAATCAGTTTTGGTTGTGGTCTGTTTCCACAGCTGGGCAGTATTTAAGGCTCTAGGCGAGAAAAGAGTCTTAAAGTGAAATAAATGAAGATTTAATCTTAAATGGTCACACACTGATAAGATTACATTAAGATCCAAATCATGACACGACCACATTCCTAATGAAAACTATACAGAGAAACCTCCTGATGCTGTTTTCACTGTAAAACAATCTGAGGTGCCAAATAGGAAGTAGGTTTTAAATTCTGGCATAGTTTAAAGCAATTTAGTATATGTCACGGCTATTCTTTCAATATTTGTGATTTATTTAAGTAATTCATAAGCCACATCAGGGCAGAAAGCTGGTCTCAAATCTGATTTAATTCTTCGTTCAGCACTGGTCATAGTTGCCCAAGCTTCATTAAAGATAATGAATTAATTTAAGTTTGTGCAATCTTTAAGTTATTTCAAAACTAAAATAGGATAAACTTTCAATCAATTACCAAATTTAGTGATTTGTCTGGTATGGATAACATGAAAACAAACAAAAAGAGAGTGGAAATCTGGAAAGAAACGCGGTTTCTGTTTAAATACAGGAACATCTATTATTTCATCTTTTGCCAAGACACTGGCTACTGTCTAGTCCAGATATTATGGTATGAATTTGAAGTATGCATAGATTCTACCAAGATGTATAGACATGTACCAGCATATTCAAAACATTACTTAAAATATGGTTTTTTAGTCAGTTATCTCAACGTTTCATTTTACTATGATCTCAATAGGATATCTTAAATATCACTGTGGATGTAAAACAAAGAGATCTTGCCTTGCAGCTTCAGATAATAGAATATAATGTAATTAAAGCAAAAAAATTTAACTATCCTGGAAGATAAAATAAAATGAAATAATTTAGACAAATAATTTGCATATAAAATATAGACATTTCTTTTTTATCTTGTCCTTTTATTATCAATTATTTAATCTAAATTTTAAAATTTGTAACAATATTTATCAAACAAGAGATTTAGAGGTTTTCAAGTGCAATGACAAGCACTGGAAAAGACCATCAAAAGGATACCATGAAATGGACATGAAAATACTAGAAAAAAACATGAAGTTCCTTGTAGGATAACATAAAATAATTTAAAAAAGCAATATATGAAACAGAGCTGTCAGTGATTTCCAAGAGAGTGTAGTGAGATGGATGCTTTCACATCTAATGCACAAATGTGGAAAAGAGTGCTAAATTAATTCAGCACATCTCATCGTAATTAAGTAGAGCCATCCATCCTTCTCAACAAAGACAAGAGCCCAAGACAAATGTGCTTTCCTGTATCAATACTCAGGATAATACAAAACACCATACCTAACAATGCTCTGGGAATGTAACTGATATCCCCAAGAAGGCAAATTAGTTTTTAAACATTAAGAGGAGACACTGTACATATCGCTTGCTTATTAATGAAATAGGAATTGCATTCAGAGTAATACATGAAAAGCAATCAATAGGCTTAGGGCTTTAAAGAGATGTTTAACACCTATCTACAATCCATTCAGAAAAAAAGGCAGACATAAGAGAATGCAAGACTAGCCATGTGCAAAAAGGGCTTTCCCTCATAAAAATGTTTTCAGTAATTTCTATGTAAGTTCAAAGTACTACCACACAGGGAAGGTGAAAATATCCTTCTATTCATTCATGCTCTCAAGTCCCAATGATTTGCTGAGGGTTTTCTCTAAGCCAGGAAGCAAAGTGGAGATAAAAGAATGAAAAATACCCTACTCTCCAACTTTAAGATGTTTACAATACAATAGGATACACAGAAGAGTAAAGAGACAGTTAAAACTTTAAAGGGGAATCAATATGTAGGAGTATAACAGGGTGCCATACAAGCATTTGAGAGAGGCCCCTGAAGCAATTCGCAAAGTGCTACAGAAATGCAAGTGAGAGTTAAAAGTGGCCTGCAAAAGACCAGTTCGAGATATATTTAGGAAAAGAACTGATATGACTTAGTAACTTTCTGGGAGAAACAGTTAAGGAAGACGCCCATGTTTTGGACACAGGAAACTGATCTATGAAATACAGACCTACATCAGAGCACTGTGTGTAAGGGGCATTTGAGGGTTGCAAGGCTTGAGGGTAAACATGAGTTCACTTTTGACCACATTAACTTTGAGGTGTCAAAATGATACCTAGTTGAACATGAAACCAGCTCTTTCGCTCCTTTTCTGTTTGTCCATTCCTGTTCCCCGCTAACCCTGAAAGAATCTAATTATAGGAATGAGATCAGTAAGCAACCGAAACCAACTCCTGACTTACGCTCTCCTGAATGCACACCATGCCTCGTCTAACCTGGTGATTCTTTTCCTAGATAAAAAGAAGAATGAGGAATGGAGTAGTTAAAGAATCACGGGCTCTCTGCCTCTAACAATCCCCTTAGGAATCCTGCTGGCAGATCACTCGGACAAGATGCCATCTGAAGAGAGAGTCGGCCAGTCTGCATGCAATGGAGATGCAGAACCCAACCTCCTGCCTCAATGATTCCCTGAGATTCTTCCCCCTTTTCTCCTGTAAAAACTGTCATGGCTGAGCAGAATCTTCAGAGCTGGTCTCAGGACACGAGTCCACCTTTTCCCCAGATTGCCGGCTTTTCTGATTAAAGCACCTTTCCCCTCTACTGACACTTGCCTCTCCAATGATTGGCTTTTGAGCAGCGAGCAGCTGAACCTGAGTTCGGTAACAGAGCAATCGTATATATGATATACACATCTACCTGTCTATGTATGTACCTATGTGTGCATATCTATCTATCTATCTATCCATCTATCTATCTATCCATCTATCTATTTGTATATGTGTATTGCTCAGAAAAAGATCTGATTTACAGGAGACACAGTGATAGGCTCTAGCATTGATGCCAGGGCACTGCCACTATCTCCATAGCATCACCATCCCAAGACTTGCCAAGAGGATCCTCTGATAAGTACCAGCAGATAGCCAACTGAATGCGCACCCTCATCTCTGAAAAAGGTCAGATCAAAAGTTCTGGGGCAAACGGATGTCCCTAGCTTCAAGATGGCGGAGGAGTGAGACGTGGAGCTCACCCTCCACCCGACAAATACATCAGAAATACATCTACATGTGGAACAACTCCTACAGAACACCTACTGAAGGCTGGCAGAAGACCTCAGATCTCCCAAAAGGCAAGAAACTCCCCACGTAACTGGGTAGGGCAAAAGACAAAAGAATAAACAGAGACAAAAGAATAGGGACAGGACCTGCACCTCGGGAAGGGAGCTGTGAAGGAGGAAACGTTTCCACACTATAGAAGCCCCTTCACTGGAGGAGACTGCGGGTGGCAGAGGGTGAAGCTTCAGAGCCACACTCTGCCTCTAACAATCCCCTTAGGAATCCTGCTGGCAGATCACTCGGACAAGATGCCATCTGAAGAGAGAGTCAGCCAGTCTGCATGCAATGGAGATGCAGAACCCAACCTCCTGCCTCAATGATTCCCTGAGATTCTTCCCCCTTTTCTCCTGTAAAAACTGTCATGGCTGAGCAGAATCTTCAGAGCTGGTCTCAGGACACGAGTCCACCTTTTCCCCAGATTGCCGGCTTTTCTGATTAAAGCACCTTTCCCCTCTACTGACACTTGCCTCTCCAATGATTGGCTTTTGAGCAGCGAGCAGCTGAACCTGAGTTCGGTAACAGAGCAATCGTATATATGATATACACATCTACCTGTCTATGTATGTACCTATGTGTGCATATCTATCTATCTATCTATCCATCTATCTATCTATCCATCTATCTATTTGTATATGTGTATTGCTCAGAAAAAGATCTGATTTACAGGAGACACAGTGATAGGCTCTAGCATTGATGCCAGGGCACTGCCACTATCTCCATAGCATCACCATCCCAAGACTTGCCAAGAGGATCCTCTGATAAGTACCAGCAGATAGCCAACTGAATGCGCACCCTCATCTCTGAAAAAGGTCAGATCAAAAGTTCTGGGGCAAACGGATGTCCCTAGCTTCAAGATGGCGGAGGAGTGAGACGTGGAGCTCACCCTCCACCCGACAAATACATCAGAAATACATCTACATGTGGAACAACTCCTACAGAACACCTACTGAAGGCTGGCAGAAGACCTCAGATCTCCCAAAAGGCAAGAAACTCCCCACGTAACTGGGTAGGGCAAAAGACAAAAGAATAAACAGAGACAAAAGAATAGGGACAGGACCTGCACCTCGGGAAGGGAGCTGTGAAGGAGGAAACGTTTCCACACTATAGAAGCCCCTTCACTGGAGGAGACTGCGGGTGGCAGAGGGTGAAGCTTCAGAGCCACGGAGGAGAGCGCAGCCACAGGGGTGCGGAGGACAAAGCGGAGAGATTCCCGCACAGAGGATCGGTGCCGACCGGCACTCACCAGCCCGAGAGGCTTGTCTGCTCCCCCGCCGGGGCGGGCGGGGCCGGGAGCTGAGGCTCGGCTTCGGAGGTCAGATCCCAGGGAGAGGACTGGGGTTGGCAGCGTGAACACAGCCTGAAGGGGGCTAGCGCACCACAGCTGGCTGGGAGGGAGTTCGGGAAAAAGTCTGGACCTGCCTAACAGACAAGAGAACATTGTTTCCGGGTGCGCGAGGAGAGGGGATTCAGAGCACCGCCTAAACGAGCTCCAGATATGGGCACGAACCGCGGCTAACAGCGCAGACCCCAGAGACGGGCATGAGACGCTAAGGCTGCTGCTGCCGCCACCAAGAAGCCTGTGTGCGAGCACAGGTCACTCTCCACACCCCCCTTCCTGGGAGCCTGTGCAGCCCGCCACTGCCAGACAACTCCCCCGGAAGAACGCACGGTGCGCCTCAGGCTGGTGCAACGTCACGAGCCCTGCATGTCTGGAATACCTGAATAAACAACAAATCATCCCAAAATTCAGGCAGTGGACTTAGTGTGATTTTGTCTGTATAGCTTTGCTCTTACCATTTGTCCTAGGGTTATGTCTGTCCACTTTTTTTTATTTTTTAGTATTGATTTTTAGTGCTTGTTATCATTGGTGGATCTGTTTTGTCACTCTCTTCTTTCTCCCTTTCTTTTTTTAATTGCTTTTTAATTTTTTCTTTCTTTTTTTATTTTTTTGTACTTTAATTACTTTATTTTTTTCTTTCTCACTTGATTTTTTCTCCCTTTTCTTCTGAGCTGTAAGGCTGAAAGGGTCTTGGTGCTCTGGCCGGGTGTCAGACCTGTGCCTCTGAGGTGGGAGAGCCGAGATCAGGACATTGGTCCAACAGAGACCTCCTGGCTCCACGTAGTATCAAACAGCAAAAGCTCTACCAGAGATCTCCATTTCAATACTAACACCCAGCTCCACTCAACAACCAGCAATCTCCAGTGCTGGACACCCTATGCCAAACAACTAGCAAGACAGGAACACAAACCCACTCATTAGCGGAGAGCCCGCCTAAAATCATAATAAGGTCACAGACACCCCAAAACACACCACCAGACACAGTCCTGCCCACCAGAAAGACAAGATCCAGCCTCATTCACCAGAACAAAGGAACCAGTCCCATCCACCAGGAAGCCTACACAACCCACTGAACAAACCTTAGTAACTGGGGGCAGACACCAAAAACAAAAGGAACTACGAACCTGCAGCCTGTGAAAAGGAGACCCCAAACACAGTAAGTTAAGCAAAATGAGAAGACAGAGAAACACACAGCAGATGAAGGAGCAAGGTAAAAACCCTCCAGACCAAATGAAGAGGAAATAGGCAGTCTACCTGAAAAAGAATTCAGAGTAATAATAGTAAAGATGATCCCAAATCTTGGAACTAGAATGCAGAAAACACAAGAACGTTTAACAAGGGCCTAGAAGAACTAAAGAGCAAATAAACAATGATGAACAACATAATAAATGAAATTAAAATTTCTCTAGAAGGAATCAATAGCAGAATAACTGAGGCAGAAGAACGGATAAGCGACCTGGAAGATAAAATAGTGGAAATAACTACTGCAGAGCAGAATACAGAAAAAAGAATGAAAAGAATTGAGGACAATCTCAGAGAATTCTGGGACAACATTAACCACACCAACATTCAAATTATAGGGATGCCAGAAGAAGAAGAGAAAAAGAAAGCGACTGAGAAAATATTTGAAGAGATTATAGTTGAAAATTTCCCTAATATGGGAAACGAAATAGTCAATCAACTCCAGGAAGCGCACAAAGTCCCATACAGGATAAATCCAAGGAGAAACACACCAAGACACATATAAATGAAACTATCAAAAATTAAATATAAAGAAAAAATATTGAAAGCATAAAGGGAAAAAAAACAAATAATATACAAGGGAAACCTCATAAGGTTAACAGCAGATCTTTCAGCAGAAACTCTGCAAGCCAGAAGGGACTGGCAGGACATATTTAAAGAGATGAAAGGGAAAAACCTACAACCAAGATTACTCTACGCAGCAAGGATCTCATTCAGATTCAAGGGAGAAATTAAAATATTTACAGACAAGCAAAAGCTAAGAGAATTCAGCACCACCAAACCAGCTTTACATCAAATGCTAAAGGAACTTCTCTAGAAAGGAAACACAAGACAAGGAAAAGACCTACAATAAACCCAAAACAATTAAGAAAATGGTGATAGGAACATACATATCGATAACTACCTTAAATGTAAATGGATTAAATGCTCCAACCAAAAGATACAGACTGGTTGAATGGATACAAAAACAAGACCTGTATATATGCTGTCTACAAGAGACCCACTTCAGACCTAGGGACACATACAGACTGAGGGTGAGGGGATGGAAAAAGATATTCCATGCAAATGGAAATCTAAAGAAAGCTGGAGTAGCAATTCTCATATCAAACAAAATAGACTTTAAAATAAAGAATGTTACAAGAGATAAAGAACGGCACTACATAATGATCAAGGGATCGATCCAAGAAGAAGATATAACAATTGCAAATATTTATGCACCCAACATAGAAGCACCTCAGTACATAAGTCAAATGCTAACAGCCATAAAAGGGGAAATCAACAGGAACACAATCATAGTAGGGGACTTTAACACCCCACTTTCACCAATGGACAGATCTTCCAAGATGAAAATAAATAAGGAAACACAAGCTTTAAATGACACATTAAACAAGATGGGCTTAATTGATATTTATAGGACATTCGATCCAAAAACAACAGAATACGTTTCTTCTCAAGTGCTCGTGGAACATTCTCCAGGATAGATCGTATCTTGGGTCACAAATCAAGCTTTGATAAATTTAAGAAAACTGAAATTGTATCAAGTATCTTTTCCGACCACAACACTATGAGACTAGATATCAGTTACAGGAAAAAATCTGTAAAAAATACAAACACATGGAGGCTAAGTAATACACTACTAAATAACCAAGAGACTAGTGAGGAAATCAAAAAATACCTAGAAACAAATGACAATGAAAACACGATGACCCAAAACCTATGGGATGCAGCAAAAGCAGTTCTATGAGGGAAGTTTATAGCAATACATTCCTACCCCAAGAAACAAGAAACTCCTCAAATAAACAACATAACCTTATACCTAAAGCAATTATAGAAAGAAGAAAAAAAAAAAAAACCCAAAGTTAGCAGAAGAAATCATAAAGATCACATCAGAAATAAATGAAAAAGAAATGAAAGAAATATAGCAAAGATCAACAAAACTTAAAGCTAGTTCTTTGAGAAAGTAAACAAAATTGATAAACCATTAGCCAGACTCATCAAGAAAAAAAGGGAGAAGACTCAAAGCAACAGACTTAGGAATGAAAAAGGAGAGGTAACAACTGACACTGCAGAAATACAAAGGATCATGAGCGATTACTACAAGCAACTATATGCCAATAAAATGGACAACCTGGAAGAAATGGAAAAATTCTTGGAAAAGCACAACCTTCCGAGACTGAACCAGGTAGAAATAGAAAATATAAACAGACCAATCACAAGCACTGAAATTGAGACTATGATTTAAAATCTTCCAACAAACAAAAGCCCAGGACCAGATGGCTTCACAGGCGAATTCTATCAAACATTTAGAGAACAGTTAGTTAACACCCATCCTTCTCAAACTCTGCCAAAATATAGCAGAGGGAGAAACACTCCAAAACTCATTCTACGAGGCCACCATCACCCTGATACCAAAACAAGACAAAGATGTCACAAAGAAAGAAAACTACAGGCCAATATCACTTACGAACATAGATGCAAAGATCCTCAACAAAACACTAGGAAACAGAATCAAGGAGCACATTAAAAGGATAATACACCATGATCAAGTGGGGTTTATCCCAGGAATGCAAGGATTCTTCAATATTTGCAAATCAATCAATGCAATACACCATTTAACAAACTGAAGGAGAAAAACAATATGATCATCTCAATAGATGCAGAAAAAGCTTTGGACAAAATTCAACCCTCATTTATGATAAAAACCCTCCAGAAAGCAGGCATAGAGGGAACTTACCTCAACATTATAAAGGCCATATATGACAAACCCACAGCCAACATCGTTCTCAATGGTGAAAAACTGAAACCATTCCCTTTAAGATCAGGAACAACACAAGGTTGTCCACTTTCACCAGTAGATTTCAACATAGCTTTGGAAGTTTTGGCCGCAACAATCAGAGAAGAAAAAGAAATAAAAGGAATCCAAATCGCAAAAGAAGAAGTAAAGTTGTCACTGTTTGCAGATAACACGGTACCATAGAGAGAGAATCCTAAAGATGGTACCAGAAAACTACTAGAGCTAATCAATGAATTTGGTAAAGTAGCAGGATACAAAATTAATGCACAGAAATCTCTTGCATTCCTATATACTAATGATAAAAAATCTGACAGAGAAATTAAGGAAACACTCCCATTTACCACTGCAAAAAAAGAATAAAATACCTAGGAATAAACTAGAACAAAACTAGTTCACAGAACTAGAACAAAACTAGTTCACAGAACTAGAACAAAAAACTTCACAATTTGTATGGAAACACAAAAGACCCCGAATAGCCAAAGCAATCTTGAAAAAGAAACACGGAGTTGGAGGAATCACGCTCCCTGACTTCACACTACACTACAAACCTACAGTAATCAAGACAGTATGGTACTGGCACAAAAACAGAAAGACAGATCAATGGAACAGGATAGAAAGCCCAGAGATAAACCCACACATATGGTCACCTTATTTTTGATAAAGGAGGCAGGAATATACAGTGAAGAAAAGACAACCTCTTCATTAAGTGGTGCTGGGAAAACTGGTCAGCTACATGTATAAGAATGAAATTAGAAAACTCCCTAACACTATACACAAAAAAATACTCAAAATTCATTAAAGACTTAAATGTAAGGCCAGACACTACCAAACTCTTAGAGGAAAACATAGGCAGAACACTCTATGACATACATCACAGCAAGATCCTTTGTGACCCACCTCCTAGACAAATGGAAATAAAAAGAAACATAAACAAATGGGACCTAATGAAACTTCAAAGCTTTTGCACAGCAAAGGAAACCACAAACAAGACGAAAAGACAACCTCAGAACAGGAGAATATATTTGCAAACGAAGGAACTGACAAAGGATTAATCTCCAAATGTTACAAGCAGCTCATGTAGCTCAGTATCAAAAATACAAACAACCCAATCCAAAAATGGGCAGAAGACCTAAACAGACATTTCTCCAAAGAAGATATACAGATTGCCAACAAACACATGAAAGGATGCTCAACATCACTAATCATTAGAGAAATGCAAATCAAAACTACAATGAGGTATCACCTCACACTGGTCAGAATGGCCATCATCAAAAAATCTACAAACAAGAGAACAAACGTATGGACACCAAGGGGGGGGGGAAAGCAGCAGAGGGTGGTAGTGGTGCTGTGATGAATTGGGAGATTGGGATTGACATATATACACTAATATGTATAAAATGGGTAACTAATCAGAACCTGTTGTGTAAAAAAATAAAATTTAAAAAATAATTTTAAGAAAAGAAAAAAATTCTATGGTGAACTTTTGGTTGAATTAGTTCTTCTTTTATCCATAAACTGAATTAACCGGAGCCTCACCCAAAGCTTAAAGTACCTGTAAACAAAATCACTCTGTAGAAGAAAGTGAGAAAAGAAAAAAAAAAAAAATTCTGCAAACAATAAATGCTGGAGAGGGTGTAGAGAAAAGGGAATCCTCTGGCACTGTTGGTGGGGATGTGAATTGATACAGCCACTATGGAGAACAGTATGGAGGTTCCTTAAAAAACTACAAATAGAACTACCATATGACCCAGCAATCCCACTACTGGGCATAAACCCTGAGAAAACCATAATTCAAAAACAGTCATGTACCACAATGTTCATTGCAGCTCTATCTACAATAGCCTGGAGATGGAAACAACCTAAGTGTCCATCATCAGATGAATGGATAAACAAGATGTAGCAAATATATACAATGGAATATTACTCAGCCATAAAAATAAATAAAACTGAGTTATTTGTAGTGAGGTGGATGGATGTAGAGTCTGTCATACAGAGTGAAGTATGTCAGAAAGAGAAAAACAAATACCGTATGCTAACACATATATATGGAATCTAAAAAAAAAAAAAGGTCTTAAAGAACCTAGGGGCAGGACAGGAATAAAGATGCAGATGTAGAAAATGGACTTGAGGATGTGCGGAGGGGGAAGGGTAAACTGGGACGAAGTAAGAGAGTGGCGTGTACATATATACACTACCAAGTGTAGAATAGCTAGTGGGAAGCAGCCGCATAGCACAGGGAGATCAGCTCGGTGCTTTGTGAACATCTAGAGGGGTGGGATAGGGAGAGTGTGAGGGAGACGTAAGAGGGAGGAGATATGGGGATATATGTATAGCCGATTCACTTTGTTATACAGCGGAAACTAACACACCATTGTAAAGCAATTATACTCCAATAAAGATGTTAAGGAAAAAAAAATGAATGCCCCTAAAGCAAGTATCAAGCAATGAAGTTGGGGAATAAGCAGTCCTATGGTGAGACATCTCTGAGGTGTTTTCTATAACATCTCCCAGGGTTTTCCAGTGAGATGGAGCCTCAGCTGCCCACAAGGATAAGCATCACGCCAGGCACCTTTTAGTAGCTGCTTTCCCTTCCCTGTCTTACTTCTTCACCCTACTTCCCCAGGTTCACTCTGTGATTACCTCTTTAAAACTACTGCAGACAAATCTGTCTCAGAGGCTGCTTTAAGGGAACCCAATCTTAGACGTAGGCGTATAAATTATACTACACTTGGCAAGAACTGTCCCTCGAATACAGAGTGATGGTCAAAATTCCCTACGAAACACAATTAGTTCTGTAGTGTTATGAAACTTGTAGTTTGTTACACCTGGAGATATTTTTAAATAATATAAAAAATCTGTCACAGGTACATTTTACTCTTTCTTTGAACTTTTCAATTATCACTGATACTCTGTTCAGAGTCTACTCTATGCCTATGAAATACAGCTATCAGGACTATTTTTATATGTACAGTGTGTACACATAAAATCATGTACACAAATTACATTAAAAATAGCCTTAATTAGTAGACTATTAGTAGTAAAGTTACCTTCTTTACATAGACATCTGTAATTAAGTTTTTCAATTAGACCACACTGAAAACTCATATTTTGTGCTTATAACTATTCCTGAAATATTGAAAAATCACACTTTATACATTAGACTATCGAGGTTTAAATGATGGCTTTGCCACTTACTACCTGTGTGACAACGGGCAAATTATTTAACTACTATAAGGCTAGTTTTCTTATGTGGAGCAATTAAGAAGCAAAAAGTTATACCGTCTTCATAATGTGTAATAAGAATTAAATTAGATAATTTAATAATTAAATTAGATAATTAAATTAGATAATCCATACAAAGTATTACATCTGATAACAGCAAGAGTTGGATAAATACTATCATTATTACTGTTGCTGTTATTGTTACTTTAACAGTTACTGTTTTACCTGTCAAGTCCTCTGTGGAAGGAGCTAGGGAACTAGTAGAGATGGGAACTGCATGAGAGAAAGTGAGAGACACTTATGATACATAAATGAATAAATTACGGTTTCTTCCCTTAAGGATTCACAGACCGGTGGACAAATATATAAAATAATTAGACTCAAATGAGACAAGTGACATAATAGATGGCACACAGGCAATGAAAAGCCCGAAGGAAGTATGGTTAACTTTGTCTGAAAGAATGAGGGAAGTCTTTATAGATGAGTCTGTATGTTGAGAACAGATCATGTACGATCTTGAAGTGATTCTAAGAAATCTGGACATTAGCCTGTAGTCAACGTGAAGTATTTCACATATTGTTAATGATGAGGAAGACAGGATCACGTTTACATATTCCTCTGGCATCCGGGCAAATGATGCACCGAAGACAGTAGAAACGAAAGGAAAAAAGATTAGAGACTGTAATACTCTGGGGAAAAACAATGAGGGTGCTGATCTGATTTTTACTCTAAGGAAAATCAGCCTGTTTGTGATGGTGCTTGAACTGATTAAATTATACTTAGTTATTCTAGCACGTAAGCTGCTCCAAAGGAAATTGAATTCACTCTCAAAGTCAGCCCACTGAATTGGCCAAGTTGTGGTCCAGATGACTGCTTCTCATTATTACTAGAAATATTGAAGAGTATCCAAGGGGTTTTATTAAGAATCGGCAACCTGTGTATTTTAGATTTAATCTCAAGTCAGGCTGAGAATGGGAAATTTGCGAAATGGGAAGACAATGTGTCACTGTGAAACTGTGTTGAAGAAATAAGTAAAATGAAGTCAGACAATTTGTATGCTTATGGTTACAAATTTATAGGCAGCAAATTTATAAAAAGAAAATAGGGACAATTTAAAACATTTGTTGCATGAAATTTATAGGAATATGGGTGAAGATGCCTGTATTATTGCATTTCATATTGCTGTATTATTTTCAAATAAACCTTCACATAAAATTAACTTGGAGTTTAGGAATGGCTCAGAGATGAGGAAATGCCTTTGTCAAGTAACAATTTATCTAAATGAATGGAAAAAACATTCTTAAATGCACCAGAGAGATGAAAGAAATAGTTTAAATTCTTAAAAAGCTACTTGTGAGAAATGACAAATCATGAAGGCATTTTAAAAGCTGACAAAAAACCAATCAGTCTGTAAACATTCTGCTAAACCATTCACAGTAATGAAAATAAAATTCAATAGAAAATTTCTCATAGGCTTCTAAGTTTCCCCAAAATAGAACACACACATTTTCTGATATTCTCTATTGGCATTTAATAAACTGAGAGATTTAAAAATAGATTTAGTTTAACAACATTATTTATTTTAAACATACTTAACTGTCATTCCTTTCAGAGTTACGTTAATTTATCTTCATAATTGCATTGGTTTCACAAAAAAATAAGTGGTTCTTTTGACTATAGGAATAAGCCAATTTTTAAAAAAAATAGAGATACATGAAATAAGTACTAGACTTATTTATGACTTTTTTTTTGTCTAAAAGAGATATTTTATTGTTCATGCAAGAATGTCAACCTTTATACTGTTAGCGTTTAGGTAAACTTGCATTTAAGGTTCTTAAGACCTTCATAAACATTCTTTCTCACTGCCTAAGCTGAGTATTTAGCTTTGGACACAGTGTCAAAACTCACATTATAAAAATTCAAATTTTCAGACTGTAAGATTTGACTAGAATGTTTGAATAAAAGTATTTGTATATTTTAATCCTTAGATCATTCTGTTAGCTTATCTGAAGTATGACTTTATTTTTTGTTTTACTGGATTTTTCTATCTATTCATATTAAACAGATTAGTCAGGGTGTTATGTTATGGTCATAAATAACCCTAAATCCCAATGACTCAAAAAAGTGAATATTCTCTTTCTTGCATCTTCTGCTTATTCATCACTGGTTTGCGAGAGGGTCTCTGCCTGTTGTCACTGACAACAGCCAACATTTGGACCACTGTCAATCACTGTGCCAGAGGTCAATGAGAACAGTGATGGGTCTCAAGCTGGTAATTACATGGTCTGTCTCTAAAACGACATAGTTCTCTCTGCTTACAAATAGCTGGTCGAAACTATTCACCCTGGCATGAGGGCCCAGGAAGTGCAATCCTATATAGTGCAGAAGAATTATAGCCAGAAATAGTGGGCAAAGAAACACAAATGAACACAACCATCTTAGTCTTCTGCCTTCTTTCAAATAAAAAAGGAAATAGGAAAAAGGAAACTGCCTGTTATACTATATTATATGGAATCATTAAAGAGATTCAGTTTCTTCACAAAGAAAAAAAAAAAACACAAGAAAAACCTGATCATATATATTCGAGGTGCCCCATCTACAGAAGCATAGTTAGCTACAGGCACATTTTTAGAGCTGCAACCACACTTAGGGTATCATCAAGTTTAGTCCCTCATTTAATTGAAAATTGAGACATGTTTTAGAGAGTTAAACAAAAATTATTTTAACAATCAATTTGGTAAAACAGTGTAGTGGGTGAAGAGGTTATACAGTGATGGGGCACTATTCCTAACTCAAAGAGTTTACAATTTTTTGAAAGGTATTTATAACTCACACAGCTGGATAACACAGAGCAATGAACTAGAATCCGACATTCTTCAGTTTTGACTACATCATCTTTTGGAAATGCCATTCTATCACTGGCCTTTTAAGACATCTTTATATTAATGCAATCAATTAAATTATATAAATGCTGTAATATTTTAAAGTGAGGTAGGCAATTACTTTATTAGACCAAACATTTCTGTGAAATGTATTATCTATTCTCCATTAATACTTTTGGAAACAAGTTTCAATACACACTCTAAGAGGGCCTGGACCACTGAACCAATGGGCCATCTGGATCACTAGATTACACTATTAGGGGAATAAAACAAACAGACATTATGCCCACTATATCTAATATTCCTTTATTAGTGTTGTATATTTTAATAAAAATAGAGAGCTTTGCTATTTCTAGCTAATAATATTTCTACCTGAGATTATCACTAAGATTTCCTCTTTTAACAAAGATGGAGTAACATGGACCATATGTACCCTTCCACTTGACCAACTAAATAGCTAGATTAAAAATATGAAACAATGGTTTTTCAAGACATTGGCCAAAAAATATAGATATCTTTAAGAAACAGGAAACAAACAAGTTTGCCTGCTTATACTCTAGACTGAAATTCCAGGCAATGATGAAGTTAGGAGAACCCCAAGTGGATCCAAGTGATCTCCCTAAATTGTGGAAATAAAGCCAAAAATCTAGGGTTATCAAGGTAGATAGAGTTTGCAGGATACAATTCTCTCTCTAAAGGAGAGAACTGTATAGAAAAAAACCTAGGAGATCTACAGAGTCCCCTTGAGTCTTCAGCTGAGTACTGATAAGTGCATGTGTGTGAAGAAACAACCCTGAACTGAGGAATGAACCACCAGAAAAGATTAGAGGGATCAATAACTCATACAGGGCATAAAATACTTCTTGTTCTCAGCAGGCATAATGGAAAAACTTATATCTCATGGAGAATTGGGTAGAGTATTGGAAAAAGGGTTAGAAAGGATGGACAGTTAGCCCAAGACTAAATACAGTTCTGGCTCAACTTAACAAAGCTTTAGAGCAATATTTAACAGTATCAAACTGTTTCTGAGTTATTGTATTGTATCACAGGTAAAAGCTCAATTATACTTATAGGAATATCAAAATATTTTACACCTTAAAAAGTAAAATTCAAATGTCTGACAACCAAGAGAAACTACAAACCTTTCAAAGAAGCAGGAAAAGAAGAAGTCAAATGAAAAATCATTTAAGTGAAATTGACACAGAAATGACACAGATGATAGACTAGGCAATGCTATTAAAATAGTTATTGTGGCTGTTTTCCAGATGTTCAAGAAGCTAAAGGAATACATGAACATGTTAAGAGTCACAGAAGATATTAAAAATGCCCAAATACAACTTCTAGAGAGTAAAACTACAGTATATGAGATGAAAAATACATTGGACAAAATTTAAGGCAGAGGGGCTTCCCTGGTGGCACAGTCATTGAGAATCTGCCTGCCAATGCAGGGAACATGGGTTCGAGTCCAGGCAGGGAACATGGGTTCGAGTCCTGGTCTGGGAAGATCCCACATGCCGCGGAGCAACTAAGTCCATGCACCACAACTACTGAGCGTGCATGTCTGGAGCTTGTGCTCCGCAACAAGAGAGGCTGCGATAGTGAGAGGCCCGCACACTGCAATGAAGAGTGGCCCCCGCTTGCCACAACTAGAGAAAGCCCTCGCACAGAAACAAAGACCCAACACAGCAAAAATAAATAACTAATTAATTTTAAAAAAACTTAAGGCAGATTAGGTATTGCCAAAGAAAAGATCAGTAAACTTGAAGACATGAAAATAGAACTGTCCAAAATTAACAAAAAACAGGAAAAAAAGAACATAAAATGAACAGAGCATCAGTATTGTGGGACAACTTCAAGAGGCCTAATGTGTGTGTACTTAAAGTATCCAAAAAGAAGGCAAGGGAGACATAAAAAAGTATTTGAAGATACATATGAAAGTTTTGAAGATTTAATGAAAGTGTGAAGCACTAAGCTTCAAAAAGGTCAATGAAATCTGAGCACAATAAACATGAAGAAAACTACATTAATGCCTACCATAATTCAACTGTTAAAATCAATGATAAAGAGACCATCTTAAAAGTAATCAGAGAAAAAAGACACATAAGTCTAGTGGAAAATGGCTAAGAGTGACAGCAGACTTCTTGTTAAAAATGATGCAAGATAGTAAGGGAGTGGAGAAACATCTTTAAGTACAGAAAAGAAAAATTCAAAAAAAGAGAAAAAAAATCAACCTAGTTTTCTTTAGTCAATGAAAATACATTTAAAAGACAAAGGTAAAATAAAAAAATTTCAGACATGCAAATATTGATCAGGAGACCCACACAAAAGTAAATGTTACAGGAATTTCTTCAGAACAATTAAATGGAAGTCTATATATAGACAAAAAATAAAAAGCAACATAAAAGAATTTTGTGGGCACCCTGGAAGAGACAGCACAGCAGAAACTCTTACACTAAATAGCTCTGTTGCAAAAGCTCCATGTCAGCAACTGTAATTAAGAGACCTAGGGCTCACTTCCCCCACCATGCCCACAAAAAGAGGGCAGGCCAACAATGTTGGACTCCAATCACCCTAACACAGCCCACATTTAGGGTGAAGGTTCCAAGGCAGACTAGTTTCCTCCTAAGATAAGGAACAAGACAAGGATGTCTGCTCTCACCACTTTTATTTAACATTGTACTGGTACTTCTCCTCAAAGAAATTAGGCAAGATAATAAGATAAAAGGCATTCAAATAGAAAAGAAAGAATTAAAACTATTTCTACTTGTATATGACATGACATTATATATTCTAAATAATACACACACGCAAAAACACACACAAACATACCTGCACACAAATTAGAATAATCTCAGTAAAGTTGCCGAATACAAGCTCAATATACAAAATCAAATGTACTTCTATAGGTGAGCAATAAAAAATGTTAAAAATAAAATTAGGATGACAGCATCATTTGCAATAGCATGAAGAAGAAATTACTTAGAAAAATATTTAACAAAACAAGCTCAAGACTTGTATGCTAAAAACTACAAATCATTATTGAAAGAAATTACAGGGCCATCTAAATAAATGGAAACACATCCTGTGCTCTGGATCAGAAAACAATAGTAAGATGGCAATATTCCCCAAATTTGTGTACAGATTCAACACAAACCACAAAAAAATCCCGGGTGTCTTTTTGTTTTATGACAAATTTATTCTAAAATTCATATGGTTATGTAAGTGTTATGAATCAACTGTATTCTCCATAAATTCATCTGCTCAAGTCTTAGCCTCAGTACCTCAGAATGTGACTGTATTTAGAGATAGGGTCTTAAAAGAGGTAATTAACTTAAAATGAAGTTATTAGGGTGGACCCTAAATCAACATGGTGTTTTTATGAGACAAGAAAATCTGGATACAAACAGACATCGAGAGAAGACCAGGTGAACACACAGGGTGAAGATGGCCATCTACATGTACATGAGAAGGGTCTTAGAAGAAACTAAACCTGCTGACATCTTGACCTCAGACTATGATCCGGAATCGTGAGAAAATAAATTTCTATTGTTTCAGTCACACAAAATAAGAATTTTGTGGGAAAATGATAAAATTACTATTTTATTTTACTTAAATCATTTAAAAAGATAAGTGATTAGTCTATAGCAAATATAATAGCAACATATTTTGACATTTACGACATGAGTTGAAACAAAATACATGGCAACAATAACATAAAGGCCAGAAGTGGAGAAATGGATGTATACTGTTGTCTGGTTCTTTTACTACAAATGAAGTCATATAATATTACTTAAAAGCAGACCATGATACGTTGTTATATTCCATCAGCATTAAAGCAACACTAAAATAATACAACATAAATTAAAATAACATAGTTATATCTACTATGCCCTCCCCCAAAGAAGACTAAATGGAATGATTACATATGTAATTAATTCAAAAGAAGTTAGAAACAGAAGAAAGGGAGAAAAGGCTTAATGGTTTATAAATAGAAAAGCAATAGTAATGTGATATATTTGGGTAAAACATATCAAAAATTATATTCAATGTAAATGGTCTAAACATGCACATAAAAAGCAGACTGATCTCTGTTGCCTCCAAAAAGCTCATTCTTAATGTAAAGATGCAAATAAAAGTAAAGTCACAGAATATATATAATGCCAACAGTAATAAAAAGAAAGCTAAAGTGGCTTTAATATAGCCAACAGAATAGATTTCAAAGCAAAGAATAGTACCAAGATATAAAAGTTTATTTCTTCGTAAAAGGTCAGTTTATCAGGAGGACATAAGAATCCAAATATTTATGCAGCTAGTAATAGAAATATATGAAGCAAAAGTTGAGAGAACTGCAAGGAAATACAGATAATCCAAAAATTACAAGAAGTTTACTCTTTGGATTTATGTTGAAATAACAAATCTTCATAATAATAATAATAAATCTTCTTTTCCAGTTAAGGTGAAAGCTTAGATTATTGATTTAAGGCCATTTTTCATTCTTTTTACAAGCATTGAATTATAGATGATTAGAATAAGTTTATTCTAAGTACTTCTTTAAATATATCAAAGTTTTAAGAAATATTTTTATTTCAAAATATTTTCTAATTTCCCTTGAAACTTCCTTTTTGATATACTGATTACTTTAAAATGTGCTTTTTACTTCCAACTGAATGGCAATATTCCTGTTATCTTCCTGTCATTTAATTTTTAATTTAATTCTATTATTATGGTCAGAGAATGTACTTTGTATGATTTCAATCTTTTCAAACTTGTAGTCTTTGTTTTATGACCCAGGATATGGCCTGACTTGATGCGTGTTTCATGCACACTTGAGAAGAATATATATCCTGCTGTTTTGAGGTTGAGTTTTTTCTGTTTTATCTTTACATTTTATGTTTTCCCTTTTCTACATTCTTTGGGTTATTTTTCCATCTTTTAGTACTCTATTTTAATGCATCCATTGTGATTTTGATGTTATTTTGCATAATATTTTCGTGGTAGCTTTAGGGATTACAAAATACATACTTTCTGTTTCAAGTCTATTTAAAAATAATACTGTACCACTTCACTTTTATATAATATACAAATCTTTTTACCATATAGGTCCCTTTACACCCTCTCTTTTATGGTAGAGCTGTCTTACATGTTTATATACATGGAAAACCATCAGGAATATTGTATTTTTGTTTTAAACTGTCAAACATGTTTTCAGGAACTCAAGAACTCGGCATTATTTTATTGCTATTTTGAATTCTCATGTCCTTCCCTCCTCCACCTATTGCTATTTTTTTCAACACTGTCAATTAGCTGGACCATACATCTGTATAGGTCTGATAGTTGAGTTCAGTGGGATGACAGTAGCATGTGTTTACTCCTCCTTCTCCAGAAATCAGAATGCTGTTGGCAGGCTATTAATTACAGATGTGACATGTATTTTTTTAAATAAATTTATTTATTTTCTTTTTGGCTGCGTTGAGTCTTCGTTGTTGCCCCTGGGCTCTTCTCTAGTTGTGGCGAGCGGGGACTACTCTTCGTTGCGGTGCGTGAGCTTCTCAATGCAGTGGCTTCTCTTGTTGCAGAGCATGGGCTCCAGTAGTTGTGGCACGTGGGTTCAGTAGCTGTGGCTTGTGGGCTCTAGAGCACAGGCGCAGTAGTTGTGGCTTATGGGCTTAGTTGCTCCACAGCATGTGGGATCTTCCCAGACCAGGGCTCGAACCTGTGTCCCCTGTATTGGCAGGCAGATTCCTAACCACTGCGTCACCAGGGAAGCTCCAGATGTCATATATTTGATAGCTATAGTGATATTCAGATTTTCTGCCTCATTTTAGGACAGTTTCCATTGAATTGTCGAGAAAATTTTATATTTCACCTAAGTGTCAAATTTTTTGCATGATGATGTTTATAATATCCCTTTATTATATCTTAAATGTCTATTGGAAGTTGAATAATACCGACTCTTTCATACTGATAGTGGTACTTGGTAGTTTCTCCCTCTTTTGTTTTTCCTTAGAGATAATTGCTTGGGATTTAGAAATTTTATTAATCCATTCAAAATTCTAAATTTTGAAATTATAACCTTTTTGACAGTCACTGATTTATTATTTCCTTTTTTATACTTATTTACCTAGATGATTAATTTGAAGTTTTTCATACTTAATTTAAACATTTAAACCTATACATTTTCCTATAAGCAGTGCTTTATATGTAAAGCCTATACACAAGCTTTGGGATGTAGTTACATTAACATTCCACTTGAAATACTTCTTAATTTTTCCAGTTTCACATTTGACTTGTAGGTAATTCATAAATGTGTTATTTAATTTCTAAATATTTGCAACTTTTCTGCATATATTATTATTAGTGATTTTTCATTTAATTCAAATTTGGTCAGAGAACATATTCAGTATTATTCAATCTGTTGAAATTTATTGAGAGTTGTTTATTCATAAACGTAGGTCTATTTGGGTAAATATTCCACGTGCCACCGAAAAACAAGGTTGATTACGAAATTATTGACTGTAGGATTCAATAAATGTAAGTAAATTAAGCCAACTTACTGATTTATATATATATATACACACACACACACGCACATATATATCCTTCATGTGAAACATATAACACTTGGGACATTTTTCATGTAATGCTAGATGTACTGAAATGTTTTTGCATAGTAATGATAATAATAAACAGGGAGGGAGTTATATTTTGGGCTTCCTTTAGGGCCCAACATTTGAAATATTTATGATTTTGTTCTATTTTGTAATAATCATGAAAATCCTCTGAAATGGTGATAAAGACAGTGCCAACCCACTTCCAGTCAGTTTAACTGGGATACGTGTGGGAGGGAAAACAATTCAAAATACTACAGAATTTATGATTTATTTGTTCTATTTTGTAATAATCATGAAAATCCTCTGAAATGGTGATAAAGACCCACTTCCAGTCAGTTTAACTGGGATACGCGTGGGAGGGAAAACAATTCAAAATACTACAGTGTTTGACCTCATGGCTATTGCAGACTAGGTTTTTTTGTTTTTTTCTTTGTACCTTTTGACCACCTTTTGATACATTTACAAGTGCCAGTTTACAGCACCTTGGACAGACCCCAAATTAAGTGATTTATTACCTGTCTATCAAAAATCCTTGTAAAATGGTTTTCCTGATAGATGACAATTCAGACAATTGTGTGAAGTTCTGTTTTAAACAGATTTCCTAACAAGATTATCAGAATAGCTAAGTGTATTATTGTTAGTGAACCACAATTTTTAAAATCTTATCAAAGAAATCATTCATGTTCAGGAAGGGAAGAAAACTTCTTTATTTTCTTTTAACTTTATGCCATTGTATGCCTTCTTGCAAAGCCATTTTGGTTCACCTAAAGTTCTCTCAGTCTCATTCTCGATTGTAACAGAATAAAATGTCATCTTGGCATCTGGCTACTGACAAGCAGACTATACAGCATATCTGTATGTCATTTCCAAGCATCAATTTACATAGTAATTGTTTTAATGTCAGCTTATTCAATTTTCAATGGCTAGTTTTAGTCACACTGTTTTTCTGTTCTAATCTTGCCATGCCAGTTGGGTTTGATAAAGCAATGATAACTGGTTAACTTATTTGCCTTTGACAGGCCTGAAAAATTAGTTTGGGCTGCTGAATATAACGTGGAAGGTATGAGTGACTTGGGCAAGAAAAATGTTGGTGGCATTGTAGTGTCTGGAGTCAAATTAGGGCTCTGAAGATCTGGTGGAAGCTGAGGAAATCAGTATCTATTAAAAGTTGGGGCTGATTGCTGGAGGGAAACACCAGTTATAGGGGTCATTTTACACATACAGAAGTAGTAATGTTTTTATCATATGGGATTAAATTTAAGCCAGAATAATGAACTAAATATTTTTAAATATTAAGAACTAACTTCTCCACTTTTGTAGAGAAGAAAAAGAATGCTTTCCACAGCAGCAGTTCCAGATTTTTAATGGAATTTTATCAGAAAATAAGTGTTTCTGTTACTGAAACAGTTGAATCTCACAAAAAAATAATAGGTACTTATCACTACACACCAGTTAGAGAACCCTAGAGATTCATACTTATTACATGGATTCAGATGAGAAGGTCTACCAGAGTAATTAATCGCTTGATTTGGTAAAAACGAAGTAAATAACATTATTTGACTAGGAGAAAACTGAAAGTGATTTATCTTTTTTTCAAACAGCTTTAGGGAGATATTCACATACCATCTAATTTATTTGTTGTACCAGTTAAAGTGTACAATTCATTGATTTTTAGTTTATCCACAGATATGTGCAACCATTAGCACAACAGATTTTAGAATATATTCATCAACTTAAAAAGAAATCTCATAGCCTTAGTTATAACTCCCCTGTTCTTTATCCACTCACAGCCCTAGAGACCACTGTTTACTTTCTGTTTCTCAGAGTTTCCTCTTCTGGACATTCATACAAATAAAATCATATATTACGTGGAATTTTGGCCCTGTTTTTTTCATTTAGCATAATGTTTTCAATGTTAATCCAAGGTGTAGCATTTATAAGTATTTTATTCCTTTTCATGACTGAATAATCTTCCATTTTGTGAATATACCACATTTTGTTTATCCAATGATTTACTGGTGGATATCTGGGTTGTTTCCACCTTTTGACTATTGTGAGTAATGCTGCTCATTCATGTGTACATTTTGTATGGACATGCTTTCATTTCTCTTGGGTGTATTCCTAAAAGTAGAACTGCTGGGTCACATGGTAACTCTGTGTTTAATTATTTGAGGAACTACTGGAGTATTTTCCAAAGCACTGACACCATTTTACATACCCACTAGCAGCGTACAAGCGTTCTAATTTCTCCACATCGTCACCAACATTTATTATCTGACTTCGCGGTCCCAGTCATTGTAGTGGGCTAAGCAGTATCTCAGTTTGGTTTTGATTTGTATTTCCCAGATAACTAATGATGTGAAGCATTTTTCATGAAGCAATTGGCAATTTTCATATCCTCCTTGAAGAAATGACTATTCAGATCATATGCCCATATTTCAATGGGGTTGTCTTTTTGTTATTGAATTGTAAGAATTCTTTATATATTCTAGATACAAGTCCCTTATCAGATACATGATTTGCAAATATTTTCTCCAGTTCTCTGGGTTTCGTTTTCCCTTCCTGATTCTGTCCTTTGAAGCATAAAAGTTTTTAATTTTGATGAAGTCCAATTTATCTATTTTTTCTTTTGTTCCTTGTGCTTTTGGTATCGTATCTAAGAATCCTTTCTCAAATCATAGGTCATGAAGATTTACTTCTGTGTTTTCTTCTGAATCTTACAGTTTTAGCTCTTATATTGAGGTCATTGATGCATTTTGGGCTCATCTTTTGTGGTCTGAGGTAAGGGTCCTACATCATTCTTTTGCAAGTGGCTACCTGGTTGTCCCAGAAGCATTTGCTTAGATGATCATTCTTTTCACATTGAATGGTTTTGGCACCCTTGTCAAAAAGTCAATAGATCGTGGATGTACAGAACTATTTCTGGACTCTCTGTTATATTCTGTTCATCCATGTATCTATCCATATAACACACGATACTGATTACTGTTGACTTGTAATAAATTTGAAATCAGGAAGTGGGTGTTATCCTATTTTGTTGTTGTTCTTCAGGATTGTTTTGGATATTCTGGGTCCCTTGCAATTTCATATGAATTTCAGAATCAGCTCGTTGACTTTTTTTTGTTTTTTTAACATCTTTATTGGAGTATAATTGCTTTACAATGGTGTGTTAGTTTCTGCTGTATAACAGAGTGAACCAGCTATACCTATACATATATCCCCATGTCCCTCCATCTTGCGTCTCCCTCCCACCCTCCCTATCCCACCCCTCTAGGTGGTCACAAAGCATAGAGCTGGTCTTCCTGTGCTATGCGGCTGTTCCCACTAGCTATCTATTTTACATTTGGTAGTGTATATATGTCCATGCCACTCTCTCACTTCATCCCAGCTTAACCTTCCCCCTCCCTGTGTCAAGTCCATTCTCTATGCCTGTGTCTTTATTCCTGTCCTGCCCCTAGGTTCTTCAGAACCTTTTTTTTTTTAGATTCCATATATATGTGTTAGCATATGGTATTTGTTTTTCTCTTTCTTACTTACTTCACTCTGTATGACAGACTCTAGGTCCATCCACCTCACTACAAACATCTCAGTTTCATTTCTTTTTATGGATGAGTAATATTCCATTGTATATCTGTGCCACATCTTCTTTATCCATTCATCTGTTGATGGACACTTAGGTTGCTTCCACGTCCTGGCTATTGTAAATGGTGCTGCAATGAACATTGTGGTACATGACTCCTTTTGAATTATGGTTTTCTCAGGGTATATGCCCAGTAGTGGGATTACTGGGTCATATGGTAGTTCTATTTGTAGTTTTTTAAGGAACCTCCAAACTGTTCTCCATAGTGGCTGTATCACTACATCCCCACAAACAGTGCAGGAGGGTTCCCTTTTCTCCACACCCTCTCCAGCATTTATGGTTTGGAGATTTTTTGATGATGGCCATTCTGACTGGTGTGAGGTGATACCTCACTGTAGTTTTGATTTGCATTTCTCTAATGATGAGTGATGTTGAGCATCCTTTCATGTGTTTGTTGGCAGTCTGTATATCTTCTTTGGACATTTCTCCAAAGCTTGTCAACTTCTAAAGTGAAGTCAGCTGGGATTCTGACAGGGATTTCTTCAAATCTGTGGCTCTGCTTGGAGTGTTCTGCCGAGTTAATATTAACTCTTCTGATTCACAGACATGGGATGTTTCTTCATTTCTGCAATTTCCTTCAACAGCGTTTTGTAGTTTTCAAAGTGTTTTACATCTCTTTTGTTCAATTTATTCCTAAGTATTTTATTCATTTTGATTTTATGGTGAATTGAGCTCTTTGGAGGTATTTTCAGATTATTCACTGCAAGTGTATAAAACTAAAATGATTTTCATATATTGATGTCATACTCTAATACTTTGCTGACATTATTAGTTCTACTAGTTTTCTCAGCAGATTCCTTATGGTTTTCTATACATTGATAGAAGATTATGTCATCCGCCAATAGAGAAGTTTTAACTCTTCCTTTGCAATTTGGATCCCGTTACTTCTTTTTCTTGCCTAATTGCCTGGACTATATTGTACAGTACAATTTTGCATAGAAGCAGTGAGACCAGACATCCCTTTCACCCCATTATCATAGGGGCAATATATCCAGTCTTTCATCACTAAGTATGATGTTAGCTTTCCAAAAATGGCGGATTTCCCCACATTTTTAAACAAATAACCTTAACTATTAATCCTTACCTCTTATCTCATCAAACTTCCATGAGTGGAAATATTTATAATGAAGAGGGAACAAATTTAGAATTCCTACTGCAATATTAATCTTACAGAACAAAATGCATCAATACGTCAAATTTCCATTTTCTTTAAGGAATTAAAATTGCCAATGTATTTGCGTTTCTCAAACTTACGCTTTCGGTTTTATTTATTTGATCCTTATCATGTAAGTTTCTCAAACGTGCGGTTTTTGTTTTATTTATTTGATCCTTATCATGGTTACAAAGGATATACTCTGAAATTTAACAGATATGATTCTGACTAGAGGTTATTTTTGTTTTGTTTGTTTTTCTGGACTTATTCAATACCTAACACGTACTTAATATTAATCACATGATGAACATTATATCATGGGTTGAAGATCACAGAAAATCAAAGTCTTATTGTCAGGGAGCCACTGTTCCAGTGGAAGGCACCAGCCAAAATTTCCAATTCATAATATAGTGGAATAAATCTAAATATTGTGTATGTGCAATGTCCTATGAGAACAGCTAAAATCATCTGGCAGGCTGCTATTAAAGTAAATGAGATTAATTTTGCAAAAGAGAGCATTTTAAAATAAATAAATTGTAGTAATTTGAAACAGTGTAAAAGTATAGGTAACTTTGGAATCTAGTTGCTAATCAGGAAATGAGAGTACTCCCTTTGATAGCTCAGCTGGTAGAGCAGGGGACTGTAGCATTTCCCAGTATAGTCACCCTTAGGTCACTAGTTCAATTCTGGCTAGAAGGAGGAGTTGATGTTTTACTAACACAACACTGTAAATCAACTATACTAGAATAAAAATTAAAAAAAAAAACTTTATCTATGGGAACAAAAGCAATGAGAGTACTTCAAGCATCTGTGACTTTAAAATTTCACAATGAAATTTCTATATGAGTATCTTAGTTTGTAAGTAGCTAACACAAACAACCAGGCGTGGAATATCTACATAGACTCTGTTGTATCTATATTTTTTCTTTTATAAATCTAAATATAATTATCAAACAGTAGACCAATACAGAAATAATCATCATAATAAATGGCTTTTGGCCTTTGACTTTCATCATTTTAATAATTCTGATGTTAACATAGGACTATGGTGTAAGACACCATCTTTTTTCAGTTATGGAAAAATTCCCATATCTAAACACTAAAACTCTATGATTATTCAAATGTTAAAAAATAATAATCTGATAAGATTGACTCCATGATCAATTCTGGTCTTCTAGTTTCATGTCAAACTTCCAAAAACTAGTTGCTTTTCTGTGAGCTCAATAATTTTTCCTTTTCCAGTGGAACTTTAAAATTTGGATGGCTTTGCAGTCACACTGATTGGAGATGCTGACTTTGCCACCAAGGTCACACACAACCGAAATAACTGTCTCAGTTTAAAGCACATTGCTATTTCCCAGTGATGCCATGAAAGTGTACAGTGATGACTGCCTAGTGAAAACCTAGCAGTTTAACACATCTCTAATTACGATTTTTCTCTATCACTGATGTTGTAGTGCAGTCTCATAGTTAGCTACTATTCTCTTGAATAGATGCGTTCAATTTGGAGCTTTATATACTTGGGGTAATAAAATTACATATAATTAAAAATACATGTGATAATACTATATATATATATATTCAGGACTGAAATAGACGTCCCATGAATGACAATAATGATCAATCATTAATTCATACTTGATTTTCCAGGTTCTTTGTGTAATTTAAAAAGCAATTACAGTTTTTGGATCTTAACGAGCTAGTACACCGCAACTCGTTATAATTTCAACCTTTATATTTTTATCCTGATTTGAAGCAGGATAACACGGTAATAAGCGACTAGGTTTCCGAGTTTGAGAGCCCTGGTTTGGAGTCAAATTTACACCAATTACCAGCAATGGTGACATTGCAAAAGTTATATAACATACTTAGGGTATTTTTAGAAGGCTCTGTGTGTGTGCACAGCTTCCCACCGCTACTCTTTCACACCCCCATGCCCTTGTGTTCGTCCACATTCTACCTTTCAACGAATCTGCTTTATGATCTGTCATTCACTCCAGAGGTGAGATGTCTGACAACTCTTGAACTATTGTCTATCCTTCGAGGATTTTCCTTTCAACAGGGATACATCTTTAGTTATAGTGGTAAAAACTCTTCCATGTCTTTCAGGCTTTAGCCAATGGAAGAGATACTTGTGTACATTTCTGTTGTTATTCTATCATGGCTTTTCTTTAATGGCCCTTAGAAACAGATGAATGTACTAATGGCTACACTAGGTTGCATAAGCCGGGTTTCAAAAAATATTCAAATAATTATTCGGGGGCTTCCCTGGTGGCGCAGTGGTTGGGAGTCTGCCTGCCGATGCGGGGGACGCGGGTTCGTGCCCCGGTCCGGGAGGATCCCGCATGCCGCGGAGCGGCTGGGCCCGTGAGCCGTGGCCGTTGGGCCTGCGCGTCCGGAGCCTGTGCTCTGCGGCGGGAGAGGCCACGACAGTGAGAGGCCCGCGTACCGCCAAAAAAATTAATTATTCGGTTCTTCAAAACAATTGCAGTTTTGAAAGGTTACTTCCTATCTGTTGTTCCTGGTCATTCCTCCCTCAATCTGCTGCTTACGAGTTAACTATTTTGTCTTTCTTCAGTTATACTGAGACATACACTACGCTAGAGCAGCATTTGATTCAAAGGATACACTTCCAGCCTCTTCCAGGGCAGTATTCCCACCTGACTGGAGTGTACAACTCCTTTAGCTTAATCTGCTTCAGAATTGACTTGTGAACTTGTTGAAGAAAGATACTTCATCAAATTCACAAGTAAATCATAATGAAAACATGAAAGGAAGGCAGTGCCTCCCCAGCTTTTGAGGAGCCTTTGAACTTGAGAAATTTTAAGAAAATCCTTGCACACTTTTGGATGGCTAACCTCAAACATTTCTGTGGATGAGTTCTAACATTCAATAGCCCAGAGTCAGAGCAGTTAAATCACACTTTCTATTTCACACACGATTAAAATAAATACCAACCTATCACATTCACTACACTATATTAAAATACATTGGACACACATAATTATTTTTCCTAATAAACTCAAATCTGACTCCCCAAATTTAATCGTTTTTGCAATTTATGTTTTTGAATTGTAGTTCACTTGATCTCTTTATATTTTATCTCCTCATGATATGAATGCAAAAGAAGGAAGGAAATCAGAAGGAGAATCATCAGAAGAAAAAGAAATAACTGAATCGATCATGGTGCGGCTGATTTGGTAAAACTGACACCAATCGTATTTATCTTAATACTCTGTGAAAGACATGAAGAAAGTTAGCACCCTGACTTAGAAAAGTGGGTACGTAGAAAATCAGAATGACAACTGCCTGGTTCAGCGTCACGGTCCAAGTCAGGAAAGTTAACTTTTTAATAATTATTATTCAACATAATTTCCAGAAGGCATGACTAGACTCAGAGTCTAATTGAAAAAGAAAAATTACTCCAAATCTGTGTATATCGAGAATTTGCCTTTCTCCTTGTATACAAAGTAGCTACTGTGCCCTATTCATCCAGGGAGGAGGTCCTTTCCCTCCACAGATGGTCCCGGGTGGAGGGGCAGCTGTTACGCTAACACCCCACCCTCTCTCCATCCATCCTCCCAGACGTCCCTTCCAGGAGGAGGAAAGACACATGACTGCTGAGTTTGAGTTACAGAGTTTATCATGCTTGGCTCAGCTTCTGCTTCAGTTTTGTACACGGGAACCCACTTGCGTGCAGAGACCAGACATCTCCCTCTGCCCTCCATGCCCGAAGTTCTACAACTGTCCTTTCTCGGCAATGTCTGTGACTGGAAGGCTGAATGCGCCACCTTCTGTTAGAAATCACGCTTGGCCCAGGTCTAAACCACGCCCACCAATAGACTCTGATCAATGATAAAGGTAAGGGCTTCCCTGGTGGCGCAGTAGTTAGGAATCCGCCAGCCAATGCAGGGGACACGGGTTCGAGCGCTGGTCCGGGAAGATTCCACATGCCGCGGAGCAACAAAGCTCGTGTGCCACAACTACTGAGCCCACACATCACAACTACTGAGCCTGTGCTCTAGAGCCCACGAACCACAACTACTGAGCCCATGTACCACAACTACTGAAGCCTGCACTCCTAGAGCCTGTGCTCTGCAACAAGAGAAGCCACCACAATGAGAAGCCCACGCACCGCAATGAAGAGTAGCCCCTGCTCGCCACAATTAGAGAAAGCCCGCACGCAGCAACAAAGACCCAATGCAGCCAAAAATAAATAAATAAATTAGTAATAATAATAATAAAGGTAATACTTTACTTTCAAACCATTTCTGAGACAATCTCTCCATTGGTTTTGAAATTGCGCAGACAGCAGGGTTGTGATAGATTAATCTGATATAGCTGCAACACTGCCGAGAGCAATCACATAATGCTATCATGACAAGAGGTTGTCAAAATTCTCCTAAATGTTTTCAAGAGATGAGATCTCTCAGAATTTTCTATTAAAATTCAATATCTTGTTTGTTGTCAAGGCATGAAGCTAAAACTTCCTTATCTTGGGAATGTAAGTTAAACGAAAAGGAACATTTAAATGAAAAGGAACAGCCACAATTCAGAGTAGAACTACTTTAGCTCAAAAATATCCCAGCTACTCAACCACCTTATAACTGCATCGTAATGAATGTGGATGCATATGAACAGGTATCTGGATTCTTTTATAAGAGCAAAGAATGGACCTTACATCAATGATGCATTTACCTGAATTCTCTGCAGAGTTGATCTCAACTCTCTACAAAGCTGATCTCAACTCTCCTATTATTCATGACTCTTATGTGTCCTAATCTCACATACTTCCTGTTTTCATAAATGTAATTTCTTCCTACACACATTAATTCTAGCATGGTTTGGGAGCACTTGTGGTAATTGCTGATACACGTATTCATATCCAGGGAGTAATACTTGCTCAACTATTCTTTAGTCTTCCCTTGTTAACAATATATTCATGCATAAGTTTCTCAGAATTTCTTTTCTATGCAGGTCATCCTTCCATGGTTTTCTTCCCCCTTATTTTATATGTATTTTGTACTCTAAATACAAGTTTTAGAGTCAAAATAAGATGTTCTGCAGCATACAAAGGTGTGACATCCCAATGGGTGACTGAATACAAAGAAAATGCACGATCAAAATACAGTTGAGGAAAAACTAACCAGGCCAGCCAGATATCCAGTGACTGGACATTTGTCATGCAGAAGCTCTCATAGTAAAATTCTTATCGACATTGCATTAGATAAAACAGAAAAAATAAGATGTTCTAAGGACAGGTTGAACTCAGGTGCTCTGAGATTGAGCCGAGGTACTATGGATATAGACATAATTAGGGAGTAACTGAAGAAAAAAAGTGAGTATTTAAACTATCAACATATAGATACTTCTCCAAAAAAGTACAAAAGTCAACCAAAAGTGTCAGGCTATGACTATGCAAGAAGAGGTAGAAAATTTGACAAGACCAAAGCAAAGATGGCATGAAAAACTAAAATGTAATTTACAAGATAAGGGGATGCTAAAAATAACTGGAAAAAAACACAAGAAATTCAAAATGTAAGTTAAAAGACTGAAATTTATTATTAGGATATAAGTAAAAATGTTCTTGTCCTGTATAGATTTAAATTACTGCACACATGCCAACTGACTTTCCTTTATCTATGCTTCCTACTTAATGGGAATCTATTACTGATTCAATGAAATAACAAAGCCAAAAGAAAGCTGTTCATTGTTATGCTAGTGAAGAAGTAAGCAGTGAGACAAATAAAAGTGCTCTCTGGATTGGGATTTCTGAAGTAATTCATATTCTAAATATCCCTCACAGTGGACTAGACTGTGCACTAAGCATGTCAAAGCGCCTAGAACCATGAACATTTTTGAGAATATGAAGAGGTAAAGAGCATGGGCATATACACAGAGAGTCACCTATCATGTAGAACAGTGTAGTAAGAACCACGATGATGTGTTTTGGAATAACGATCAAGTTCAGGAAAATTGCAAGATGGTATTCCCGGCTATTTTCCACTGCAAAATCCTAAAGCAAAGAAAAATAACGTCCTCTCTCCTGGCACTCTGAGATGGTAGTTGGAATTGGCTGACGGCAAATGCAAAGTTTCTTAGAACTGTTACGTTTGATTATAAAAGTCACACATATTTTGCATTCTCTTCCATAGATTCTGTCAATATAAACGAGCCATGGTCAATTACCTGCAGATTCCTTAAATTGATAACACTGGAATCTGTGTCCAGCTGCTTTTACAATTTGAAGGACAGAGTTACATACTCCTGTAATTACCTATGCCTGCACTGTGGGAAGCATAACCGAGGTCAAAAGCATAGGACTTTAAACAGCGGGATCCCTGTAAGACCTTCTTTGGCTTCCGGTTTCCTGCAGGTGGCACGCTGACAAAATCAGAGGCATCATCTCATCTCGCTTCCTGCATTACTGAGAGTCAGAAACTGGACAAACCAAGTAAATGACCATTCCTGGGATCTCACACTTAACATGCTGCTGGCATGCTTCTCCAATCTTCTGCTAAGACTGTTTGTTTGTTTGAGTTCTCTTCTTGGTATCATTTTACTAGCGTCTGTCCTATTACATACCCAGCCTCAGGAAGTAAGAATATGGTCACACACCATGTTTTAGCCATATTTTTCTTCCCTAACATTTAGAAAAATACCCTCCTATACTATAAATTTAGTAGCTCTGATAAAATTTTCAAAATGTTTTTCTTTCCATTTTTCCATCTTCTTCCCCATTATTGCCTAAGAATATCTTTTCTCAAAAGGTGGTAGTGGCATTAAAAATATAGTCTCTGTGGAGAACAGTAACATCAGCTTTCTTTTGATTTCCACGATTTTCTGCACTGTTTCCATCTGCAAATATTTCCACTTGAATACACATGAAAAGATTAGCAATGTCGGGGTGGAGTGGATGGAAATTATGCTTTGAGCATATTTATTATGCCAACAATGCAATTTAATGCATCTTTGATGGTGTGCAATTAGGTATTAAAATTTCTCATAACTAGAAATGTTCTCGGTAGTGGGAATTACCGTAGATAATTTCAGGTGACATGGGAATAATTTTGCTAGATAGAAGGTGTAGTGCAATATATGAAGCATTCAGCTTAGGGGAAAATGGATGTTTTCTTCACATTAATTCTTCGCTTAACACTATTGGGAAAAGCAAATTCACATAAAACCTAAGGAGCAAACCAGTAATTTTTTTATATTTTAAAAATCCCTATCAAACTACCACTGGCATTTTTCACAGAACTAGAACAAAACATTTCACAACAAACGAATTTATAAAGATACAATACGGCAACTAAAAAATAGTCCTCCAAACGACAACGTACTGATTTGTTTTTCCCTAATGGGTTAATTATTTTTGCACAAGGAGATTTACGTAATGTACATTACTGGTTTAATTTAGATTTCTAGTCCTGGTTTCATTTATGCCCTTTATTTTCTCCGATTTTCTTTCTCTCACATCAATGATTCTAAAGGAAGATGAACTGCAAAAGTCAATATACTCTATTAGCTGGACAGATTTAACAAATATGCATGACAACGCCACAACTTCAAATTCTGCCTACATTCTTGGCATACTTTTGGCATAGCATATGCTATTAAGAAAAACATAACAGACAAGAAAAAAAAGTACATTAAGCAATGTTAGGATTAGACAGGGGTAGACAGAGAGAAGAAGGCTTTCAGTCAACTGTAGGTAATATTCTTCTTGTTTCCATTCAGACTACAATATTTAGCTACAATTCAGTAAAAACTGAGCCCACTGTCAACTGACAAGGCACAAGCAATTCCTAAGTGATGGGAAACTGAGCAACCAAACATTACCTTTAGATTAGGGATGCACTCATGTTAGGCACTTTCTAAGAAAATGTAACAACAATGGCACTGATAAGGCCGAGGTGAGAATGCAGTTGGTCAAAGGCATGCACGTGTAGACAGTTCTGACAGCACTAATTACCAGAGAAAAACATGAGCTTCATAATGTACATGATCAAATGCAAAGTTATATATGTCATCTGAAAGCACTTCGGTTTAAATGGAGATCATACCGCCAACTTAATAATGAAAATGGATATTAAGTTTTTGAGAGTCGACAGTGACTCTTTTGGAATTTTAAAGGTTATTTCAATTTAAATAAAAAGTATTTAAGATTATGTTGGTTAGTTATTTTATATATAGTAGTGTATATATACCAAACTCCTAATTTATCCCCCCCCCCAACCTTTCCCCTTTGGTAACCATTAAGTTTCTTTAGGGAAAAGAATCTGAAAAAGAATACACACACACACACACACACATTATATACATATATACACATACATATAACTGAATCACTTTGCTGTACGTCTAAAACTAACACAACATTGTAAATCAACTATACTTCAATAAAAAAACAAAAACAAAAATATATATATGATTATAGAGTATAAACAGCTTCTATAAAATTAATAGGGCAAAGGTTTTCACTGTGTATCTCACCATGATATACATCAAACATATGAATCAAAAGAGACAGAAGAAAAACCGCTCTGCACAGAGGTGAGCTGACACTCACTTTGCGTGGCGGATATCTGGCAGGGACCTCTCTAGAGCAATGTTGTTGCTGACAAAAATATTGAAACCATTTTCCCTGTAAGCTGACTCATCGTGGTCCTCTTCAGTGAGGGGGTAAGGTTTCCCATGTTCACCTTTCCCTATCAGGAGAAGAGAAAAAGGGATTACTGTCTGCGTAAAAACCATTTCATCTTCTAGAACAGATAATAAGACATGAATGCGTGTGTTTCTTTAGTTGCCTGTTACTATGCTCCAAAAACAGCTCTAGCAGCAAGATTTTATTATATTATTTTATTTCATTTAGAGAGACACTCATGATAAAAAGCAAGCAACACAGAAGTAAAAAGTATAATCTTATCTCTCAGAGAAAACCACTGCTAAGAGTTTACGTGTATGTTTGCTAACATCTGTATACAGATTCTAATATACATACTGCCTTATAATTTGATTTTCTCCAACATAACTGTATAAAAGCCACACTTCACTGAGTTCCGCTAGTTGATATTATTTCATTGCATCCCAATTTACACTATGATGCTGAAGATATATTTTAAAATTATTTCCGATTTTACATATTATAAACAATGTTAAAATAAACATATTTGCTTAATATTCCTAGTTAGGTATACTTGGAAGTGGTGGCAGGGTGTAAATTTTATTTTACAAATAAAATTGCCAGACTACCTTTAGAGTGAGTAGATAGTTTTCACACATCCCCAGAAGCATTAGATACTATTTTGAAATTTACTGGTAAAAATATATATTAGTCACACACTTGCCTTCTCTTGACTAATAATAAAATTAATTTTACATACACTTATCATTTGTATTTCTTACACTGTAAAATGATTGTTCGGAGATCTTAAAAAACAGTTTAAGAACAATTTACATATTATGTTTGCTAAAGCTTTCTTAATTACGTACATTGTAAATATTTTGTAGGTTTCTTTTATTTAAATCTAATTTAAGGCTTCTGTTTTCTGGTTCTGCAGGTAAGGAGTTGGAAGTTTCCACTCTGTCTTGACAACCAGTACAAAGCTAAACAGACTGAAAAAACCAACAGCTCTTCTTGGATCCAGAAGAGAGGAGAGGACACGGGGCAACAGAGACAGACGGTGGAGTACAGGAAGGCTTACCAGAGCAGGGGCTCATGAGTACAAACACCAGGTACCAGTGCCAGGGTAGGAAAACCTGAACTATAATTGACAAATTGCTGGGAGCTCTGAGCAGACAAGTCGGAGAAGTAAAAACCTTCTGGAAGACCCAGTCATAAAGGCTCCAATTTTATTGAGATTTATCTCCGGGAGCTCAACCAAGTTCCCAGAGTGAGTACTGAAGAAAAATTCTCTTGAGCTCCTGGCAGGAGAAGGAGAGAAGGAACCATTGTGAAATACGTCAGAGCACTCTGGTCTTCTCAATAAGGCCTGCCCTCAGGGGAAACTAGTTAACCAGAGCCCCACCTGCTCTGGTGTATCCTGTAGACGAACTGACCCAAGAGAAGGGAAATTCCTGACTCTAGCCGACTCTAACCATTCTGCCCAAGTGTGGAGAAAAATCCTGAGAAACTGCTAAAAAACTCACAGTTCAGAAGCCCAGGGTCACCAGAAGACTGAGGTCTAATCACGAAACTGTGGGCACTGCCCTCCCACCACACCTCTACACCACATCATGAAAGGCTTATTTCCAGCAATTTCTTTCATCTGGTTCATCATGTCCAGCTATCAAGGAAAAAAATCACAAGGCATGCCAAAAGGCAAAATCACAACTTGAAGAGACGGGAGAGATGGAGAAAGCATCAGAAACAGATACAGCAGGGATGTAAGAATTATCAGACTGGGAATTTTAAATAACTGTGGTTAATATACTAACGGTCCTAACAGAAGAGTAGAGAACGTGCAAGAACAGATGGGCAAGGTCAGCAGAGAGATGGAAATCGTAAAAAAGAACCAAAAATAGATTAAAAAAAAAAAACCTTAAAAGAAATGAAGAATACTTCTGATGGGTTTATGAGTAGAAGTGGATACAGATGAGCAAAGATTCTCAGAACCAGAGGATTTATCCATAGAATCTTCAAAATCCAAAAAGCGAGTAGAACAAAAACTTAAGAAAGTAGAGCGGAATATCCAAGGGCATGGGATAACTACAAAAGATGTAACATATACATAATGGGAACAACAGAAGGAGAAGAGAGGAAGGAACACACTATTTGAAAAAACATTGACAGAAAAATTTCCCCAAATGAGGAAACCACAAATCCAAGACCCCAAACCACAGATCCAAGAAGCTCAGAGAACACAATGCAGGACAAATTACCAAAACACTACACAGAGGCATATCATTTTCAAACGATAGAAAATCAAAGATAAAGAAAAAATCTCCAAAGAAAACAAAGGAAAAACTCCTTACCTACAGAGGAACAGAGATAAGAATTATATCCAACTTCTCTTCAGAAGCCATGTAAGCAAGAAGAGAGTGGAGTGAAAGAGTTAAAGAACTGAGAGAAAAAACCTCCCCGCGTAGAAGTCCATACCCTGTGAAACTAACCTGCAAAAGTGAAGGAGAAGTAAGGTCATCTCAGACAGACAAAAATTGAAGGAATTTGTTCCTATTAAACCTGCCTTGTGAGAAATGTTTAAAAAAAAGTTCTTTAAAAAGAAGTAAATGATATAGGTCAGAAACATGGATCTAAATAAAGGAAGAGCACTGAAGAAAGCATAAGGGAAGATAAAATAAAAACTAACACCCTGAGAGAGGACCTTCAAGATGGCGGAAGAGTAGGACGTGGAGAACACCTTCCTCCCCACAAATACATCAGAAATACATCTACACGTGGAACAACTCCTACAGGACACCTACTGAACGCTGGCAGAAGACCTCAGACCTCCCAAAAGGCAAGAAACTCCCCACGTACCTGGGTAGGGCAAGAATAAACAGAGACAAAAGAATAGGGACGGGACCTGCACCAGTGAGAGGGAGACATGAAGGAGGAAAGGTTTCCACACACTAGGAAGCCCCTTCGCGGGCAGAGATGGGTGTGGCAGAGGGGGAAGCTTCGGAGCCGCGGAGGAGAGCGCAGCAACAGGGGTGCGGAGGGCAAAGCGGAGAGATTCCCGCACAGTGGATCGGTGCCGACCGGCACTCACCAGCCCGAGAGGCTTGTCTGCTCACCTGCCAGGGTGGGTGGGGCTGGGAGCTGAGGCTCGGGCTTCAGTCAGAGCGCAGGGAGAGGACTGGGGTTGGGGGCGTGAACACCGCCTGAAGGGGCTAGTGCACCACGGCTAGCCGGGAGGGAGTCCGGGAAAAAGGCTGGACCTACCGAAGAGGCAAGAGACCACTGTTTCAGGGTGCACGAGGAGAGGGGATCCAGAGCACCACCTGAACGAGCTCCAGAGACGGGCGTGAGCTGCGGCTAAAAGCGCAGACCCCACAGACGGGCATGAGACGCTAAGGCTGCTGCTGCCGCCACCAAGAAGCCTGTGTGCGAGCACAGGTTACTATCCACACCCCCCTTCCGGGGAGCCTGTGCAGCCCGCCACTGCCAGGGTCCCGTGATCCAGGGACAACTTTCCTGGGAGAACGCACGGCGCGCCTCAGGCTGGTGCAATGTCACATAGCCTCTGCAGCCGCAGGCCCACCCCGCACTCCGTGCCCCTCCCTCCCCCCGTCCTGAGTGAGCCAGAGCCCCCGAATCAGCGGCTCCTTTAACCCCGTCCTGAGTGAAGAACAGACGCCCTCCGGTAACATACACACAGAGGTGGGGCCAAATCCAAAGCTGAACCCCGGGAGCTGTGTGAACAAAGAGAAAGGGAAATCTCTCCCAGCAGCCTCAAGGACAGCAGATTAAATCTCCACCATCAACTTGATGTATCCTGCATCTATGGAATACCCAAATAGACAACCAATCATCCCAAAATTGAGGGGGTGGACTTTGGGAGCAACTGGGAGTAGACTGGGGGTTTGCTTTCTGCATCTAATTTGTTTCTGGTTTTATGTTTATCTTAGTTTACTTTTTAATGCTGGTTATCACTGCTGGATCTGTTTATTGGTGTGGTTGCTCTCTTCAATTTTTTAATTACTCTTTTAAACTTTATTTTAATACTTTTTTATTTTAATAACTTTTTAATTTAATTTTATTCCTCCTTGCTTTTTTTTTCTCCCTTTTCTTCTGAGCTGTGTGGCTGACAGGGTCTTGATACTCCGGCCGTGTGCCAGGCCTGAGCCTCTGAGGTGGGAGAACCGAGTTCACAACACTGGACAACCAGAGACCTCCTGACTCCATGTAATATCAATCAGTGAGAGCTCGCCCAGAGATCTCCATCTCAATGCTAACACCCAGCTCCAATCAATGACCAGGAAGCTCCAGTGCTGGACACCACATGCCAAACAACTAGCAAGATAGGAACACAACCCCACCCATTAGCAGACAGGCTGCCTAAGATCATACTAAGCTCACAGACACCCCAAAACACACCACCAGACGTGGTCCTGCCCACCAGAAAGACAAAATCCAGTCTCACCCACCAGAACAAAGGCACCAGTCCCCTCCACCAGGAAGCCTACACAACCCCCTGAACCAACCATACACACTGGGGACGGACATCAAAAACAATGGGACTATGACCTGCAGCCTGCAAAAAGGAAACCCCCCAAACAGTAAGTTAAGCAAAATGAGAAGACAGAGAAACACACAGCAGATGAAGAAGCAAGGTAAAAACCCACCAGACCTAACAAATGAAGAGGAAATAGGCAGTCTACCTGAAAAAGAATTCAGAGTAATGATAGTAAAGATGATCCAAAATCTCATAAACAGAATGGAGAAAATACAAGAAACGTTTAACAAGAACCTAGAAGAACTAAAGAGCAAACAAACAATGATGAAAAACGCAATAAATGAAATTTAAAATTCTCTAGAAGGAATCAATAACATAATAACTGAGGCAGAAGAATGGATAAGTGACCTGGAAGATAAAATACTGGAAATAACTACTACAGAGCACAATAAAGAAAAAAAAGAATGAAAAGAATTGAGGACAGTCGCAGAGACCTCTGGGACAACATTAATTGCACCAACATTCAAATTATAAGGGTCCCAGAAGAAGAAGAGAAAAAGAAAAGGACTGAGAAAATATTTGAAGACATTATAGTTGAAAACTTCCCTAATATGGGAAACAAAATAATCAACTCCAGGAAGCACAGAGTGCCATACAGGATAAATCCAAGGAGAAACACGCCAAGACACATATTAATCAAACTATCAAAAATTAAATACAAAGAAAAAATATTAAAAGCAGCAAGGGAAAAACAACAAATAACATACAAGGGAATCCCCATAAGGTTAACAGCTGATCTTTCAGGAGAAACTCTGCAAGCCAGAAGGGAGTGGCAGGACATATTGAAAATGATGAAAGGGAAAAACCTTTCTTTTCAACCTTTCCTTTCAAAAATCTTTCTAACCAAGATTACTCCACCCAGCAAGGATCTCATTCAGTTTTGACAGAGAAATTAAAACCTTTACAGACAAGCAAAAGGTAAGACAATTTGGCACCACCAAACCAGCTTTAAAACAAATGCTAAAGGAACTTCTCTAGGCAGGAAACACAAGAGAAGGAAAAGACCTACAGTAATAAACCCAAAACAATTAAGAAAATGGTAACGGGAACATACATATCAATACTTACTTAAATGTAAATGGATTAAATGCTCCAACCAAAAGACAATGACTGGCTGAATGGATACAAAAACAAGAACTGTGTATACGCTGTCTACAAGAGACCCACTTCAGACCTAGGGACACATACAGACTGAGGGTGAGGGGATGGGAAAAGATATTCCATGCAAATGGAAATCAAAAGAAAGCTGGAGTAGCAATTCTCATATCAGACAAAATGGACTTTAAAATAAAGAATGTTACAAGAGACAAAAAAGGACACTACATAATGATCAAGGGATCAATCCAAGAAGAAGACATAACAATTGTAAATATTTATGTACCCAATATAGGAGCACCTCAATACATAAGGCAAATGCTAGCAGCCATAAAAGGGGAAATCAACAGGAACACAATAATAGTAGGGGACTTTAACACCCCACTTTCACCAATGCATAGATCGTCCAAAATGAAAATAAATAAGGAAACACAAGCTTTAAATGACACATTAAACAAGATGGACTTAACTGATATTTATAGGACATTCCATCCAAAAACAACAGAATACACTTTCTTCTCAAGTGCTCGTGGAACATTCTCCAGGATAGATCATATCTTGGGTCACAATCAAGCTTTGGTAAATTTAAGAAAACTGAAATCTCATAAACAACCTAAACTTACACCTAAAGCAATTAGAGATAGAATAACAAAATACCGCCCCAAAGTTAGCCAAAGGAAACAAATCATAAAGCTCAGAGCAGAAGTAAATGAAAAAGAAGTGAAGGCAACAACAGCAAAGATTAATAAAACTAAATGCTGGTTCTTTGAGAAGAAAAAATTGATACACCATTAGCCAGACTCATCAAGAAAAAAAGGCAGAAGAGTCAAATCAACAGAATTAGAATTGAAAAAGGAAAAGTAACAACCGATACTGCAGAAATACAAAGGATCATGAGCGATTACTATAAGCAACTATACGCCAATAATCTGGACAACTGGAAGAAATAGACAAATTCTTAGAAAAGCATAACCTTCTGAGAATGACCAGGAAGTAACAGAAAATATAAACAGACCAATCACAAGCACTGAAATTGAAACTGTGATTAAAAATGTTCAAAGAAACAAAAGCCCAGGATCAGATGGCTTCACAGGTGAATTCTATGAAACATTTATAGAAGAGCTAACACCTATCCTCCTCAAACTCCTCCAAAACATAGCAGAAGGAAGAACACTCCCAAACTCATTCTACGAGGCCACCATCACCCTGATACCAAACCAGGCAAAGATGTCACAAAGAAAGAAAACTACAGGCCAATATCACAGATGAACACAGATGCAAAAATCCTCAACAAAGTACTAGCAAACAGAATCCAACAGCACATTAACAGGATCATACATCATAATCAAGTGGGGTTTACCCCAGGGATGCAAGGATTCTTCAATATATGCAAATCAATCAATGTGATACACCGTATTAACAAATTGAAGGAGAAAAACCATATGATCATCTCAATAGATGTAGAACAAGCTTTCGACACGATTCAACACCCATTTATGATAAAAACTCTCCCAAAAGTAGGGACAGATGGAACTTACCTCAACATAATAAAGGTCATATATGACAAACCCACAGCCAACATCGTTCTCAATGGTGAAAAACTGAAACCATTTTCACTAAGATCAGGAACAAGACACGGTTGCCCACTCTCACCATTATTATTCAACATAGCTTTGGAAGTTTTAGCCACAGCAATCAGAGAAGAGAAAGAAATAAAAGGAATCCAAATTGGAAAAGAAGAAGTAAAACTGTCACTGTTTGCAGATGACATGATACTATACATAGAGAATCCTAAAGATGCTACCAGAAAACTACTAGAGCTAATCAATGAATTTGGTAAAGTAGCAGGATACAAAATTAATGCACAGAAATCTCTTGCATTCCTATACACTAATGATGAAAAATCTGAAAGAGAAACTAAGGAAACACTCCCATTTACCACTGCAACAAAAAGAACAAAATACCTAGGAATAAATCTACCTAAGGAGACAGAAGACCTGTATGCAGAAAACTATAAGACACTGATGAAGTAAATCAAAGATGACACAAACAGATGGAAAAATATACCGTATTCTTGGATTGGAAGAATCAACACAGTGAAAATGCCTATATTACCCAAAGCAATCTACATGTTCAATGCAATCCCTGTCACACTACCAATGGCATTTTTCATAGAAAGAGAACAAAAAATTTCACAATTTGTATGGAAACACAAAAAACCTGAACAGCCAAAGGAATCTTGAGAAAGAAAAATGGAGCTGGAGAAATCAGCCTCCCTGACTTCAGACTATATTACAAAGCTACAATAATCAAAACAGTATGCTACTGGCACAAAAAAAGAAATATAGATCAATGGAACAGGATAGAAAGCTCAGAGATAAACCCATGCACATACGGTCACCTTATCTTTGAAAAAGGAGGCAAGAATGTACAGTGGAGAAAAGACAGCCTCTTCAATTAGTGATGCTGGGGAAACTGGACAGTTACATGTAAAAGAATGAAATTAGAACACTCCCTAACACCATACACAAAAATAAACTCAAAATGGATTAAAGACCTAAATGTAAGGCCAGACACTTTAAAACTCTTAGAGGAAAACTTAGGCCGAATACACCACGACATAAATCACAGCAAGATCCTTTTTGACCCACCTCCTAGAGAAATGGAAATAAAAGCAAAAATAAACAAATGGGACCTAATGAAACTTCAAAGCTTTTGCACAGCAAAGGAAACCATAAACAAGATGAAAAGACAACCCTCAGAATGGGAGCAAATATTTGCAAACGAAGCAACTGACAAAGGATTAATCTCCAAAATATATAAGCAGCTCATGCAGCTCAATAACAAAAACACAAACAACCCGATCCAAAAATAGGCAGAAGACCTAAACAGACATTTCTCCAAAGAAGATATACAGATTGCCAACAAACACATGAAAGGATGCTCAACATCACTAATCATTAGGGAAATGCAAATCAAAACTACTGTGAGGTATCACCTCACACCAGTCAGAATGGCCATCATCAAAAAATCTACAAACAATAAATGCTGGAGAGGGTGTGGAGAAAAGGGAACCCTCTTGCACTGTTGGTGGGAATGTAAATTAATACAGCCACTATGGAGAACAGTTTGGAGGTTCTTTAAATCCTAAAAATAGAACTACCATATGACCCAGCAATCTCACTACTGGGCATATACCCTGAGAAAACCATAATTCAAAGAGAGTCACATACCGCTATGTTCATTGCAGCACTATTTACCCTAGCCAGGACATGGAAGTAACCTAAGTGTCCATCGACAGGTGAATGGATAAAGAAGATGTGGCACATACATACAATGGAATATTACTCAGGCATAAAAGGAAATGAAATTGAGTTATTTGTAGTGAGGTGGATGGTCCCGGGGTCTGTCATACAGAGTGAAGTAAGTCAGAAGGAGAAAAACAAATACCATATGCTAACACATATATATGGAATCTAATAAAAAAAGGTTTCTGAAGAACCTAGGGGCAGGACAGGAATAAAGACGCCGACGTAGAGAATGAAGTTGAGGACATGGGGAGGTAAAAGGTTAAGCTGGGACGAAGTGAGAGAGTGGCATGGACATATATACACTACCAAATGTAAAATAGATAGCTAGTGTGAAGCAGCCAGCCGCATAGCACAGAGAGATCAGCTTGGTGCCTTGTGACAATCTAGATGGGTGGGATAGGGAAGGTGGGCAGAGATGCAAGAGGGAGGGGATTGGGGATATATGTATACGTATAGCTGATTCACTTTGTTATACAGCAGAAACTAACATACCATTGTAAAGCAATTATACTCCAATAAGATGTTAGAAAAAAATTAATGTTCTTATTTCAAAAAGAAAAACTGACACTTTTTAATTTTTCTTATTCTTAATATATCAGTTTATTCAATGTATAAAATCAACAATGTAATAGATTATATATGCTTATGTATAATTATTTCTCTCTATATATTACATATATACACACAGTCATGTATGTTTATGTAGTATTTGTGTATATATATTTTATATATATATGTACACACACTCATGTATGCTTATAAAAAAGTGGAATGGATGAAAGCAATGACAGATGAGATAGGAGGAAGGAATTACTATTTAGGAGCATTTTGTTATTTTAAGGTACTCACACTACCTGTGAAGTGCTACAGTGCTATTTAAAAATAGACTTGGATTAGCTGTAAATGCATATTGCAAACTCTAGGGCAACCACTACAAAAAAGTAAAAAAAAAAAAAAGAAAAGAAAAAGCGTAACTGATATGCTAAGACGTGGAGAAAAACAAAATCATATAAAAACCTCAGTTTAATGCACAAAAGACAAAAAAAAGTGGAAGATAGACATGGAACAAGGATGACAAATAGAAAACAGTAATGAATAAGGTAGAGATTAATCAAAACTATATCAATAATCACTTTGAATGTCAATGGCTTAATTGCACCAATTAAAAGAGACTTAGAGTGGATCAAAATAAATCTAAGATTTTTTCCACCCAGATTATTTTACTTTTTTTCATAATTTTATTATGCATTATATTTATAAGTAAACCCTTTCCTACTCCACTATTATTTTTTAAATTCATTCATGAATTCAGAGTTTTACTAACATTTTGTTTTGTTTTATTCAGTAAAATTTTTGAACCATCTGGAACATGTTCTGGTGTGAGAAGTGAGAAAAGAATCACCTTTATTTTTAAACACAGTTAGGTGTTGTAGGAATGACATTTAATGAATAATTTGTCATTTTCTTTCCTGCTTTAAAATGCCACACACAAAAGTAAAAAAAGAGTTACCATATGATCCAGCAATCCTACTCCCGGGCATATATCTAGAACAGATGAAAGCTCTAATTCAAAAAGATAGCCATCCCGATGTTCATAGCAGCACCGTTTATAATAGCCAAGACATGGAAGCAACCTAAATGCCCATCAACAGATGAATGGTTAAAGAAGATGTGGTACATATATAGAATGGAACATTACTCAGCCATAAAAAGAAACGAAATAATGCCATTTGCAGCAACATGGATGGCCCTAGAGGTTATCATACAAAATGAAGTTAGAAAAAGGCAAATATCGAATGGTATCACTTATGTGTGGAATCTAAAATATGACACAAATGAACTTATTTACAAAACAGACACAGACTCACAGACATAGAAAACAAATTTACGGTTACCAAAGTGGGAAAGAGGGTGGGGGAGGGGTAAATTAGGAGTTTGGGATTAACATTTACATACCACTGTATATAAAATAGATAAGCAACAAGGATTTACTGTATTGCATAGGGAACTATACTCAGTATCTTGCAATAACCTAGAATGGAAAAGAATCTGAAAAATAATATATATATTTCAGTAATACCTCAAATAGAAGTGAAAACAACTTTTTTTAAAAACTTCTGGTTTCTGCCTCAGTGGCATTAACCTCAGTAGAGCCAAGAGTTAAGATCAAACAGCTAAGGATTGATAAGGAATTTTATGCTCAAGAAGGAGACTAAAAATCTCTTCAATTTTAAGGGAGAGAAACAAACATCTTTAAGTGTTTCACTTTTGGCATCAAAAAAAATCAATATTGAGTCTTGTCTGATTTTGTTTTGATTTCTTAGGAGAAAATGTCACTTGCTTTTACAAACTAAATGGTAAGTAAATGAGTCAGTGAGAAATTTCATTTGTATACCAGCTAATTCCTGAGCACCCACTAAGTACAAAGTACTATGTTAAAAAATGTTATATATATTTTTTGATGCAACACTGTGAAATAAACATAGTTTTACCCATGTTACATGTAAGTTAACAAGAGACATTGGTATTTTCAATAAACATTGCCACAATTAGCCATTAGCCATCTAACCTTGGGAAACTTTTTTAAAAATAAATTTATATATTTTATTTTATTTATTTTTGACTGCATTGGGTCTTCGCTGCTGTGCGCAGGCTTTCTCTAGTTGTGGCGAGCGGGGGCTACTCTTTGTTGTGGGGCACAGGCTTCTCATTGCAGTGGCTTCTCTTGTTGTGGAGCACAGGCTCTAGGCACACGGGTCTCAGCAGCTGTGGCTTGCGGGCTCTAGAGCGCAGGCTCAGTAGTTGTGGTGCATAGGCCCAGCAGTTCCACAGCATGTGGGATCCTCCCGGGCCAGGGCTCGAACCCATGTCCTAACCCGGGGAAACTTTTAAAAGATCTAAGTCTCTCTCCCATGAGTGGCCAAACTAGCTAGAAAACGTCTTTTGACCTTATATATTCTTTGGTGTTAACTGGATTTATAGGCCACTCCGTAAATCCTATTCAATAAAAAAAAAAAAAAAATCACAGTGCATAAGTCTTCACTTTCTTTAACGAATTTTTTATTTTTAAATTTAAATGGCCTAAGTGAAATGTATGCACACACCTGAGGCTTCTTTTCTGTAATTTTTTGGTAGATATTTTTAATGGTGAACTTTTAGATTCGGCCACTTTTAAGACTATAGATAGGAAATGTTAAAGCTACACATTCATTCAAACATCTGTCAGTCAAAGGGAAATTCATTTTCTTTGTATAACAATGTGGTCTTCAGATGATACACCTCAGGTGGCAAGGCTTTTCCAGTGAATGAGTGACTCTCTAGAGCTTTAAAGCAAAGCTTGTGGGTCACCAGTGAGGGCTTTCTAGAGACTTCTTCACGGCAGTTGTGAGGAAAAGTTTTAAAATTTTCTGTTCTCACGCACAGTCAGCAGTTTTTACTGCAAATGCCATCAACTCATCTTAAGTGTTAATATGTAGATCCTCAGGGTCTGTGACATCTCATGTGGGTTGACATTTCTTTTGTAAAACAACAAAACAAAGGAAACAGCTCCAATCAAAAAGCGTATGTTGAAAAATGACATTATTCAAAGGTCTTTATTAGTCTGCAGATTTACCTATTTGTCTTTAAAAAAACTCTAATGTACCTTACTGTTATCACTATAAATTCAGATTCCTTTACTTTAAATTAAAAAATAGTGCACTATCTGCTGTGTTTAAAATAGTATAAAAGGTATAAAAATGAGGTATTTTAAAGAATAAAAATATAAAAGGTAAATACTATATATAAATGGACAGGTATTAAGCAGAAAGTTTCTAAGTCTTGCAAATATGTCTCTGATCCTACGTTATTCAAGGCACAGAGTTGAAGTTAACATGGAGATTCCATTAAATCTCTCACAGTGCACCTGGTATTTATCCTCCAGATTAAGTGCCATTTTATTTAGTCTGGCTGTCTCATAGATTGGTATGACTATCATTTTGTTAATGTTTATCTACAATATGCACCTCTGGGTAAGAGAAGTAAAAATGTGTATGGTATGACCCCAGGCCTGAAAAAGCTAGAAATAGATTCTGATTAGGAAGACACGGGGTGCTATAGATAACATTTATGCCCCTGAAAAACGCATATTGAATTCTAACTCCCAATGGGAGAGCATTTGGAGGTGGGGACTTTGGGAGGTGATTAGGCCATGAGGGATTAGGACTCAGAAATGGGATTAGTGCCCTTACAGAAGGGACCTCAGAGACCCTCGCCCCTCCCACCAAGTGAGGACACATGAGGAGACACGTCTTCTGGTCTATGAACCAGGAAGTGGGCCTCACCAGACACTGAATTTGCTAGTGCCTTGATCCTGGACTTGCCAAGCTCTAGAACTGTAAGGAAAAAGATTTCTGCTGTATACAGGCCACCCAGGTATTTTATTATAGCAGCCCAGACGGACTAAGACATGACAACCCTATAAAAATGTTGTTATGGGGCTTCCCTGGCAGCGCAGTGGTTGAGAGTCCGCCTGCCGATGCAGGGGACACGGGTTCGTGCCCCAGTCCGGGAAGATCCCACATGCTGTGGAGCGGCTGGGCCCGTGAGCCATGGCCGCTGAGCCTGCGCGTCCGGAGCCTGTGCTCCGCAACGGGAGAGGCCACAACAGAGAGAGGCCCGCGGACCGCAAAAAAAAAAAAAAAAAGTGTTGTTATGGAAGGAAATGGATCCATGGAATCTAGAAAAATGGCACAGATGAACCCATTTGCAAAGCGAAATAGACACAGACATGGAGAACAAATGTATGCACACCAAGGGGGGAAGGGGGGTGGGTGGGAGGAACTGGGAGATTGGGATTGACATATACACACTACTATGTATAAAACAGATAACTAATGAGAACCTGCTGTAGAGCGCAGGGAACTCTACTCAAGGCTCTGTGCTGACCTACATGGGAAGGAAATCCAAAAAGGAGGGGATATATGTATATGTAGAGCTGATTCACTTTGCTGTACAGCAGAAACTAGTACAATATTGCAAAGCAACTGTACTCCCAATTTAAAAAAAAAGGAAATGGAGTATTTGTGGACGAGAACTAAGCGCACGATAAATCCTGCAAGAGTTTCAAGACTGTGGCAAACTGAGGAACATTATATGGCTTAGAAACTCCAACTAGAAAAAGTGAGTTTTCAACTCAAACTTGAAGGAGAGTTCAAGTTTGATTTCAAAGGTCTGGGGCTGGGGACACTGCATAAGAAAAAACTGAGGTGAATGAACTTGTACAGATAAGAATTTTGAAACATGCTATTTAAAAAATAATAAAACTATCTCAGTAGATCAAGATCTCATGAAATGGTATATTGAGAGATAAAGCAGGTTTTTGTCAGAGGAAGAAAAATTCCAGGGACAGACAACTTAAGGTATTTAAACTTCTCCTTAGAAATAACTGAGTATAAGAATAACATAAGGAGGGGCTTCCCTGGTGGCGCAGTGGTTGAGAGTCCGCCTGCCTTTGCAGGGGACACGGGTTCGTGCCCCGGTCCGGGAAGATACCGCATGCCGCGGAGCGGCTGGGACTGTGAGCCATGGCCACTGAGCCTGCGCTCCACAACGGGAGAGGCTGCAGCAGTGAGAGGCCCGCATAACGCAAAAAAAAAAAAAGAATAACATAAGGAAATCCCTGTTGTAACATTTTTCCTGAAGGTTCTTGAAGATAAGCAATTGGAACACTCAAGTCAGGCCTGTGGTCGAATATAATTGTCTTGGAGAGATTTTTCATAAATAATCCATCTTAAACCATCATTCACAGCACTCCATGCCCTCTCTAGTTCCCAAATCTGTTTTTATTTTTACTATATAGTGCTTGCTATTCTACATTTATGTTTTTACCTGTTAATCAAAAATCTCCACATCAGGATAGAAGCTTCATGAAAGCAAGGCCTTTCTCTGTGCCCCATAATATCCCCAGAACCTAGAAGAGTGCCTGCCACATAGAAGATAACTCAAATATTTTAGGAGCCACACACAAATAAGGAACTGATACAACTGGGTTTGTTACCTAATGGAAACAAATATACTCATTTATTTATTCAAAACCACATATTAAGCACCTACTCTGAGCCAGGGCCTGGGGATTAAATGATGAACATCTGAGTTATTACCTTTGATATCATGTTTAAGAGAAAAAAGTAAAATCAGACCACTGTGATTAACATAGAAATGTGATAAGCTGTGCGGTCCTTGAGTGATGGACCATGTCTTGCTATCGATGGGTCAGGAAGTCTTAGCACAGTGTGATCACACGGCTTGCCCCCCAGAGTTCCTGTGAGATGAATACATGGGGAAATAAATGAACGCACTTCATTAATTAACACAGCAGGAGGACAGAGAATGTCTCTCAATGATATGGGACCTTCCAGGAGATGTAGGGAAGCCATCGGGTAAGCAGGCAGAAGCGTCATAGGCATGGGTCAGAGAGGAGAGTATAAAGTGTGATTGGGAATTCCATCTATGGTTTGATATGGCTGGAGTGAGAGGCATGGCTGGAAAGGTAGTAAATTATTGGTTTTGCATTATTCTGAAAGTGGTAAAAGTCCTAATTAAAGTCAATAATCGGTACTGGAATCTCTAGGGTGAACAGCTGAAAACCACACAAGAATGTTTAACACAAAACCTAACAAAGGAAAAAACATAAAAATAATAATAAAATGCAGTATTTATGTAACAAAAGATCCCAGAACTTATTCATCTTACAATGTTTCTGCCCTTTGACCAACATCTCCCCATTTCCCTCAGCCCCCAGCCTGTGGTAATCACCACTCCACTTTGTTTCTAAGAGCTAAGCATTTTTAGATCCATATATAAGTGATACGATAGAGTACTTGCCTTTCTCTGCCTGACTTACTTTGCTTAGCATATACAACGGGTTATCCTTCACCCATGAAAAAGAAGGCAATCCTTCTATTAGCGACATGGACAGATCTTGAGGGCATTATATTAAAAAAATTGAAAAATCCAGGCCCACATGGATTTCCTGATTTATTTTTCCAAATATCAAAGTGAGAAACAGTACCATCTTGACATAGCTATCTTAGAAAATAGAGAAATTCCTTTTAGGATACCAGCATAAGCTTGATATCAAAAACAGGTAAGGGCATTACAGGAAAGGAATATATCAGACCTATCTCTCAGGAGTATAGATTTAAAAAAAAACTCAACAGAAGATTAGCAAAATGAATCTACATTTTAAAAGATAGTATATGATGCCCTACTGAGATTTATTCCAGAAATGCAATGTTGACTTAATATTCAAAATCAATCAATATAACTCACATTGAGGAATAGGTCATCTTATTATCTCAATAGTCACAAAAGATCATTTGATAAAACTCAACCATAATGGAAATTTTCAGTAACCTACGAATAGAAGGGAACTTTTAAAAAATATGACAAAGGGTATGTATCCACAATAAAAATGTGGCAAACATTATACAACATTGGTGAAATAGTGAACACTTTCCCCCCTAAGGTTGGAAACACAACAATGATATCAAGTGTTACTATTTCTACTCAATCCATGACCTTGATCCTCTCTATCTGGGCCAATCAACTGAAATAAGCCATGAAGAAGAAATAAAAGCTGTAAAGATTGTAAAGGAAGAATAAAAACAATTTTTTTTTTTTTTTTTTTTTTTGCCATGTGGCATGCAGGATCTTAGTTCCCTGACCAGGGATCGAACCCGGGCACTGGGAGCGCAGAGTCTAGGCCACCGGACTGCAGGGAAGTCTCAAAACAAATTTATTTTAAATGACATGAATGTGTACAAAAAACTGACAAAATTGAAAAACTAGGAAAATTGATGCTACTTTGTCAAGGTTTTTACTGATAAAGATCAATATAAAATCAACTCTATGTACTAACAACAAATTTGAAATAAAATTTTTAAAATAGCTTTTCAAGTAGCATGAAAATATCAACTATTTAGGAACAAACCTAACAAAATATGTACAAGGCTGCTCTCCATACTGTAAATAGAAGAAACATTGTTGAAAGAAGTTACTGAATAACTAAATAATTGGAGTGATACATCATGATCTTGGATTCGAAGAAGTGTTTTTAAGTTGTCAGTTCTCCAGGAACTGATCATTTATTTGCCTACAACGTAATCCAAATTGAAATCTCAGAACTGCTTCCTCTGGAGTGGTGGGGGGCTCAGTGTGCTTGTGATTGGGGTGTTCTGTGTAGTGCAATGAGGAGCTGAATTAAACATGTATTTGGAAATACAAAATACCTAGGATACTTACCACAGTATTAATGAAGGAGGACACAGCTGAAGAAAATTAAACTAATACACATTTGGTTACAGGATAAAGCAATACTAATCTGGTTACATAAAAACAATAATGTGATCTATAGTAATAACCATTCATTACTGATAATAATATTACATCTCCATTGTCTGATTATGAAAACATTTTTTAAGAATAGTTGTCTAATATGTCTAAGATCTAGAGATATGGGTATTTTTTACATTAAAAACCTTATATATGTTTTGATTTAGCCTATAAGGAGTTAAATAGCAAGAAGTATTTCTATTCACTCTGAGCACCGATCTTTAACGTGGAGATAGAATAAATCTATGTACACGAATTGATGTTGTTGGTAACAATTTGTTGTGAATGAAATTAAGGATTCTCTATGTTTAAAATCGGCATGTTTCTATAGAAATCTTAGTGTTCTATCAGTTTTCAGCTTTCACGTGGGCTCGGGGAAACGTTTTATCGTCTAATTGTGTAGTTATTCTTCAAATAGTCATAAAAAGCTTCACTGTCTGCAGACAACGCAGGAGCAAATCATGTTAAGAAATATTTTGCCTCCCAATCATTTAAACGTGTATTTTTACGGCTGAGTAATATTCCATTGTATATCTGTGCCACATCTTCTTTATCCATTCATCTGTTGATGGACACTTAGGTTGCTTCCATGTCCTGGCTATTGTAAACAGAGCTGCAATGAACATTGTGGTACATGACTCTTTTTGAATTATGGTTTTCTCAGGGTATATGCCCAGTAGTGGGATTGCTGGGTCATATGGTAATTCTATCTTTAGTTTTTTAAGGAACCTCCATACTGTTCTCCACAGTGGCTGTATCAATTTACATCCCCACCAACAGTGCAAGAGGGTTCCCTTTTCTCCACACCCTCTCCAGAATTTACTGTTTCTAGATTTTTTGATGATGGTCATTCTGATCGGTGTGAGATGATATCTCATTGTAGTTTTGATTTGCATTTCTCTAATGATTAGTGATGTTGAGCATCCTTTCATGTGTTTGTTGGCAATCCGTATGTCTTCTTTGGAGAAAAGTCTACGTAGGTCTTCTGCCCATTTTTGGATTGGGTTGTTTTTTTTGATATTGAGCTGCACGAGCTGCTTGTAAATTTTGGAGATTAATCCAAATGTAAAATAGATAGCTGGTGGGAAGCAGCCGCATAGCACAGGGAGATCAGCTTGGTGCTTTGTGACCACTTAGAGGGGTGGGATAGGGAGGGTGGGAGGGAGACGCAAGAAGGAGGAGATATGGGGATATATGTATACATATAGCTGATTCACTTCGTTATACAGCAGAAACTAACACAACATTGTAAAGCAGTTATACTCCAATAAAGATGTTAAAAAAAAGTGTATTTAGTTTGATTCATCACTGGTATGTATGGGTTCTACTTACACAGATATAAATTTAACCTTTTCTTAATCAATAAAGACTAATGATAAAAAGCATTTTTAAATGCAAAAAGTATCTGTAATTTACACACAATAGGATTTCTGCCTCCTATCTCTCCCTTTCCACCCTTCCCCTTTAAGGGGAAGTGCTTGATTTAATTCCCATGCAGTGCATTCCCCAGGAAGTGACAACTTTTTTTTTTTAAATGGAACATTACTGTTAAATCTGTCTGATGTGGTCTGTTAGCATCTTCCTTTGTGTAAAAATTACAGTGTCACAGTGTCATGGCTTGGACATTTTTACCCCTTCTAAAACAGTAAGGCAACACAATCACAAAGCATCCCCTATGTCATTTGAAGCATACAGAGAAGAAGCTGAGATCAAAACCATCAAAGAGAGTGGAAAAAAAACCTAAAGAAAATAAAGAGGCCACTGGTTAAGAGGCAAATTAGAACGAAAGTAGCAAAAGAAAGAAAGATTAGCAAAGAAAACACTAAGTGAAGATAAGATTTGGGGGGTAGACTCTTTGCAATAAATTTAGTCCCTGCAATAAATAAAAGTCTGATTAACAAAATAATAGTTAACTTTGTCATCTGTTATTACTTACACTATGTATAGCCTAAGAAGACAACTGAAATTACATTATACTACACAATAAGGAAAACATATAGGCTGTGATCCTCAATAAATTCAAAAAATTACTTTAGTTAAATATTAACAGGGACCCTGACATGATCTTGGCTTTTAGACTGAGTGATAAGTATGTGTATATGTCAGATTTAAAATAGCTTCTACATAACAGCAGCATCTTAATTTTGATTATGAATGACAACAATGCCTTACAGAGCATATGCTATTTATGATAAAATTTTACATGACGCTGAGGAAAAGTGAAATCTTATTCAATAGGTTATAAAGGAAGCTTTATGCATGAAAAGAGATGAAAGAATGAAAAAGGATGATACTTGCTATAATCATAAAGAATAAAACCACCACAGATATCATATCCTCAGTCAGGCGAGTGGTAGTGAGGTGATTTAATATCAAATGGACAAAAGAAGGCGATTCCTGAAAGTTCGCACTAAGGACTGGATGTAACGTATAATTCTTTTAAAGATGAGTGGAAGTTACATTTCTATGGAACCAGAAAAGACTTCCAAACTGCTCACTGAAGTATAAATGTCTCTCTCTCTCTGTCTCTCTCATGTCTGTAGTAATGGAATGAAAAATTATCAGTGGTCCATGTCTCATAAGCTTCTGATTGTTCCAACAAACGTGGCATACAGAGGGCAGAGACACCTGAAATACGCAAATAGTAATTCTAGCGATGCTGTTGAGTGAAGAGATTTTAATGGAATGTTGAAATGCATTAGATTTATAGTAATTTCTTAAAGAGTAACTTCACATCATTAATATCAGAAGTGCCTGTATTTTAAATTAACCAGATAGCTTCCCTATATACTAAAATTTTCTACTGTTCTTCATGTATATTTTATTATATTTTCTTCATTTAATTAGGTACTGGTTAACTACATCTAGGTAACCAGCTCTATTACTATAAAGGGAATAAACAATTCTCGTCCTGCCCATACACTTCTTGGAACGTGATCCGGTCAGGCTCAGTCCTAATTCCATGCCTCACTCAAGGAATTTTCCTTATCGGATTGAATCATCCTGGAAGTGATACCTCCAGATTGGTTTTCACGAAATTGTGCTTTTCATCACTACGACCATCGGTAAAATATTTCCATGCGAGTTTAGCTTATTCTTTAGGAAACCTAGTAAGTCATTCCTTTCCCAAGACTCCCAGTACATTTGCCTTCAATAACCTCCTCTTCTTCTGCTTAAGGAACAGACTTGTTTTCAGATGTCAAGGAATTTTCTTTTCCTTCAAACTATAACGTATATAAGTTCTTTTTCTGAAAAATCATAAATCATCAGATCTCTTTAAAATTGCATGTTTTTCCTTTCTTCAATATAAAAGTTTATATGAAATACCTCGGTACCTGAGTAAACAGACAGAATGATTGTAAAGGATACTGTGTCCACTAAAACCTATACACTAAGTATTCATTTGTAAAAATCAAAGAGCTGATAATTATATTAATCAGAGTTTGCATTTATACAAGTGAATACCAACAGATAATTTTGTGAACACTGTTCTAAAATTTTGATGGTTTACTTTATATATGTTATAATAGGTTTTAAATGAGTTTAACTATGATTTTTTTTTTTTTTTGCAGTACGCGGGCCTCTCACTGCTGTGGCCTCTCCCGTCGCGGAGCACAGGCTCCGGACGCGCAGGCTCAGCGGCCATGGCTCACGGGCCCAGCCGCTCCGCGACATGTGGGATCCTCCCGGACCGGGGCATGAACCTGCATCCCCTGCATCGGCAGGCGGACTCTCAACCATTGCACCACCAGGGAAGCCCAACTATGATTATTTTTAATGTAATTATCTTTTCAATTTTTCTTTTGAATTGCTTTTACTTTTAACTCCTCTTGAAATGCCATTGGTTTTTATGAGAATATGATTTAGTTAGAATTTTTAGGCGTTTGTATTTTATAGATTTGGATGGGGCTGATGGAAGAAAAATAGGCACCAAGTTCATATTTTGGGGTTAAATAAGTGTGAGATGGCCTGAAAACTTATACATACATAATTACTTAGTTCTCACTAATGGCCTCTTTCTTTAGGCTATGTAGAAAATTACTACATAAATATTATAGATAACTATTTCAAAGTATAAAATTCCCATTGAATTTAATAACTGGGAGAACTAGTATTGCATATCGGGACAAAAAAAGAGCTAACTTGTCTCTAACAGTCTGATTCATCCAGATATCACTGCTTTGTCATCACACTTACAATTATAATATGAAAAAGTAGGGGTTTTTCCAAATCTTTAAGCATTATAAATGCAAGATATTGAAGTGAGGTGAAGAACAAAGAATCCATTTGTAATTTACAAAGTATCAAAAGACTTGGGGTTTCTGTTTCTATTCCTGTATTTATAAAATATGCAATTGTGTCCCAAATTTTCTCTCAAGAAATGTCACTTTCTTCATATTCAGATTGGAAATTTTATCTTTCAGGGCTACTGTTATGTTTTTATGAGTAAAATATATAAAAAACCTGAAAGCAGTGAAGACTTCTTAATACAAAGGAGATGTGATATTCTTACGGATGTCAGTTTTATATGTTAGCAGCAATTGAAAATCCTGGAACTTTGGGGGGCAGGTTTGTTTTCTGAACGTTTTCAATAACTCACTAAACTCCCATTACTCCATTTGTTGTGGTGGAGGAGAGTGGATGCTGTTCTAGTTTCAGCTTTCAGCATCATTCATAAGATGCTCTCCTCCCCCACCCCCTTCTCCTCCTTTTCTCCTTCTCCTCCTCTTTCTTTCTTCTTATGGTTCTTGTTTGTTCTTTTTACCTGAATTTTATGTCTTAGCTTTAAACTTTAATTCATAATGTTTGTTAAGAATAAGATGAGTCTCCCTCTTCTTTTTCCTCATTGCCACAGCATCTGCTTTCAACAAATTACAAACACACATACACACACACACACACACACACACACACACACACACAAACACACAGCATGCATATGTTGCTATTTCCCATTCTTTTTTTTTTTTTTTTTAAATTAGGGCTTCCCTGGTGGTGCAGTGGTCGAGAATCTGCCTGCCAATGTAGCGGACACAGGTTTGAGCCCTGGTCTGGGAAGATCCCACATGCGACAGTGAGAGGCCCGCACATCGCGATGAAGAGTGGCCATCAGTGGCCGCAACTAGCGAAAGCCCTCACACAGAAACGATGACCCAACACAGCCAAAAAAATTAATTAAATGAGACAAGCATTTAGTTTATATTGAGGTATAGTTGATTTACAACGTTGTGTTAGTTTTAGGTGTACAGCAAAGTGATTCAGCCATACATATACATACATGTACCTTTTCTTTTTCAGATTATTCTGTATAGGTTTATTACAGAATATTGAGTATTGGATGCCACAATTCGGAGTTGGATGACAAATATCTAGGTTCTGAGATTTACATCCAACTTTTCCTCCTAAGAAGCTGCGTAATTCGGGTGGAATCTTTCACATTTTCACCCTCAGTGGCCTCATTTACAAAGACAAGAGGTGTGGCTAAATAGTTTTATTCTATCTAATATTGTACACCACCAAATCATTCAGTGATTGTTTTTAAATCATCATACATCATCAGATATTTCATTCAGCTTTAAAGCTGACGTGCAAATATTACCTGAAGCTTGAGTACTTTGCAATAATAATTGCTTGAAAGCAATTATCAATAATCTCAAAGGAAAAACTACGTAACTTAGTCATACCTCCAATCTTCTAGAAGAAATGAAGGTTCATTGCGTAGGAAGGGCAACAAGATGTTTGAGGGCAGACTGAGGGGCTGGTGAGATTTAAGAGACACCTGTTGCCTGACTAAAATATAACTAATGCTAAGAAGGCAAGGACAAACTAGATTAAAATGTACAAAGTTCCGTAACACAACTGGCCACAAAAGGATGTAGACTGCTGTTTTTCTGTTATGAAAATCTACAGAAAATAGAGCTCCAGCTCATACTGAGTTAAAGAAGCCACTATTGTATGATGCAATACACATTAAAAGTTTCCTTATAAAAGTTAGAATTCATAATGTTTCAATTAAAATTGTGTCTATTCCTCCAGCTCATGAAATTTACTCTCTCCAGGCCTGCAGAGTTTCCAGGTCATGGAAACAACCTAAATGTCCATCAACAGATGAATGGATAAAGAAGATGCGGTGCGTATACCACGATGGAATACTACTCAGCCATAAAAAGGAATGAAGTTTGGCCATTTGTAGAGACGTGGATGGACCTAGAGTCTGTCATACAGAGTGAAGTAAGTCAGAAAGAGAAAAACAAATATCATATATTAACACATGTATGTGGAATCTAGAAAAATGGTACAGATGAACCTATTCCCAGGGCAGGAATAGAGACGCAGATGTAGAGAACAGATGTGTGGACACAGGGAGGAAAGGGGAGGGTTGGATGCACTGGGAGATTAGGTTTGACATAAATACACTACCATGTGTAAAACAGATAGCTAGTGGGAACCTGCTGTAGAGCACAGGGAGCTCAGCTTGGTGCTCTGTGGTGACCTAGAAGGAGGTGGGAGGGAGGTCCAAGAGGGAGGGGATATATGTATACATAGAGCTGATTCACTTCATTGTACAGCAGAAACTAACACAACATTGTAAAGCAATTATACTCCAATAAAAAAAAATTTACTCTCTCCAGTTAAAGCAAACTGATCCCAAAGCAGAGATGAAAGAGTGGGTCCCTAGACCTTCAGAGGCAAGAGTCTTCTTTCTCAAATAAGGCAGATAAAATAAGTAAGGATAATCCACTATAAAGAGCCAAATGGATGAGTGAAATTTGGGACAAAATAAGCTGAATCCTAGGAAAGGAACCCAAGGCTGTCCTGTATGATTTAGATGAGAAAGCAAGGACTTCTCATCTAATAATAATCATCTTCTCTTCTTATCCAATAATATGATCTTCTTATTAAAATCCTAAGTTGTAAGATGACTATCCACGAACTACAGAAGTGATTACTGAGAGGTCTGGAGAAGAGGTAAATGTCCTGACAAAAGTATCTCAGGCATCGTTGAAAGGAGGGATTCTTGTATCTCTCATGAGAGCTGTTGAACTACATCCCTACCCACGTTCTGAGATTTAGTTGTGCAGAGACTGGGGGAGTCTGACCCCATGGCTCTCAGTTCTATACTCAGTAACTCAGGGCCAGAAGGTTGTCTCTGTCACATAGGCCTTTTTGAGAGTGATTCTTTGCCAGGTGTGTGCCAGTCTTAAGGGCTGGAGCATCTCGAGTCATTTTAAACAACGAGGTTTGAGGATGTTAAAAAAAAATTAGGCTTTGGAGATGTCATTCAATTCCATAACTATCACATATGTTCCTTCTAAAACAATTATGGTCAATTAAGAAAAAAATGTAGTATGAGAAAAAATACTTTTTTTATATTGCCACTTAGGAAGCTAAATTGTGGTAATTACCAGATAACACAGAATAGGAAAATAATAATTAAATCACTATGATGTTTTCACATATGAGGAGGAAATGATCCTTCAAGGAGAAACTCATTATAGAAGGTCACTTGGAGCGCAGTGTGAAGACAATTGAAGAATGATGATGAGGGGCTAATCACCACCCCACGGCATGATGGGAGAACGAGTGTAACAAAGGACACAGCGAAACTCGGAGGACGGAAGTCTTAGCTTGTATTCATAACGCATCTTATTCTTTCATCAACCTAATCTTGATTAGGTTGAAAGTGGTTGAAAGAAAAAGCATCGAGAACAATAAAACCACACACCTACGGAAGCATTCGTTTTTTTCAAAGTATGCTGTACATGGCAATATTTTTTACATAAATACGATGATTTAAACATTCATGAAGGACAACTATAGGGCCATTACAAGATAGCTATAGCCTCTACCAAGTTACTCCCCTCTCAGATGGTGAATAGAACAGAGAAAAGAGAAAAATGCAAATAGGAATTGGAGTTGGCTTTTAATTATTGCTGATACAGCTCTGGACTTTTATCACTTCGCCCATTAATGTTAGAAGGACTATTAACATCTGTATGAGTTCTAGATCTCATTCAGCTAACCTCTGAATTACAACTTGCTGTCCAAAAACACAATCCTCTAAGAATGTTCTGACCAGAAGTTTTCGTAAGTTGATTCATTTGACAAATATTGATTGCAGACCTATTATGTCCTGAGAGCTGTAATAGGACACAGAAAACGTACACGGTTCCAGCCCTCCCAAAAACTACAACCAGAACACGGGTTAAGGTAAGGTATTCAGGTATTACGAAGAGTCTACTTAAATAATGCTTCCCTCTTCTAAATTTGTTTTCCTTTTAAAAAATGCAATTCTCTCAAGCTTCATTACCAACAGTAAGCAGAATAATTCAGAATCTCGTTCTCTTTTCTCCCTCAGTTATGACCTCATTTCTGGGCCCTGAGAGCAAAATCCATGTGCTCTTCTAAGATTGGATCAGGCATTTCTACCCTGCCTGCAGGTTCAGGAATGCTGATCCTTCTGTTTGTGTTACAGGTGTTCATTCTCCAAGCTTCCAGAAGCTTCTATATATGTCTCAGCACTCACTGGCACCATCAGGAGTTTCCACAGGCAGAGCGGCCTCCCTTCCATCTCCTAGCACCCACTCAGAGACCCTTGTAGGTTTATTCAAGAGCAGTTACCACCCTACCTTTTCCAGGAAAAAGGGCAATCTAAGAACAAGCAGTAGAATAACTCGGTGTTGAAGGTTCTGTAAGCATTTCTCCCTTTGTTACTACTGTACTACTTATTTCTCAGGTTAATAAGACATCCTTATAATACTACGTGGCAATTTTGTTGTACGTTATAATGTGTACGTGTATCCACAGATATAGGTAGTGATATATAAAACACTATCTATTTTATAGATCTTCTCAGGCCACCAGTCAGGTATTTGCTTAGTAAAATGGTTTAATTACGGTCCCAGTTAGAAGTGTTGAAGCCCAGGTACTGTGAGAATATATTCAGTACGAGACTGTTAGCTGTGATCAGTAGCCCTGGACCCACGGGCTCGGGGCCAGGGAGAGCTGAGGGAGTGTTCTGGACTCTGGCGGGTTTTCTTCCAAAGAGCAAGGTGACATTTAGCCCTCTGCCATTTTGCACTCAGAAAATGTAAGCTCTTCTTGATTAAGAGAAAAGAATGAAGTATCCTCCAAACTTCATCACATGATCAGCTTGGGACTGACATATACACACTACTATATATAAAATAGATAAGCAAGAATGACCTACTGTATAGCACAGGGAACTCTACTCAATATCTTGTAATAACCTAGAGTGAAAGAGAATGTAAAAAAAGAATACATATATATATATATATATATATATATATAACGGAATCACTTTGCTGTACACCTGAAACTGACATGACATTGTAAATCAACTGTATTTCAATAAAAATTTTTTTTAAAAAGAATATGCACAAAATGGGCTTCCCTGGCAGCACAGTGGTTAAGAATCCACCTGCCAATGCAGGGGACACGGGTTCGAGCCCTGGTCTGGGAAGATCCCACGTGCCACGGAACAACTAAGCCCGTGAGTCACACCTACTGAGGCTGCGCTCTAGAGCCCGCGAGCCACAACTACTGAGCTCGTGCCACAACTACTGAAGCCCGCGTGCCTAGAGCCCATGCTCGGCAACAAGAGAAGCCACCGCAATGAGAAGCGCATACACCACAACGAAGAGTAGCCCCCGCTCGCCGCAACTAGAGAAAGCCCGCACGCGGCAACGAAGACACAACTCAGCCAAAAATAAATTAATTAATTAATTAAAAAAGAAAAGAATATGCATTCTGACATAAAAGGATGGAACAAGAAACTGAGATAAGCTTTATCTGAGATAAGCTTTATCGGAAGGCAATGGTGGGGCTAAAGAGAGGCTGCTCCACACCTGGTACACCGACCCGCCCCAGGGCAGCCAGCCTGGTGGGGCCCAGGCTCTGCCGTGTAGCCAGCATCTCCTGGATAAAGTCAGCGACAGGAAGAAACAGCCTTGGAGGATGTCCTGCCGCTCCCCACATCTGCAGGTTCTGGTACACCCACATACCTGGCCTCCATCCAACTTGCAGCTGCATCTGTTGAGATCTGAGTGCTTCGAAATGTCTCTAATGATTGTCAAGGCCAATCCACCAAGCCCTCATGTCCTCGGGCAAATCACAAACTCTCGTATCCACTACTCTGGGTTCCTCTCCCCTCTAGCGCACCACCCCACTTCCATTCTGAATTATTGTTCTTATTAGATCTCCCACATCAGAATAAAATAATTCCCTACATCCTCGTTCTCTTCACCATGCCCTCAAACGAAACCTGCTTGTCCCCGGAATATGTAGCTTTACTTACAGGTCTCTGAGGCAGACGCTGATCTTCCTTTCAAGCTTTGGAAGTCTCACATCAGGAAGATGTGAAAAGCGATCTTTCCACACCTTGTATATCATCTGCTACCACCCATACAGTTTAGCTGTAAAACCCTATTCTTAGCCTTACTGTGTCATCTTTTGATTTTATCTTTACTTCCCCTTAATTCAATAGATATTTTCACACACAACACAGTCGCCTAGCCTACAAAGTCCTACCATTATCCTTTGTGATTTCATCTTCTACTCAGAAAGCTCATCCAAGTGTACTGTTCTCTCCAAATGACCTTCTTATCCTATCTCGGTCATCAGCTCACGGTCACACGTTGGCACTGCTATGACCCCAAACGGATCCAACACTAAAATCCCCAGAAAAGGACTCCTATCCTTCTGGCTTGGAGTTACTTACTTCACTTACTTATTTCCTTTATACCTGTCCTTGTACCCCATTCAGACTCTCAGTCCCCTGACATTCTTTACTTCCTATTGTCCATCATTTGGACTAATATTTTCCCAGACTATCCTCTCAGAACCAAACTTCGATGGGTTCATTTATCTGCCTTCTTCTTCCCTCTGCCCTGCTTATCAACGCTGGGAAAATCACATCCTACACCCTTCTCCAGGTGTCTCAGGTGCAAAGCTGGGGGTCATTCTTGATCCCTCTTTTCCTTCACTTTCCACGTCTAATTCACAAGACATTTGCATTGGCCCTATTTCCATTCTAATCCCCACATTTGTTGCTACATCTTCAACGTGCTGTATTATTGCTCACAAATAGCTGATGACCCTGTCTTGAGTAAGATTAAATTTCTTATCTTATTGGGACTTCCCTGGTGGTGCAGTGGTTGAGAGTCCGCCTGCCGATGCAGGGGACACGGGTTCGTGCCCCAGTCCGGTAGGATCCCACATGCCCCGGAGCGGCTGGGCCCGTGAGCCATGGCCGCCGGGCCTGCGCGTCCAGAGCCTGTGCTCCGCAACGGGAGAGGCCACAACAGTGAGAGGCCCACGTACCGCCAAAAAACAAACAAACAAACAAAAATTTCTTATCTTATTAATGCTAGGCTTGTTGATGTGACTTGCCTCAGCCAAAAGAAAGGGGGATGTGTAGGGAGCAGAATGGCACATGAGTTTCTGGAGAGTCTTTAAGAGCCAGTGCAGAATGTACTGTACTGTGTTCTGTTTTTGCATGTCCACAGCGATCAAGACAGAGGCTCTTCTGTCAGCCTGAGTCCTAAAATACAGATGATGTAGAACAGAGCTGCTGTAGACTGAGGACGGGCATTTAGAGTGGGCCACAAGTGCAGCTTCTTTGTTGAAAACCACTGAGATGTTTGGTGGTGTTTGCTCCACATCATGACACATCCTTTCTGACAAAATAACCTGGTTGTGGTCACTAGCATCTTTACTCTGAACTTAATCTTCTCAGTGGTCTCCCTGAATCTTCTCTTGCTCCCATATGGCTTATCCTTCAGATCCTTCACTCAGGAGCTCGTAGGATCATATAAAAGCATACATCAGTTCACATCAATAGGAAAAGGTCTTACAACCTTCCAGTGACTTTGAGTTATACTTAAAATAAAACCCAAATCTCTACGATGGTACACCAGGCTCTAGTCACTAGACTCCAGCCTACTTCTGAGAGCTCATCTCATTCCACTCTGCCCCTCTGCACTCGAGCCACGGCCGGCTAATTCTTCTCCACTGAACACACCAAGCTAGTTTCCATCTCAGGGTTTCTGCACCTGCTGTTCCATCTACAGAGAATATTCTTTCCTAAAATGATACTGTAAAAAAGTTAATAAACAGAAACCTCAATTAAATAGAGTCAGGAGACCAGCAGGGGGAGCTCTCATGCCCTGTGACCATAGCAGAGCCCAACAAGAAGACTCCGCTAAGAAAACTCATGGACTCTGTTTACTATGGCCCTCCCAAATCCCCTTTCCTCCCTATAAAAGTGTTTTCCTTCCCTTGTTGTGCTGGTACTTGCATGTGCCTCTCCAAGGTTGCAGACCCCTCATTACAGTTCTCTGCTGATCCCAAATATACCCATGTTTACTGGAGAAATACCTGGCTATTTGTTTCAGGTCAACAATATCATAGCTCTATGCTCCAAACCTCAGTTTCAAAGTCAGCTCTGTGAAGTGCCTTCCCCTAACTGAAACAGTCCTCTCTCTACCTTGCTCTCTTCACTGCATTATCTTACGGTATTAGAACCTGAAAGTATCTTTCCTCCACTATAATGTGAGCTCTTGAAGGGTAGGAATTCTGTCTGCCTTGAGTACTGCTGATTCCCCAGTGTCTGGAAACATGTTCCGCTCACAGTAGACACCCAGTAAATATCTGATGTCTGCTTACTGACAGACACAGGGACATTTCCACCAACAACGAACGAGAGTTCCTGTTGCTCCGAATGTGTGCCACGTCTCACGTTGTCAGTGTTCTTCTGACTTTTGCCCGTGCTAGTAGGTGTGTAGTTGTGTGAAGATGTATACTTTCTCACTGTTGTTAATTTGCATTTCAAAGCATCTATCATTTTCCTTAAATCAGCACCTATTACTTTCCTCCTTCCCCCTTGTTTTATTGGAAGAGTTTCCTCTTACCATACAATAGTTATAACTAATCTCTCCATCTATTCTTTTAATCCCACCTCCTTTCCTGCTTTCTTAGGGCATCTGTCCTATTGATTATGTCACTGCCCAACACACACCTCCTTTTCTGGTCATTCTCTATTTCGTCTTTCCATTTGATATGCAGACTTGATCAAATCTCATCTTAAATTTAGAAAAGGAAGATGATCATACTAAGCGAAGTGAGTCAGAAAGAGAAAGACATACCATATGATATCACTCACATGTGGCATCTAAAATATGGCACAAATGAACTTACCTACTTATCTTTGGAACAAAATCAGACTCACAGACGTAGACATTACCAAGGGGGAGGGAGGGTGCAGGAGGGATGGAGTGGGAGGTTGGGATTAGCAGATGCAAACTAGTATACATAGGATGGATAAACAATGGTCCTATTGTATAGCACAGGGAACTATATCCAATATCCTGTGATAAACCAGAATGGAGAAGAATATGAAAAAAAGAATATATATATATATTAGTATAACTGAATCACTTGGCTGCACAGTAGAAATTAACACATTGTAAATCAATTATACATCAATAAAATAAAATTTAAAAATTAGAAAAAGACTCACTCTCCCTTGAGTTCTCCCACCTTCCAAACCAACACCTGATTCCTCTCCTTCCACTTCTTTTGCACTCACACCTTAACACACTGCTCTCTGGCTTGTACTTTCCACATCCACTGAGCCTGTCTGCACCAATGATATGAACCATTATCCCCAGGCTCCTTCCACTGATGGATTCACTTCATTCCTCGTCTTGCTTTGACTCTTGACCTATTTGGATTGACTCTTCTCTCATTCTTAAAACTCTCTCTTCTCTGTCCTTCTTAGAAGCCAAGCTCTCTTGGTTTTCCTCCTTTTTCTCCAGGCATCCCTTCTTCTTCTATTTGTAGGCTCACTCTTCTCTACCTGAGTATTGCAGTTTCTTCAGCTTTTGCCCTAGATAGTCTTTTCTTCCTGCATTTTCTTCCTATGTCACCTGGTTCACTTTCATGCCTTTAATTATGATGTGTCAGCTTATGACAATGGACACACTTCTGTCCGGATTTCTCTCCTCAAATTCAAGCACTTAGCATCTTCATGTGTATGCCTCACAAATACCTCATATTTGTGAACATGTCCTATACTATATTGAACATGTCCTATACTAACTTCCCAGATAAAAGTATTTTCACACCTGAACCACTGTGATAACCTCTTAAATAGCCATCCTGAAGCCAACCCTCCCTCCCTCTCCCCCGCCCCGGCCACCAGCCTGTTCCTTTCTCCATCCTGCATTCTCCGTTCAATTATCTTCTGAAAATACTGCTCTGGGTTTGTTAGACCCTCAGCCCCTTAACGACATTTCTCTAAAATCCTTAGGACAAAAATCTGAATTCTTTAACTTGGGTCTACAGGGCTTTTGAAGATTTGCGCTATTGGACTTCTTTTAATTCTTGGGAAGGCCCATGAGCTGTTTTATCCTTTGCATCTATGCTTTCCTCTGCCTGAAAAAATATTACTCCATCCCCTATCAAACAGCCCACTTATTCGGTTGACTTCTACATATGCTTCTAGTCTCAGTTGAGATCCTTTTCTTCAGGAGCAACAATGTGTCTCCTTTCACAGGATCATCACATGTGTTTAAGTACCCTGTGCACCACACCACCTGTGTAGCACCTGCCTTATGGCAGGTGCTCAGTAAATGAATGAGTCAATCCATGTATAAAGATTACAGAAGTCAAAGAACATATCGTTAGCTTACTTTTAAGGGTAAGACATTAGCTTATTTCTTTATTTTTAAATTGTTCTTCAGAATAGAAGACATGCTGAGGTCTTCTGCACTCCTGTCAGTATCTCAAGATGAAGAGCCAAACATGAGAGCTTTTCAGCACATTTTCCCTGGGTTACAAACTAGCAAGAAAACCAACACTAGTTAGAAGAACACACAGTAATCTCAGAATAGGTGCTGACAGATTTGGGATGAAAAAAGTCCACAAAATAATACAGCAAAACAAAGTAGATTTGATTTAGGAAGTGAAGGTTCTAATGCTTTTGACTCATGGTGTGATATTTGTAATCCATTTAGTTTTTTTATTCCTGGCAAAAATAATGTTCAGATGTTAATTTTTATCTGTCCCCTGTATTTTCCATGCAGGCACACCGTCCCTTTGAATTCCTTGCCTCAGGGAATTTGACAAATGTAAGGGCAGGGTCTGCCTGATGTTCCCGTAACTGCTAAAGCTTCAGGACAGGGATGAGAATACACTCCACTGATGAGGAAGAGGAAGAAGAAGGGATATCTGTGATCACATCTCAAAGAAAGTGGAACAGGTCTCCACCAAGATAAGAAGGAGGTCAGAGCTTGGCCTGTCCAGTGTGTGTCACTGAAAAGACAAAGGTGCGGAGGATGCGGAGGCAAAGCGAATCCAGGGAGACTCTGAGAAAGCAAATCTTCCCAAACAGCTCTACAATTTAGCAGAGCAGAGAATCTTCTAAGCCCTTGGACTCGAGAGACCTAAAAGAGCCTGTTAGTTTGAAGCAACGGCCCAATCATCAGGACCATAGACAACAGAACAGAGGGGCTTCGTAGAATATCTTCCTCTGCTTAAGACATCAGACTAGGGCTTCCCTGGTGGCGCAGTGGTTGAGAGGCCGCCTGCCGATGCAGGGGACACGGGTTCGTGCCCCGATCTGGGAAAATCCCACATGCCGCGGAGCGGCTGGGCCCATGAGCTATGGCCGCTGAGCCTGCGGGTCCATGTGCTCTGCAATGGGAGAGGCCGCAACAGTGGGAGGCCCGTGTACAGGAAAAGAAAAAAAAAAAAAAAGACATCAGACTTTTACTAGATTTTCAGTTATACTTATGAAAGGGGGGAGGGGGACAGTAACTGTGACTGAGTTTCCTGTTGGTCTGGTGGGATAAGGATTAGGTGTCACTTTAATTGATTTTAGACAAGAATAAACATTTCATGCATACCTGTATCTGTAAACTAAGGTTCAACACTTGTATACCTTTTTTCAACTTTATCATCCGTAAGTTCAGAACGTGAAAAACTTGTCTAAATTCCTGTTCAAACTTGTGAGCACTACAAATACGTAGGAAAGATTTTTTCAGTAAGAAATCCCCTCAACAGGCTGCCACAACGGAGGAAAGAGCTCTGCCAAGAGACACAGAGGCAGCTCAGACCCAAGGCTACGTCTGAGCAGGGCGGGGGCAGCCATTACAGGCGCTTACACACAGTGTGTCAGAAGCAGTCTGGGTCTTTGACCCCAGTGGGACCACCACACCCATGCCCCATCCATGCTGAGTGCCCACACCAGCCCCTCGTGCTCTAGCCCTGCTTCCCTCTGGGGAGAGGATGCCAGTACTGGGACGGGGAGAGCACACCCTTAGGGGGAAGAGAGCCAGCTCAGACCAACCCTTAGGGCTTCTGCTCCAGCAACCTGAAACCTGCCCCCACCCCTGATGGGGCACTGATGGCCACTGAGTAGAGGGGAAGCCCTGGCTCACACCTGCTTCGACTCCTAGCCTCTGTACCTCCAGCCCCACCTCCTACCATGGTGCTAGCTGCCAGCCCCAGAGGAAAGACGTGACTTGTGTTCACATCAAATCCAGCTCTCCAATAAAAGCTACTAGGCACATGGAGATTGTTCAGGGACGCTTCCACACAAGGACACAGCTTCAACTGCAACAGGTAACAGTATCACATAATTTCATAGAGACAGAAGGTTAAGCAAAATGAGAAGACAGAAAAGCGTGTCTCAATTGAAAGAGCAAGAGAAAACCCCTAAAAAACCAGCCAAGGAAACAAAAATAAACAATTTACCAGATACAGAATTCAAAGCATTAGTAATAAGAATGCTAACTGAATTCAAGAAAAGAATAAACAGTGAGAATTTTAACAAGAACTAGAAAAATATAAAAAAAAGAACCAGTCAGAATCGAAGAATGTAGTAACTGAAAAGAAAAACACTAGAAAGAATTAACAGCCGACGAGGTGATACAGAAGAATGTATAAGTGATCTGGAAAACCGAATAATGAAAATCACCCAATTAGAGCAGCAAGAAGAAAAACAAATTTTAAAAAAGAACAGTTTAAGGGATCTCTAGCATAACATAAAGTGTACCAACGTTTGCATTATAGGAGTCCCAGAAGGAGAAGACAGAGAGAAAGCAGTTGAAAATAGATTTGAGGAAAGTTATGGCTGAAAATGCCCCAAACCTCAAGAAGGAAACAGATATCCAGTTACGAGAAGGAGAAAGGGTCCCACACAAGATGAACCCTAACAGACCCACACCAAGACATATCATAATTAAAATGGCAAAAGTTAAAGAGATAATTCTAAAGACAGCAAGAGAAAAACAAAGAGTTACATATAAGAGAACCCCCATAAGGCTATCAGCTGAATTTTCTGCAAAATCTTTGCAGGCTAGGAGAAAGTGGCATGATATATTCAAAGTACTGAAAGGGAAAAACTTGCAACCTAGGATATTCTACTCAGCAAGGTTATCATTTAGAAGTAAAGGAGAGATGAAGAAATTCTCAGACATATAAAAACTAAAGGAGTTCATCAATAGTAAAACTACCATAAAAGAAATGTTAAAGAATCTTCTCTAAGTGGAAAAGAAAAGGTTAAAACAAGAAGTAAGTAACTATAGGAAAGGAGAAAAAAAAAAAAAACACTAGTAAAGGCAAATATATAGTAAAGCCTGAGGATCAACCACTTAAATAAACTAGTATGAAGATTAAAAGACAAATCATTGTAAAATCAAGTATAACAAAAATAATCAGTAAAGGAATAAACATGAAAATGTGGAATATGCCCTCAAAAACAGAATTTGGGGGAGGGGAGTAAAAATGTAGACCTTGTAAAGTGTGTTTGAACTTAAAGGACTACCTATTTAAAACAGGTAGATATAATTATAGGTCAACAAATAAGAACCCCATGGTAACCATAAATCAAAAACCTACAAAAACTGGAGAGAAAGGAACACAAGCATACCACAAAAGAAAATCATCATACCACAAGGGAGGAAAAGAAGAGGAAAGGAACAGAGAAAAACTGCAAAAACAACCGGAAAACAAGTAACAAAATGGCAATAAGTACACACCAATCAATAATCACTTTGAATGTCAATGGATTAAATGCTCCAATCATAATACATCGGGGGGCTGACTGAACAGAAAATAAGACCCTTCAATATGCTGCCTACAAGAGACATACTTCAGAGCTATAGACACACACAGACTGATAGCCAAGGAATAAAAAAAGATATGTCATGCAAATGGAATGATAAGAAAGTCAGGGTAGCAATACCCATAGTAGACAAAATAGATTTTAAAACCAAGTCTGTAACAAAAGACAAAGAAGGGTGTTATATAATGATAAAGGGATCAATACAAGAAGAGAATATTATAATCACTGACATATACGCACCCAATAAGGAGCACCTGAAAACATAAAGCCAATATTAACATACGTAAAAGGAGAAAATGACAATAATACAACACTAGTGAGAAAATTTAATACCTCTCTTATATAAATGAACAGATCATCCAGACAGAAAATCAATAATGCTACAGTGGTATTAAATGACACAATAGGCCAAATGGACTTAATAGGTATCTACAGGCCATTCCATCCCCCAAAGCAGAATATACATTATTTCAAGTGCACATGGAACATTTTCCAGGATAGATCACATGCTAGGCCACAGAACAAGTCTTAACATATTTAAGAGGATAAAAATTATATGAAGTATTTTCTCTGACCACATTGGTATGGAACTAGAAATCAATTACAGGGAGAAAAATGGGAAAAGCAAAGACACACGGAGACTAAACAACAGGCTACTAAAAAAGTTGGGTCAATGAAGAAATCAAATACCTTGGAAAATATACAGAGGAAATCTGAAAATACCTTGAGACAAATGGCAATGAAAGCAGAACTTTCCAAATCTATGAAATGCAGCAAAAACAATTCGAAGAGGGAAGTTTATAGCAATACAGGCTTACCTCAAGAAACAACAAAAAGTCTCAAATAAACAACCTAATCTTCTATCTAAAGGAATTAGAAAAGAACAAACACAAAGTCAGCAGAAGGAAGGAAATAATAAAGATCAGAGAAGAAATAAATAAAATACAGTATAAAAAAATAGAAAAGATCAATGAAACAAAGAGCTGGTTCTTTGAAAAGAAAAATAAAACTTATAAACCTTTAGCCAGGCTCATCAAGAAGAAAAGAGAGAAGACTGTAATGAACAAAATAAGAAATGAAAGAGAAGAAATAACTGATACCACAGAGATACAAAAATCATAAGAGAATACTATGAACATTTATATGCCAACAAATTCAGCAACTTAGAAAAAATGGGCAAATTTCTAGAAACTGTCCAAGACTGAATCAGGAAGAGATAGACAATCTGACCAGACTGATCATTAGTACTGAAATGGAATTTGTAAAAAAAACAAACCAACAAAAAACTCCCAGAAAACAAAAGTCTAGGAATGGAAGGCTTTATAGGAGAATTAAACCTGCATTACTACCGCATCCTACAAGGATCCTCTACCTACACTGGCTTCCTTTTTGTTTCTTAAACAAGCTATGCTTTTGTTCCAATTTATAAAATAGCACTAAACAGTTTTCCAAAATGGTTGTGGCAATTTACTTGCCAGCAGTAATGACTGGTAGTCTGGGGAGTGTATAAGAGTTCTTCCAATTGTCAGTCTTTTTTAGTCATTTTGGTGGGTCGACAGTTGTATCTTATTGTGGTCTTAGTTTGCATTGCCCAGATATCTGGTGAAGTACAGCAAAATGTTTTACATGTATATAGAATATTTGAATACTTCCTTGCTCAAATCTCCTGACCATCACATTTCTTAATCATTATCTCTTAGGTTACCTATCTTTTTAGAATTATTTGCAGGAATATGTGTGTGTGTGTGTATGTGTGTGTGTACACACACACATACACACACACACACATATACACAGCTTAAATAAGCCCCTTGTTGGTGATTATGCTTATATGTTTCACTCAGTAATGTGCTTTGATGAATGAAAATTTTTAATTTTATTATAATACAGTTTGTCGATACTTCACTTTGTGGATAATGCTTTTTGTTCCATGTTCTAAACGCTAATTTCACTGCAACTTTAAGTGATATTAAAAAGGTATTTTATCAATTAAAGCCACAATTATGCCACATAACAAACCAATACAAAGTTCAGGTATTTATGACAATCTGTTCTGGCTCAGGTATATGCAGGTTGGCTGTGAGTCGGCTGATACACGCTGGGCTCAGATGGATTTGCTCTAAGCTAAAGCTAGATCTATGTCTGCTTCATGTACATTTTGAACTAGTGGGCTAGCCATAGTTTGTTTTTTGGTTTTTTTTTTGCTGATGACAGCAGGTGAGTATATTTCAAGCACATGCTTGTTTCATACCTGTTAACATCCCATTGGCCAAATCGGGCTACATGGCTGAGTCCAAAGTCAAGAAGCTGGGATGTACTCTCTAACACTGGGAGAAGCAAGTTCAAAGTCACATGACAAGGATAATGGATAAGAGATGGGGTGATACATCGGTAACAACAATGCAACCTACCACAGGCAATCTCCTGTACTAACTTCTGTAAGCCTTCTTGTTTTGATTCCACGTTTAGATCTTGGGGTGGGCAGAATGCCCCCCCTCAAAGACATCCACCAGGAACATCACCAGGAACCTGTGATATGTTAACTGACACGGCAAAGAGAACCCTGCAGCTGTGATTACGTTAAGGGTTTTTTTTTTTGTTTTTTTTTTTTTCCGCGGTACACGGGCCTCTCACTGTTGTGGCCTCTCCCGTTGCGGAGCACAGGCTCCGGACGCACAGGCTCAGCGGCCATGGCTCACGGGCCCAGCCGCTCCACGGCATGTGGGATCTTCCTGGACCGGGGCACGAACCCCCGGGTCCCCTGCATCGGCAGGCAGACTCTCAAAATTAAGGGTTTTTTGTTTGTTTGTTTGTTTTTTCCGCGGTACACGGGCCTCTCACTGTTGTGGCCTCTCCCGTTGCGGAGCACAGGCTCCGGACGCACAGGCTCAGCGGCCATGGCTCACGGGCCCAGCCGCTCCACGGCATGTGGGATCTTCCTGGACCGGGGCACAAACCCCCGGGTCCCCTGCATCAGCAGGCAGACTCTCAACCACTGGGCCACCAGGAAAGCCCAAGTTAAGGGTCTTGAGATGTGTAGATTATCCTGGATTATTCAGGGAAGACCCCTATGATCACAGTGTCCTTTCTAAAGGAAAATGGAATCGAGAGAGTCAGAGAAGGAGTTATGACAACAGAAGGAAAGCTGGAGTAATTTGGAGCCATGAGCCAAGGAATGCAGGCAGCCTCTAGAAACTGGAAGATGCAAGAAAATAAATTTGCTCCTGGAGCCTCCAGAAGGAATGCAGCCCTGCTGACCCATTTTGCACTTCTGACCTCTAGATACATGAGTTAATAAATTTGCATTAAGTCTTAAATTTATGGTAATTTGTCATAACAGCAATAGGAAACTAATACAGAAATGTAATTTACCTGGAATTTATTTCAATAACATTACACTTTTTAAATAAATTCTTCACCTGTCGGTATATGCGTGCATGTATGCATGTAGAAGTCTTGCAAATCTTGTGTTAGATTTATTCTTTTGTTTTTTACATTTTTGGATGCTGTTGTAAATAAGTTTTAATTTTAATATTTACTACTATATAAGGAAATATATATATTTTTTGTATACTGACTGCATAATGCAGTCTTGCTATAAAGCATGGGTTAAGCTCAGCTAGTCTTTATAAAACACATGTTCATTTTTAGAGCTGCCTGGAGCATGATGGTGAATTCAATAAAATTGGTCAATTCTAGAGAACATAGTAGTAACTAGAGATAACTGATGTTTCATACATGGGTCTGTGAGTCTTGGGGGCCAGGACGTACAGGTCTGTCGGCATTGTTTAGTAACAATAGTTCGATTTATCATTTGCCCCCGGTTTTGGTAGAGCCTTGGGGAGTTTCTGCAGTTCAGACTGGTTTTAAAGCGGGATGTGCTTACTCAGCCTCCTCTCAGAGACCCACCAGGAGATAACTGTGGACTCCCTGCAACTAAGGTGCTTTGCATGCAGCCAGTGGTGGTGTGAGGCTCAGAGACGTGTGTCCTGTACGACTCAGCAGAGGCAGGACACAGAGCCCTGTACTTGAGATCTCTGGACTTGCTTCAGTGATGATCAACTGAACCCTATGAGTCCTTTTAACATGTGAACAATCACGGTAATTACTGTGTAATTAACATATTTGCTACACTCACTTAAAATCTTAATAATCTACATGCCAATTCTTTGTACACATTTTTATTGTCAGTAAGTGATTATAGTTTTATTTTTTCCTTTCTTAATTTCATATACTTTATTTTTCTTGCTTTATTACATGGTCTATGAGGCCAGATCAATGTTCAATAGAAGTGGTGACAGCAGGCATCCCTACCTTACATATAATCTCAGAGGACAAATGTCTGCAATTTAACAATAAAGTATGACTGCTGTAAGTTTTGTGAAGATCCTTTATCATATTGAGAAAATTCTCTTGTGTTCTTGTATGGCTATTTTTAAAAATCATAAATGGATATATAATTGTTACAAATTTATATTCTATATTTATTGAGATACTAATCTGATTTGTCTATCTTACTCTGTTAATGCAGTAAATTAGATTAAAACAGCTTTACATTCCTGAAATAAATATAAATTTTTTGAGATTATAATCATTTTTATGTATGGCTGGATTTGGTTTGTTAGAATTTTGTTGGAATATTACATCTACATTTAGGAGTAAGATTGGCTTATAAATTGGCCTAAAATTTTCCACAATAGATAGATGTCCATAACTAAAGTTTGGCCCCAAATGCTTGGCTGGCTCTGAATTTTCTTCTCAAAGATATTGGCTATAATTCTTCATTGTTTTTCACAGCTCTCTCAAGCCTTTGAAAATGCTGTCTTTGATATTTTACAGGTTTTGTGTGTGCTTAGTTGACTATTATGCCTGCAATATGTAGTCCATCATTACTAAAAGTAAACTTTCTTCCTTTAATATTTTTCAGTGTATTATATTTTTTTCACAGAATTCTAACACATATCTTATTGTCAAGTCTGTATTTAAACAAAATATTTGTATTACTATTATTCTAGAATCTCACCATTATATTTCCTAAAAGTATTTATATTTTTCCTTTTTTTTTTCTGGCCAATTTTCTGAGCTCTCTTGTAACAATTCTTTAGTTAAATTTCATGAATAATTTTGCTGTGTTTCAAATATGTCTATGCTTTTTTCCATGCTTTATTGAACTTGCAAGAAAATTCAGAACAAGGTTAAATGAAAAAGCTAAATGACATTACTCATGTTTTGATTCTGCTTTTAATGGGGGTGCTTCCAAGGTTTTACCACTAATTACAACGCTGGTTCTTGATTTATGATAGATATTTTATAATGATACAAATGTATCTTATAAACCCTAGCTAGTAATTTTTTTTTCAAAAATTAAGCAATACCTTATATTTTATTTTGTTTTCTACGGCATGCCTTCTTATCACCAATGGAGATTATTACATGGATTTTCTTATTCAGTAGATTGTGCGTGTGTATTCCATTTCTCGCAATTAACTAAAGTTGTGTACTGATAAAGCTGAACAAGACTGAAGGGAACTTCATGTGTTACCTTATTTAAGCATTTAGAATCTGTTTCAAGGACTAAACACTTTGAAATTCAAGGACTACCTTAAAATTGCAAATGTTGACTATTTGCTTTTAATTTAAAAATCATAAGATTATGTGTCTATAATAAGGTTGTTTTATTTTGCATTCTGCAAATATAATAAAAAGAAAAACCTTGGATATTATATTACTAAAATGTCTGTCAAGCCAAAGTCTGTGTTTAAAAAATAATCCTAAAGAAAGATTTATTTTAGAAGGTGTTCAATTGAATTTCAGTGTGTTCCAGGCAAATAAAAGTGTCTACAATGAATTTAAGGGATAAAACACACTTTAGGGTCAGATCTCAAATTCTTACCTATTCAGGAAAACAAAAATTCCCTACATACAGAATATGGCTAGTCCTTGATGTTTTATCTAGCATCTGGAGGGAAAAAAAACAACAACAATCCTCATAAATGTTTCTTTTGTTTGTTTGTTTGTTTGTTTTTTTTGTGGCACGCGGGCCTCTCACTGTCCTGGCCCCTCCCGTTGCGGAGCACAGGCTCCGGACGCGCAGGCTCAGCGGCCATGACCCACGGGCCCAGCCGCTCCGCCGCAGCATGGGGGATCTTCCCAGACCGGGGCACGAACCCGTGTCCCCTGCATCGGCAGGCGGACTCTCAACCACTGCGCCACCAGGGAAGCCTACAAATGTTTCTTTAATGGAATAATATTGATCATAATATATTTCAATCTAGTGATATAAGCAAGTACACTATAAATTCAGGTAAACTGTGTTAAATAATATCACTACCTTTAAAAAGTTGATACACAGTCTCAAATAAAATGATCATTCTAAGCCTAGAATTCCCCGTGGTTCACAGTTGTGGATGTGAATCTTCTAAGACCAAAGACCTAATAACAAACTATTTCTCTCCCCAACCCGATACGAACTCTATAAGAAAAAGAAACAAGGTTCAATGCACATGCAACTTTGAAAAAGAACAGAAAGGGACATCGCAAAAGTCATGTCTACAGGGACTGGGAAATCCCACTGAGCTAAGGCTGTGAACGCTCCCTCTGTTTTGAACTCTTTCTTTTACATTTCTGTTTGCAAACCAACCAATGTACCCCTGAGCTCAGCTCACGTCATGTCAAACAGAACCAACTGGGGCCAACACACAAATGCTCAGATCCTTACGGTATGTCTCTCTTCCCAGTTAACCACATGTTACTGAGTATTTCACCTGTGCATAGCAAACACTGTCCTCATCCTGCTGCTAGTACCGGCTTCCTCAGAACCCACACCCTTACCAAGAGGTAACGCTTCTCCCACACCCTCCTTTTTAAATTAAAAAAACAATTTTGGGGGGCGGTATAGTAGTCATATATTGGTACTTGTTCGGACTTCTACAGGAAACCAGAAATCACTTTAGGAGTTTCAGGCAAAAACAATACTTAATACAGACTATCAACTGTATATAAAGCCTCTGGAAATAATGCAAACTTGGAAAGCACCCAAGCCCATAAGTGGCAGGAGAATGCCCCGGAGGTGTTTATAAAAACTCACATCCGTGGCCGAAGCTCTCGTGGCTGCCTGCAAATACTGAGGAGACACTATGCTTCTGCTTCTTTTCTGCCTTCTGGGTCTGGCACAAGCCCTTTGCTTTGGTGGAACTGGAACCAGATCACTGTGGTAAGCGTGGTTGAAAATGTAGATTTTAGGCTTCTGGTCACAACACAGGAAAGCACCGAGAGCAGCAATGGGGTTAATTTCCAGTAGAAGGTATAAGGCAAAAGTTCTAGGCATGAGGGATCAGAATAATTTTGGACTTCTTAAAAGTAACACTGGAGGTAAAAGGTAACACTAATTATGACAACAGAGCTAACACAAATGGAAGATTCTATGTATTTCAAGTACAGATTTTTACATATTCTAACTTACTTCACTGAGCATTCTCTTCAGAATTAGTTTGCGTTGAAAACATTGAGGAAAAATACCCAGAACATAAATTTTACCATTTTAACTATTTTTAAGTGTAAAGTTCAGTAATGTTAATTATATCCACATTGTTGTACAACCAATCTCCAGGACTTTTTTTTTAATCTGGCAAAACTGACTCTATACTCATAAGTAACTTCCCATTTTTATCTCCTCCCAGCCTCTGGCAACCAACATTCCTTCTCTTTTGACTGTTGTAGACCTCATATAAGTAGAATCACACAGTATTTGACTTCTTGTGACTGTCCTGTTTCACTTAGCATAATGCCCTTAAGGTTCATCCATGTTGAAGCGGGTGACAAGATTTTTTTAAGACCGGCTGATACTCCATTGTATGTACACACCACAATTTTTTTTATCCATTTTTCTGTCAATGGGTGTTACTTCTACTTCTTGGCTATTGTGAATAATGTTGCTATTGACATGAATGTACAAATATCTCTTCAAGATCCTACTTCCAATTCTTTTGGATATTATTTAGAGGTGGAATTGCTGTATCATGTAATTCTATTTTTGATTATTTGATGCACAGAATTTTTTAATTTGATGTAATCCAACTTATTGATTTTTACTTTTACTACCTGTGCTTTTGGTGTCGTAATCCAAGAATTATCGTCAAATCCAAACTCATGAAGCTTTTCCCATAGATTTTCTTTTAAGAGTTTAATAGCTTTAAGTCTTACATTTCAGGCTTTGATACATTTTGAGTTAATTTTTGCATATGGTCTAAGGTAAGGGTCCAATGTCATTCTTTTGCACATGGATATCCAGTTTTCCCAAAACCATTTGTTGTAAACAGTCCTTTCTCCATTGAAAAGTCTTGGCACCTGTGTCAAAACTCATTTGATCATGTATGTAAGAATTTATTTCTGGGCTCTCTTTTCTATTCCATTGGCCTATATGTCTGTCTTTATGCTGCTCACATACTGTTTTGATTACTATAGCTTTGTAATAAGTTTTGAAGTCAGCAAGTGTGAGACTTCCAAACTCATTCTTCTTTTCAAAACTGTTTGTATCTTCCAGGTCAGACTTCTTTTTTTAAACACAGAATTTTACTATCAATCAATCAAAGGTAAGCACAGAACAAAGATATTTTTAGATGAAACTTCAAAAATTTACTTCTCATGGGCTCATTCTCAAGAAGATACAAAAAGAGTTAACTTACCAAAATATGGGGGTAAACCCAAAAGGATAGGACAGGATTCAGGAAACACCTGATGTAATAGAGGACAGAGGTCAAAGTGAATTCCCAGAACAGTGATGAAGGGGAGACCCAGGATGATAGAGAAGGTTTAGAGAATAATCAGATCAAGTTGGAATAGGATGAGAAGAAGCCCCAGTAAGGAAAAAAAACTAGAACAAATAGATCATCGTACAGGATAGACACGCTGAAGTTGTTTTGATGGGCAATTTAAAGTTATTAGAAAGGGGATGTGAAGACTTAGCCAGAAAGGCAAAGACACCTACACAGATAAGAAAACAAAAGAGGTCCTTGTTAAGTCTAGGTCAAACACAAAGTGTCACTAGACAGGAAATGTGATCTTATTAAGCCATTTGGCTCAATGTAAACAATCTAAATAACTATAATGATGAAAAAATTTGTGATTTAAAAAAAAACCTAGAAAATGAAAAGATGGGAAGATCGGACATATGAGAGAGAAAATTCTCACCTGCAACAATAGGAAGTTAATAAATGATAATATAAATCAATGAATTTGGGACTTCCCCTGGTGATCTAGTGGGTAGGACTCTGTGCTCCCAATGCAGGGGGCCTGGGTTCTATCCTTGCTCAAGGAACTAGATCCCGCACGCATGCCTCAACTAAGAGTTCGCACACTGCCACTAAAGATCCTGCATGCTGCAACTAAGACCCGGCGCAGCCATACATACATACATAAATAGCAGTATTTACTGGCTATTTTAAAAATATGAGATAAACTGCAGCAGAAACAGAGAATGTTACCTCTAGAAAATTGAGAAAGGGAGAAAGTGGTCTTGAGTTCTGTTTTAATATTATAAATTTATTACCAATTGAATATTTTAATTAGGTACATGTATCCCATTTGCAATTATAAGAGCTTAAAATATCCTAGATTTGCCTTTCTATATTTAAACATGTTAAAAATTAACTGATGGGGGCTTCCCTGGCGGCACAGTGGTTGAGAGTCCGCCTGCCGATGCAAGGGACACGGGTTCGTGCCCCCGTCCGGGAAGATCCCACATGCCACGGGGCGACTGGGCCCGTGAGCCATGGCCGCTGAGCCTGCGCGTCCAGAGCCTGTGCTCCGCAACGGGAGAGGCCACAACAGTGAGAGGGCAGCGTACCACAAAAAAAATGAAATTAACTGATAGACTAATAAAAGAAGCATGTGAAAGTCAGGTTTAACAAATGTGCTACATTCAAGGGTAGAATTCCATTTTTCCACATTCAGAAAATAATACAGTTTACCAAAGAAACAAACCAAACACCACTTTGACTTTGCTCTAGGCAGGTGCAGCCATACAGAGCAAACATTAATATTTGTCAGGGTGGAAAATTATGCAACAGAGACTTGGCCAAATTAGTTGTTTGTCATGTTATTATGGGACAAAAAACAATTCTCAAATTTTGATGTTCCATTTCCCCCTGCAACGCTGAATTATGTGAAAACAAGTGGTCTTAACTTGTTGATGCCAGATTATCCCATTGTTTATATGTTTTTAATTTATTGGTTGTTATCATTTTCTCTCATGTTCAGGAAAAAAAAATCACGTAAAACCATTCTTGGGGCTGCCAAATATTACTAAGCTTGAACTTGTTTCCAAAGCAACAGACTCATTATCAAGGCAGCTTCTGGGCACATGGAAGAGAGCTTCAGCCCACTAAATGGAATCCTGTAGGCAGGATTTCACACAAACTTCCACTGCTGCAGAATATTTGTGTTTCTTTGGCCACATGTTATTTTTATTCCTTAGGATCCATGTATCCACCTTCTTCTTCCATCATTTATATTCCTCACTGAGAATAATATTTGTCTTTTTTTAGTTCGTGTAAATGCTCTGAAATTAATTTAAGCATCAATATGGTCAAAGATAAAAGTAACATAAACCCACATCCATCCATCCTTTCACATCCATTGTTATTTAGTCTTCTGAAAGGTCTTACTATGTTCAGTCTATTTGTTGCCCAGTTGCTCTATCTAAACAGCCTTATTTTAAATTTCTAAATCCATATTAAGGGCAAAAAGAATTTTAAATGCAGTAAATGGTTAAGCTCAAAAATCTAAGAAACTTTATCAAATTCTTAAGGGGTGGGAGAGTCCTCAATCTCAATTCCAACAACATAAAACAAGTAATAACCACAATTTATTGAGTACTATGTGCCATAAGCTATTACATATGTTATTTTATAATATTCACAATAATACAGATTATTCCATTTTAAGATACATTAAATTTAAATTTAGTAAAGTAAAGAAACTTGCCCAAGTTCAGCTCTTAGTGACGGCACTGGAATTTGCACCTCATCTCTGACTGACTACAAAGGCACAGTCTTAGTCTTAACCTTTACACTTACAGACCTATATCATATCACTCTTATTTGAACTCAAGACACAATTATTACTGGCACAACAATTATAAGCAAAATAAATGAAGACACGCACAGAGCCTTTATCTCAGCTACTGTTGGATAATGACTGATTTTATTCTGGACCAAATGCATCATCAAGAACCAAGGCTCATCTTAGAATCATACACTGAAGATTATTATGCTAAGTTAAATCAATCATTTGAATTAGTTAACTTAATTTTTCATTAATAATTTAATGTCTCTCTTGCCTGAAATGGTCCCCTTTTATTGACTAATCCAGTATTAAAGGAGGAACCACATCTAAGTCATCTATAAACTAATGAGGGGACTTTTTTTTAGTGTGGTATACTTGATTTACCATATTATATGTTTCAGGGGTACAACACAGTGATTCACAATTTTTAAAAATTGTAGTCCATTTAAAGTTACTATAAAATATTGGCTTTATTCCCTGTGCTGTACAGTATATCCTTGCAGCTTATTTATTTTATTTAGCATTTTTTGAGGCAATGCTACCATCTGGAGATGGTGTGGAAGAAGGAAGATATCAATATTAATATGCTGACCTAGTGATGTTTTGCAACACAAAAGTAGATACCTTCAGTATGAATTTTAGAACACAACTATAACATGGAAGAGAAGATTTATACATTAACTAGACGTTGTGTAAGTGCCTGGCATGTGCCACGAACTTGTCTAGAAGCTGGATATAACGCAATGAAAAATATGACATAAAAATCCTGTCCTGAGGAAAATATATTCTGTTGGGATTTAGAAGGCCAATAAACAAGGGAGTGAAACATATATCAGATGACTACAAGTGCCAAGAAGAAAAATAAAATAGGCGAGGAGATAAAGAATGTGAGTTCATTTCAATTTCTCTTAGAATCATCTGGAAAGACCACACTGAGAACGTAATCATCTGAGTGAAGACCTCAACTAGTTAAAGGTGTGTGCCACTGGGGAAAGAGCAAACCAGGCAGAAAAACCAGTCAGTGGAAAGACCCTGAAAGGGGGCATATCTGGTGTGTTCAAGAAAAGGCAAGGAGACCATCGTTTGGGGGCAAAGGGAAAAAAATACAGAGTGATTGAAGAAGCAGTCAAAATTATAACAAGGGAGCAAAACATAAAGGAACATAAAGTCACAGAAAGCATTTTCGTATCAGTATAGATGAGTCAGGAACTCATCAAAAGGTTTTGGGTCAACTAATAATGCCATCTGACTTTTTTTTCCCTAAGAGGACGACTTTGGATGATGTATTGAGAACAGACTGTAGGGGAAAGATGCAAAGCAGGAAACCAGATATGAAGGTGTTCTAATAAACAGGATAAAAGAAGACACCTGCTCCAGAGAGGGTGTTTGTGGAGAAGGTGGTGACAGGAGGTTGGATTCTGGATATATTTTAAAGGTTGAACTAAGAGTATGTACTATTGAATTGCATTTGTGCAATAGGAAAAGAAATTATGGATGATTTCAAGGATTATTTTGTTTTGTTGCCTGTTCTTCCTTAACATCTGGAAATATGATGTTATTGAATGAGAATGTAAGGGATTGCAGAAAAAACACATTGGGAGGGAGGGTTAAGGTGAAGATCAGCAGCTCAGTTTTAAACAATCTAAGTTGGAGGTCGCTCACTGGATATCCAATGAGGTGTCCAGTAGATACTTAAATACATAATCTGAAGCCCAGGGAAAAGGTCCAGTCTAGGGAATTAAATAAGGCAGCCATCAGCATATAGATGTCATTTAAAGTCATCATGCTAGATGACTGGATTACCAAAGTTAACTACAAAGAAAAGGAAAAAAAAGAGAAAAGAAAAAGAGGTCTATGGATTGCTTTACAAATTAATTTTAAGGATAAGAGATGAAGAACAAAACAGCAAAGATCCTGAGACTTAATAGGAAGTGGGAAGAAAACCTGATGTCTGCTGTGCTAGAAGGCAATTTTTTAAAATGTCTCAGTACTTCCCTGGTGGCACAGTGGTTAAGAATCCGCCTGCCAATGCAGGGGACACGGGTTTGAGCCCCGGTCCGGGAAGATCCCACATGCCGCAGAGCAACTAGGCCGGGCACCACAACTACTGAGCCTTTGCTCTAGAGCCCACGAGCCAGGGTTACTGAGCCCATGTGCCGCAGCTACTGAGCCTGTGTGCTACAACTGCTGAAGCCCACGCGCCTAGAGCCCGTGCTCCGCAACGAGAGACGCCACTGCAATGAGAAGCCCGCACACGGCAACGAAGAGTAGCCCCCATTCACAACTAGAGAAAGCCCGCGCACAGCAACGAAGACCCAACTCAGCCAAAAATAAATAAATAAATTTATGAAAAAAATAAAAGAACTGTTTCAAAGAGAAGCAAATTGCCTCCATGTTGCTGATCAGTCAATATGAGTGCTAATCACTAGACTGAACAATTCGGAGGCCATCCCCAAATCTGATAAGAGATGCTTTGATACGGTAGTAAAGGTAAGACTTCTGGTTGGTTCATGAGAGAATGCACGGACAGGAGACGGGACAGTGAATATAAATAACCCTTTGAAGAATTGGTCTAAAAAGGAGAATCGAAAATTAGTGTAGTAGTCTGGGAAGATGGCATCAAGGGAAAGGTGAAACAACAGCATCCTTATAGCCTGATGGGAATGCTGAGAACTCAGGAGAGGCGACAGGAGACTTGCTGGAGAGATGTCTTCCAGGAGATGAGGAAGTACGGGGCTAAAGGAATAATTAGAATGGCTGCTCTTCAATTAGAACATAGTTCACGCACGGTATCAGGCAAAACCAGAACATATAGATAAGTGACAGGCATAGGTAGAGGTGGTGGAACATCTGTGTCTGTGGGAGTTCAGAGCAGATGTGTAAATGGTTGATGGCTGTGGAGATGGAAACCTGTGTATATGTTTCTGCTGACTGCTTCTATTTTCTCAGTCGTATGTAACAAGGCCATCATCATTTGAGATTTGGAAGTTTTGAGAAAACAATGAAAAACATGAAGGATTCTTTTAGGAGAGTGGTAAAGCACATGGAGTAGATTATAGAAGTTAATAAATTACGAATCAAAAAATCAAGAGGGAGACCATTTAGAATGATTTTAAGTTTTCCTGTACCCATGTTTAAACACACAGTAGTAGTACCACTTAGGAAGAATGATGGATATAAACATGGCTGGTATTTTGCTAGTTAATAAAGAGAAAGGAAAAGAAAGGAATTAAAGGTGTAATCAATTTAAATTATGTTATTACAGTTAAAGAAGACACAAGTGGTTATGGGATACTGACACCATGACAGCTATAAACTGTCGGTATCAGTAGGTCAGATAATAATTGGAATATGAATAGTATAGGGATTAAATTAGAAAGATAGAAGATACTAGCCAATTAATGGTATGCTTTAAATTGGAATTCTAGAGGAACTGAAGCCTTGATAATGGCCTAGTGCATGCTTTCCGGAGGAGTGCAGAGGTATGGTGGGGCTCAGGTATATTGAAGGAGAGGTAGTCAAGGAACTGAAAGCCCAGAGTATTTGGAAGAATCATCTACACAGATGCTAAAACCAGCAAGAATTATGATGTATGTGGTGACTGAGAAAGTGTTACTATGTTCAGAGCTAAAATCTTCAAAGCAAAAAGGGGGATGACCCAGCATTTCTTAGATAGAGAATGGATGGTGGGTTTCATTGACCAATGACATGAACTCAATGTTTTTAGTGAAGAGGGGTGGAGAATGATCTGGGTTTAGCACTGAAAAGCAAGAAAATCACTTATGCTGCTACTTTCATATCATAAGAGGAAAGCATGTAGAAGGAAAGCATCTACCACTTGAGGGGGCAGCAAGGAAGCAGTGTTCTCAGAGAACTGAGTTTCGGTTAGGGCAAGAATGTAAGGATAATGTTTCTATAAGGGGTTAGAGATAGAGGAGAGTTCCTTGCTGACTGATCTTGTATTCCAAAATAAAAGGATTTGGGAAGTTGGAGATTGGTTGGTGATAGGTCAGAGAGGAGAGACAGACAGTGATAGAAAAGATAGATACATTAGATAGATAGATTAGATAGATACATAGATACACAGACGATAGAGAGATAGGTGACATATAAGACAGACAGATAGGCAGACAGACAGAAAGATAGATACATACATACATAGATGGACAAATAGGTAGATAGATAGAGATAGGAACTTGGGGGTTAAGGTTTAGGATCTGGGGGATTGATGATCTGGAAATCCTGTAAAAACTGAAGTAAACAAGGGATTAATGTAGATGGAGCTCAGGGGAACCCCATGACTCTAGTTAATAAAAGTGAAAAGGGTTAAAGAAATTGAAATATTTAAAGCTATGTGAGTAGACAATATCCATCAAGTAATGAATATAAGGTTTAAAGAAAAGAGGGGTAAGTAGTGTCAACACTTAAAAAGTAGCTAAAGAGGTATCAATAAGGAAGACAGAGAAAGTGAACAGAGGTGGGAGAAAACCCAGGGCTGTTCAGACAACTGTAGAGAAAACCTTTCAAGAAGACCTTGTGGTCAAAGGCATTCAATCCTGCTGTACGCAAGTAAGATGCAGATGAAAACCGTCCACTAAATTCATAAAATACCCTGGTTTCTTAATGTATTTAAATCTGTATTTAAAATACATTTTACTATTTAAATCGATTAAACACTGAGGTGACTGGTATCAGTTGAAGTGTCCAATCCCTGTATAAAAGCATTAGTACAGACTCTGAAAAAACAATTTAAGATCAATATACGCTATGACCCAGGCAAATACCTGGCTGTGCTATTGAAAAAGAAAGTTTAAGAAATGGTTGTCACCACACCACTGTCCTTGTCCAGTGTCTCTTCATAACTAAACAGCTGGACTGGTTAGGTATCATGTCCCTTGTGAATAAGAACAAAAGTGAAGTTCCTGTAAGTGGAGGGGTTAGCAACACGATAGCATATATTTTACAAACGTATGATGCTGCAAGCAACCTGGGTTTCAAAATAGTTCACTTTCCTTGGATACCGAGAAAGCCAGAGTTCAGTGATCACTGGCATTGATTCGGGTCCTTGAAACGCTATCATAAGCTCAGACATACTGAGGTTCCTCAGTGTCTTACTGTTCTTCTCTCCCAGGCATACTGTCTTCTTGTCCCACGCTGGTCACCTCATGGTCACAGAATGACCGCCATAACCTCAGGAAACATGTTCACGTTCATATAAGTAAAATGGATAAAAATTCTGTTCGTTCTTCTGAGAGGAAAATGTTTTCCTTGAAGCCCACATTTCTGTTCACTGGCCAGATCTGGACCCCGTGGCGAAGCCCAGCTACAAGGGAATCTTAGGAAACAACTATCATACTTTAGGAGGCGGCAGAGTGGGATGCGAAGAGGGATAAGAAGTTTGGGAATAACTAATTGCATTAAGCAACCGACAATATCTAACAAAGTGAAAAACAATTGGAAGCAAAACTAAAACCTGTTTCCTGATCTGCACTGACACCATGCTATGTGTTGCGCCAGGTTTCTAAGGTAGTTATTTTTATATCCATCTGACATCTAAAACAAGTGAAAACTCAGAAAATTTTAGCAAATTGCTCACAGCAAATATAATGAGTAAGTCAGTCCTTAGTGTATTTGTTCAACCCCAAACCCGTTTTCTTCATCTCAGTGTCTGTTAGACAAAAATAATTAGTGGGTGTTTGTTCGTATCTTTCTCCGTTTCATCTGTCTTGGCATAAAGTAAAATCTCAAGACAGAAACTATTCTAGGTGTACAAAGCCTTGCCCAATATCCCAACTCCTTGGAGTTTCACAGTTCAGTTTTGACTTTCTATTTCTTCAGATTTTAGAAATAAAACTCAGTGCACAGTATACTAGGAATTAAGTCAAATTCTCAAGGGGATCAGAGGCATAATCAAACCCATCATGGGACATTTTATTATGTTTATAATGAAACATAAAGAGATACATAAAAATATAAATAGATTCATGGAAGATTAGGTCAGTTACCAAAAAATAAAATAAAATAAAAATGTATGGTGTTCAGGCCATTTCGGATTTTGAAACTGCGGATGAGAGAAAGTAGGCCTGGGTGTTAGAATCATCTAGTCTCCTTGCTGCTCTCATTGTTTCCATAACACGACTGTTCAAAATGCAAATCAGGGGCTTCCCTGGTGGCGGAGTGGTTGAGAGTCCGCCTGCCGATGCAGGGGACACGGGTTCGTGCCCCGGTCTGGGAAGATCCCACATGCCGCGGAGCGGCTGGGCCCGTGAGCCATGGCCGCTGAGCCTGCGCGTCCGGAGCCTGTGCTCCGCAACGGGAGAGGCCACAACAGTGAGAGGCCCGAGTACCACAAAACAAAACAAAACAAAAACCAACAAACAAAATGCAAACCACCCACATCAGTTGGTGGAGAAAGGCCATCAATGTCCCCTCTTTGCCTGCGACCGCTCCAGCTGTTCCCCCATCCGTCCCTCCAACACAGCTTCCCTCTAGGCTAAATTCACCCTCGGACCCAGGGGTCTGCAGCCTGCCAGGGCCACGTTGCTTCACACCTCCAGTGACTGCTTTGCTACCCTTTCTCTTTCATTTGTTCAATTGCTCTTCCTTGCCTCACCACCAGCCCCTCTCCCCACCCAGGTCACCTCTACTTCTCTTTGGACATGGCCCTCATTCGGGTCCTGCAAGAAGCTGGCCTGAACTTCCTTCCCTCTTTCTCTTCTGTGTTTCTATCGCATCAACTGCACCAATGTTCTCAGGATTGTTTATTATTACAGGATCCTGCTCCCCAGGAAACTTACAGTTTCCTTCCCAATCACCACCTCCCACTATGAATTGTTAATAGCACGGAGATACTGCATATCTGTTCATGTACCGCATGCATGTGTATGCGTAAAATGAGTAGGATCTTTTGTCCACTCTACCAGGAACCAGTTGTGTGTACTTAGAGGTGGCAACGCTCCCACTGAGAATGCACGGTGCACGTCCACGATTGTGTGCACTCTTCACATGCTTTTATAGCTGTGACTTACGCAGCAACTTCATACGTGTATTAGTACCTATCGAGCATGTATCAGATTTTTAACAAACACTTGTTGAGATGTTGAGATGCATGGATACTTCATTTTTGTTATACCATGACGAAAAATGTGTTTACAATGTGTAATTTCCTTTTCTATATGTAGGCCATTAGTTAATCATATACTATACCTTTGGGGGCAAAAAATATGTTTTAATAATTTCTTAGTTAGGATCTATGTTATTTTAAATAAAGAAATAAAAAAGAAAATGAAGTCCTTAGATACTCTATGCTCCTGAAAAGTGCATTAATCCTTAATAAGCATGTGCAACAAATATGTCTCCTCCATCTTATTTTTATAGACAGATTCCTCTCTTTTTCTCTTTTTCCTTCTCTCTTTTTCCCCCACTCTCTTACCTTCCCCCTTTTTCCCCCTCATATGGTAGAAGTGTAAATCCTAATTCACCCAGGGAAAAATGATAAACAATACTCCCTTAAAATGTACTTTTGATATTTCCCATATATGTTGACTTTCTCTTTCCTTTCCTCAAGACATCTTTTTTCTTTGGGGGTATTTCCTATTGGGGAGAGCATTTTCCTTTAGAACATAAAGCAGATGCATACATATATAGGATGTACATTTCTTAGATTTACATATATTTCTCTAACTATAGAAATTAATAAATTTAACCACAATTAATGTTCTATATTCCTAATCCCCTGGGCATCCCAATTTCTAACGAGGCAATGTCTATATTACGTAATTGTGTATTTATGAAATATTAACACATCTGAACAAGTAAAAATCTATTATGACACTTCCTCATGTTTGGTATCTGCATTTCATGAAATCATAGAGTCAGAACTGGAGATGACTTCATGTGTATGCTAACCAAGCCTCCTTCAAGAGATGGAATCCTTTTCACAAAATGCTTAAGACAGTCTGTGTCTCTACCTATGTGACACCTGTATTAGTAGTCTAAAAGCAAAAGATTAAAAAGAGTACATTTTATCTCAATAAAATCTCAATACCAGGAAAACAATTCTTTGGACAGAATGATCGTTTAAATTTTCTGTGATGTTAGTTTACTTTGGAGGGAATAGAGCAAATGATCTGAATATCCTAAATATCACAATGCTATAGATTTTTACTTCTTTAAATATCAAGAAGAAAACATACACACTGCTATGGTCTGAATGTCGTGTCCCCCAAAATTCATATATTGAAATCCTGATGCCCAAGATGATGGCATTAGGAAGTGAGGCCTTTGGGAGGTGATGAGGTCATGAAGGCAGATCCCTCATGAATGGGATTAATACCCTTATAAAGGAGACCCCAGAGAGCTCCCTTGCCCCTTCTACCATGTGGTATTACAGCAAAAAGACAGCAGTCTATGAATCAGGAAGTGGGTCCTCACCAGACACAGAATTGCCATCATCTTAATCTTGGACTTCCCAGCCTCCAGAACTGTGAGAAATAAATTACTATTGTTTATAAGTCATCCATGGTTTCTTGTTATAGCAGCCCAAATGGACTACAGGACACCCTGACATACAGATATAGACAAAGACATAGATACATGCCCATATATCTGTATCTTTGTCTATATCTGTATGTGAATTACTCAGCCATTAAAAAGCATAAAATAATGCCATTTGCAGCAACATGGATGGACCTAGAGGTTGTCATACTGAGTGAAGTAAGTCAGACAGAGAAAGACAAATATATGATATCGCTTATAGGCAGAATGTAAAAAAAAATGATACAAATGGACTTATTTACAAAACAAACAGACTTACAGAGTGAGAGAACAAACTTATGGTTATGGGGGGAAGGGTGGGGGGGAGGGATAGTTAGGGAGTTTGGGATTGACATGTACACACCGCTATATTTAAAACGGATAACCAGCAAGGATGTACTGTGTAGCACAGGGAACTCTGCTCAGTATCTGTAACAACCTAAATGGGAAAAGAATTTGAAAAAGAATAGATACATGTATATATATAACTGAATCACTCTGCTGTCCACCTGAAACTAACACAACATTGTGAATCAAGTATATTCCGATATAAAATAAGAAGTTAAAAGAAAGACATAGATATACAGATACAGGATAGGCTTCATAGCTTCTTTAAACATCTTTAGCATGGCTCCATGAGAAACAGGGCTAATTGATCCCTGTCCTATCCCCATAGCTCTACATCAAGAAAGTGCTTGACCCAGGCCATGTCCGTGTACAGCATCTGTGGGTGATCAATGAGGACGGTACACAGGCCGGCACGCACTGTACAGTACAATCTGTGGCCGTCATGTACGTTAAATAACCCCAAGATTGACGACGTGCACCTGGCTCAGATGTGGAGATGCCCCACACACATGCACACTGGCCTATGGGTAAAGCTGTTCCAGCCTTACGACTGTAAGATTGGGCTAGAAGAGAACCCGGCCTTCTAGAATCTCCACTGTGACCCTCTCTAATTCAGATTTTCCTGCCACAAAATCGTGCTTACTGATGAGATATGCAAGTGGGAGCACCTACCCAAATCTGTGTTTGCTTAGGATCTTGATGGTTGGTAGTCTGACTGTAATGACTTTTCTCCATCAAATTAGATAAGCTAGTTGTGTTGAACTTTTTCAAGCGGTGTCTGGATTTGGCCTTTCAGTCTACACTTTTTAATAATGTTTGCAAAAAGATATTACATAAAAGGGATTCTTAGAAATAAGGTACTGAAATATTTGGAAATTGCAAAATATTATGATTTAGGTAGAAAAATGAACATCCTTAACTAAAAATCATACAAAATGAAACGCTATAAATAAACAGCATTTAATATAGCTGTAAGAATTCTCCATGCAATATATAGCCTAGGGTTGTCAATGAGATTCTCTCGAAAAGGATGGGACTTAAAAATAGTTTTAATATATTGTTAAATGAAGAAAAACATAAAATTGGTAGAAGTTAATGGGGGGGCGCATGTTTCAAGAGCAGGGATGCATGAGAACCAACGGGCATGAACACATACACAATGAGTAACTAAAAATCATACAAAATAAAACGCTATAAACAGCATTTAATATAGCTGTAAGAATTCTCCACGCAATATATAGCCTAGGGTTGTCAATGAGATTCTCTCGAAAAGGATGGGACTTAAAAATAGTTTTAATATATTGTTAAATGAAGAAAAACATAAAATTGGTAGAAGTTAATGGGGGGGCATGTTTCAAGAGCAGGGATGCATGAGAACCAACGGGCATGAACACATACACAATGGTTATTAGGTGGAGTAAAACCAGTGGAAGCTACAAATTGGTAGAAGTTAATGGGGGGGGGCATGTTTCAAGAGCAGGGATGCATGAGAACCAACGGGCATGAACACATACACAATGGTTATTAGGTGGAGTAAAACCAGTGGAAGCTGACGTTGATACAGGGAAATAACAGGCAACTTATTCTTGACGGTCAGACTTCACATTTAGTTCTGAATCGGTAGGCAATGGGGAGCAACCACCAGCTGTTTGTTGAATGAGGGAATATGTGACTAGAGCAGGTGCTTTGACATGCCACGCAGATCCTCCTTCTGCAATGAAGGACTTATTTCTTCATACTGCTGGAACTATTAGCTATAGACAGAACTCAGCTCACTGCCATAACTGGAATTACCTCTGCTGAAGGGGAATGCTTTGCTCAGGCCAAATGCCCTTCCTGAAGCAACTTGCATCCAACTCCTGGTCCATATGAGGTGCAATGGCCCTGTTCCCTTGCCCCAAAGTGTGACAACACCAAAGGACCGTCCCAGCTTCATTTGGTTTGGCCAAGGCCTCTTCATAGCCTAAATTTCTGCTTTTCCCAATCTTGCTTCTTTTCCTTCTTATTTTTGCCCCAAGAACATTCTGTAATGAATCTCCCACATGCCGATCTTTGTTTCAGAGTCTGCTTCCCAGATAACCTAACCCATGATACCTTCCAAAGGGTTACACAGGACAGAACCTGGAATCAGAAGTATTTAGCGTTTAACACAGCAAGGTTTATTGTGTGGAATCATTTGAAGATTTAAGAGTAAATCCTCATAACCCCAAATCTTTTCTCACATGGAATTCACTGAGGCATAAAACTTTAGAATTGTGTATCTAGATACTTGAGCTGTGATATTTTCCTAATTTCCTAAGGAAAGGTCATGAGTACATTAACAGACGTTTACATGATCCATGGAGACAGAGAAACTGCATGCATTGGTGGCAGAGTAATTAACTGGGTGCCAGAAAAGGAGTGAAAAGTGTAACATTTTGCTCTTTTGAACCCCTCATTATTCTGAGTTGAATGGCTTTGTTTGCCAAATGGCTCTTTAACAGTTAATTTTATTCATCTAGTAATGTCTAGAGGTCATTTTTTGGTGGGGGGACTCTTACTTCTGGGAATCAGACTATCAGTAGGAGAAAGAAAAGAAATGTTACTTTGGCTTAATTCCTTGTTGGGCAAAAGGGAGAAATACAGGTGCTAAGTAGCTGTTCTGAATGTCTCAAGATATAAGAAAAACATGGAAGGAACCAGCGTGGGGTGGGTTTTTTTTTTCCTTTTGTTTGTTAACCTTGCTGACAAAATCCCTTTCGGAGATAGCTGTTTTCTAGCTCCCTTGGTGCTATGGAAACCATCACATCGATAGATGTTTCCGTGATTCTGAGAAACATTAGATTTCATCTTCCTTTAAGTTCCTCCACAGTCTTGAAATGACCATTAAAAAATTACTGACAATTGGGCCCCAACACTAGTAGCACATGCTTTTGGATCAGACCTATCCACCATTTCCTATCCTAACTAACCCTGATCTTTTCTTATACTGTTCCGTTTACCTAGAATATTCTCCTTAATCCTATTTCACTTTTCATAGCTGTATACAAATGTACAAATGCTACTTCCTAGAAGAACCATTTGCTGATGTCATTAAATTCCCTTAGAAATGTATGTGTAGCTTTCCAATGGCGTTTATAAACATCAATAATAGTAAACGAACATGGCTTTTGGAAGGCAGAGAGAGATACAGAGAGGTGGGTAGGGGGAGAGATTGGGACCTTAGACTGTCTTCACTCTGTTTGGATACAGATTACTAAATTAACTATGGAAGTTGAAAGTAAGAAAGAACTTAAACGTTGCCATCAAGATTGAAATAACTAAGTAATCTTAAAAAAATAACCCTGGGGAAAGATTAAAAATAAATTGTGTTTATATTTATTGTGCTAATATTTTTACTCATTTTAGAGAACAGGCATTAATTTCTAACGGGCACACTGCGACCTAATGTATATTAGTGTATATTAATGAATGTTTTACAGCTACAATGGTTTAGAGCTATTTTGCTTATGCATAATCTAATAAAAATTAATTAATCTACTTATAAATATTCTCTACTCTGTATCCAATTGTTTAGTGGCCGAAATAGGAGGAGAATCAACGGACTGTGTAACGGGCATCTTCAGCTGCTTCTAAGAAGTAAACTTGAGGGAATTTAGAACCACTGTGCGTGGGACTTGAAAGCACTGATTTCCTCAGGCATCGCCCACATGCTTTGTAAACAGCAAGATGCACGTGTGCCTGCAGGGTCTTCCGCCAGCTGCCTGTAGCCCCCAGCCCTTCCGGTCAGGGGTCGAGATTCTACGGGGGCCCCATCGAGTCACTGCTTCCCTCCGGCTTCCCGGTGCTCTGCTCACCACCCCGACAGGGCTCTGTCATCCTTAATCCAACCACACCGTAAAACTATCTGGGGAACATTTAAAATCCTCTCACTGCTTGGGTTCCCCTCTCAGAAATTCTGCTTGAACCGTCCTGGAGCAGAAGTTAAACACCATCGGTCGTTGTTATTTTTTAACTTCTCCCAAGTGATCCTGAGGGTAGCCATGGTTGAGAAACATGAGAAGAGGAATTTTAAGGTGAGTAGCAATATGCAAGACTGTACAAGCTTTGCTTTAGAAGTGAAACTTTTCCCCCTCCATTTCAAGCTAGAAGTCACAACAGTCTCCAATGTACCTTATTATTATTCTCTTGTCTGGAGAAGAAGAGATAAATATGCCAGTTTTTGGTTGCCCTGTATAACGTTTATTATTTATAAACCCTAAAAGAAGGCAAACTTTCCTACTTTCTTCCCAAAATTGTATCTGCTTTCCTACACTACTACAGTGATTATGCAAACTATGTATTTGTATCTATTGCTCAAGGTTTGGGGGGAAATATGGAGTATCTCCCTTTAGAGGAATTTCCACAAATTCTGAATTCATAAAATTTCTGACAACAGGAACTTTCTGTTTTAGTCTTAAATCAGTTGAGCGTGACAAGTAATCTGAAGATATGATCTTGAAACTTTCTGAAAGCAGTACTCACTATCTTACACATGGTTAGTCTTTAATAACTATTTTTACTGATGTACTAGTCTGACAAACCCATTCTATTAACACTTCCACCTGCTCCCGGGTAAACTTGAAAACTAGCCTCTCACTTTGGAATGCTGTCACAAGCCTCCCTCCTCCTCTGGATTGGTTATTAGGTCAAAAAGAAACAAAGAAGGAGCACTGCTTGTCAGATTCCTCGTCTGCTCTTATTTTTGTAACAGTTCCCTCATTTGCTCCCATGTTAACCTGATGATAACCAATCCCAGACTTGTTCCTTGAAATCCAGCTTATGTGACCATCCCCTTTCTCACTTACTAATATTATAGAAACAGCTAAGCACCTTGAGACCAGCAATGTACTAAGGGAACGGTAAGCTAGTTTGTTTACTGGGCCACTAAAAGTGACAACTCCCTGTTTTCAAGAAACAATAAGAATTGCCACTAATAACAATACCACATTTTGGTGTAACAGTTTCCACACTGTAACTGCATGGGATCTGATCATGAGTTGTAGCCTCCTTTTCTGCTTTCTGATTGCATGCCATAAGTCTGATGACAGAACCAAGAAAACTATGCAGAATCTTCAGGGGGAAAAAAAAAAAGTGTTTGAGATAGCCAGTACATCCGGTGGGTACCTGGGAGAAACCTCATATATAGGTGCATTATTTCTATTACGATCATTATTTGAGATCGATACAGGAATTTTATCCTGTGTAAGTGATGAGGAACCATATGGTAGGCTTGATAACATGAAACCATTCTATTAATATATATCTATAAATTTTGGGTATATTATGTAAACATTTTTTAAATGTGCAGCTGAGATTTATTGTTATAAAAACCCTAAGGGACAAAAAGAGGGAACTGTGCAGCCGACTGTAAGCTTCTGCCACTATCAGTCTGGAGGTGGCAAGGTAAGATGTGGATGTTTTGAACAGCGGATGAGACCTTGGGCTCAGGAAAAGTACTAGGAATGGAAATAGGCCTCCTGCATGACGCTGAGACCCAAGTAGAGCCAAAACCTCTGAGGCAGAGTGAAGAGGAGGAAAGAGGCTTCCCAGATCACGAGAGAATGGCAAGGATGTTATTTGGTTTTAGTCTTGCTATGGCTGCAAAAAAAAAAACTCTTCCCTGAGATTTCAAATTCCCGGGCTTTCTCTGTGTCTCTCTCCACTGGACGCACATTTCTATTTCCTACATGGACTGCGAAATACAAGCTAAGAAATTAACACATAATGTCTGGGGCTGTTGCTTTTCCTTGGCTACCCTGCAGAAGCGAATGTAAAATTGTTCTGGAGGGACATATTCTCAGCCTAAGTTTCATAGGATTCCCACAGAGTAAGCTCCACGAAACAAGAGGTCACAACCCAAAATTACAAACCACATGAAGAAACATTTCTCCACGAGTAGAGGCTGTGAGCGCGTACACACACGTACATACGCAAAGGGATCAGACTCCAAAGAAATTCAGTTAATAGAATAATTCAGTGAAAACTGAAAATTTTTAAATTAAAATTATTAAAGTCATTTAACCTAGGCATTTAAACGTGAGAAAGAAGAAACACTATATATAAACATGAATAATGAATATCTGGGGAAAAAAAAGAACTTCTAGAAATAGAAATTCTCATTGAAATTTGAATTTAAGCAGATGAATTAAAAAGCAGATTTCAAACAGCTTATAATTCTACTTATAAAACCAAATACATATAAACTGGAATTCCAGAAGAAGGTAGAGGATGGAAAATATTTAAGTGATGATAAATGAGGGTGTTCAAAAATTGATAAAAAAATTATAACCCTCAGATTCAGGAACACAAGCTAGTCTCAATAAGAATAAAGAGGACTTCCCTGGTGGCGCAGTGGTTGAGAGTCCACCTGCCGAAGCAAGGGACACGGGACTGTATCTATACCTAGATATATTTGTGTGGACCTCTGGAATTCAAAGAGAGAGTCTAACAAATAACCCACCAAAGAACAATCCTTGGATTGAAGGCAGAATTTCTAACAGCAACAATATATAAAGAAGGCAAATTTTGCTTTCGGCATCGCAAATAATTCTAGGCGTAGTGTCAAATGAGTCTTTTGAATAAAAACGTCCTAAGTGGCTACAAGTCATTAAGAAATTTAAAAAATACATTTCGTCCAGTATATTCCTGAAGCGAAGAGTGTGCATTAATTCGGAGCTAAGATGATTTCAGGATTTTAACTCTAAAACTTCTTAAAGGTAGAAAATGCCTTATTCACAAACGAATGCTGAGAATGTTGCACAAAGCCTGGATCTGGGCAGGTGATCAGCGAATACTCGTTGAATAAATGAATATAAGAATGGATGATTTATAAAACTAGGTAATATATTTCTTATTAGGAAAACAATAGCACATATATAACTAATAGGTAAGAGGTTCCAGTTCACACTGCATTATGTATAAATTGGTACATAGTAATGTCTAGAAGAGAAGGCTTTCTGCTCAACTATACATTTCAGGCTGAATGGAAGATAGGATGGAGGTAATTTCCTGGTTTATTATTTTTCTTTTTCATATTCCTCCACTGAACCTCAAACACCTTACAAATGAACGCTATTTAGTCTCAAGTATTTCTGCTATAAAGCCAAACAGACATCACCAAAAACTTTTGTTTTTTTACAAACTACTGAATGAAATAATAGGGAAAAATAGAGCTGTACAGACCACTCAAAACCTGTGGAATTTTGTAACCAGGGCACTAATAAAAGAATAACATTCCTAACAGAAATACTGCCACAGTTAAATCACCCCTAACTTTACACCCAGCAAAAGTCAGTTCTTGGTCAATTTAAATCTTGGGATTCACACTTTCTTCTTCAAGATGTATATTCTTAGAGGCAGCTACAATAATAAAGACTAATGTCATGAAAACTAAAAATCTGAATAAGAGCATGGACTTCTTTGTTTGTTTTTTTGCGGTACGCGGGCCTCTCACTGTTGTGGCCTCTCCCGTTGCGGAGCACAGGCTCCGGACCCGCAGGCTCAGCGGCCATGGCTCACGGGCCCAGCCGCTCCGCGGCATGTGGGATCTTCCTGGACTGGGGCACGAACCCATGTCCCCTGCATCAGCAGGCGGACTCTAAACCACGGCGCCACCAGGGAAGCCCGAGCATGGACTTTTCCTATCAATCATTTTTTAAGGTCAGAGGAGGGGACTAGAATACATATGCAGCTAAATACTTCATCTGCATTGTCTCAAAGAGTAAACCGAGGGCCAATTCTAGCGAACCTCTAAACAAGCTACTTCTTGAAATAGAGGCTGATTCTCTAGGATATTATTTTCTCAATTAAGCATTTCATATATTGGCTAGGCTTTCTCTTTAATTTTGAGAAAACTTGCCCAGATCAATTAAAATATTAATCTTCTGGTGGGGGGGAAAGTGACTAAACTGACATTTCTATATTATGTTGACATCATTTTCCCATTTACCAAGTGCAGGCGAGCTGAGTTGTTTAATAAACAAACAAAAACAAAAAACAAAACTTAAAAGAAACCTTTAACATTTTGCAACACGGCGGAACAGAGCGAGCTTGAGAACGTTTTCTCAACTTCAGCATGAAAACAGCCGTTTTTTCCCCAGCCAATATAGAGGTGAATAAAGCCCACAAGGCACTGTTTTCAGACAGCTTAGTTCTAGTATGAGGGGAGAAACAATCAATCAATCCATCTAATCAATGTCTTCATTAATACCTACTAGAAAGGTATCAGGTGACAACAAGTGTTCTGCAGAGAATTAATGTGATAACAACATTTTGGCTACGAGCTGAATGACAAGATGGAACCAGATGGGAAGATTGAGGGGAAACAGTCTAGATAGAGAAAACAACTCGTGAAAAAACCCCAAATTGGGAAAGAACATGGAGAGGCTGAGAAAAATCAAACAGGTCTGTGTGGCTAGAATTTAGTGGCATGGGGTGGGGAGAGGGAACAGTAACACAGGAGATCAGAGAGGTGGCAGGGACAGATTTTGTAGGGCTTTTTAAGCAGGTTAAGAAGTTTGGGTTTTATACACATTTATACCATTTACATGCTAATTGGAAGGATTTACGTGTGGAAATGACATCATCTGATTTATGATTTTAAAATATTTATCTGGTTACCGTGGGGATAATGGATTGTAGAGGCAAAGTGAACCATGTGAGACCCATTAGGAAGCTATCCTAGAATTTCAGATGAACAATGAGGCAGGTTTAGATTTGGGAGGAGGTTTGGACTGGTGGAGATGCAGAGAAATGGAGAGATTCATAAGTAGTTAGAGGTAGAGATGAGAGTCATTACTGATGAATTTGCAGGAGAAACAGTAGAAGAAAGAATGAAATCAAGAGTAACTCAATCATGTGGTAGTTCTATTTTTAGTTTTTGAAGGAACTCCTCACTGTTTTCCACAGTGGCTGCACCGATGTACACTCCCACGGACAGTGTACGAGGGCTCCCTTTTCTCCACATCCTCTCCAACGTTGGATATTTGTGGTCTTTTTGATGACAGACATTCTGACAGGTGTGAGGCGACATCTCCTTGTGGTTTTGATCTGTATTTCCCCGATGATTAGTTATGTTGAGTATCTTTTAAGGTGCCTATTGGCCAGCTGTGTATCTTCTTTGGAAAACTGTTCAGTGCTCATATTTTTAATCAGGTTGTTTGAATTTTTTGATTTGAGTTGTATGAGCTCTTCATGTATTTTGGATATTAATCCCTTATTAGTCATCATTTACAAATATTTTCTCCCATTCAGTAGGTTGTCTTTTTGTTTTGTCAATGGTTCCCTTTGCTGTGCAAGTGACTTTAAGTTTAGTTAAGTCCCATTTGTTTTTGCTTTTGTTTCCTTTGCCACAGGGGACCAACCCCAAAAAAGTACTGCTACAATTTATGTCAAAGAGTGTTCTGCCTATGCTTTCTTTTAGTTTTATGGTTTCCAGTCTTACATTTAGGTGTTTAATAAATTTTTGTATATGGTGTGAGAAAATGTTCTCATTTCCTTCTTTTCCATGTAGCTGTCCAGTTTTCCCAGCACCACTTAATGAAGAACTGTCTTTTCTCCATTGTATATTCTTTGTCATAGATTAATTGAAAATAAGTGTATGGGTTTATTTCTTGGCTTTCTATCCTGTTTCATTGATCCATTTGTCTGTTTTTGTGCCAGTACCATGCTATTTTGATAACTGTAGCTTTGTAGTATAGTCTGAAGTCTGGGAGTATGATTCCTCCAGCTCTGTTCTTCTTTTTCAAGGTTGTTTTGGCTACTCGAGGTCTTTTGTGTTTCCACACAAATTTTAAAAATATTTGTTCTAGTTTTGTTAAAAAATGCTTGGGTTTATATCAAAGAAAACAAAAACACTCATTCTCAAAGGTATATGCACCTGAATGTTCACAGCAGCATTATTTACAATAGCCAACTTATGGAAGCAATCTTAGTGTCCATCAACAGGAATGGATAAAGAAGATGTAGCACATATATACAGTGGAATATTACTCAGCCATAAAAAGAATGAAATTTTGCCCTTTGCAACAACACGGATGGGCCCAGGGTGTATTATGCTTAGTGAAATAAGTCAGACAGAGAAAGGCAAATACTGTATATTATCACTTATATGTGGAACCTAAAAAGTAAAAAGACTAGTGAATATAACAACAGCAGCAGCAGAAAAACAGACTCATAGATGTAGAGAACAAACTAGTGGTTACCAGCAGGGAGAGGGAAAGGAGGAGGGGTAAAATTGGGGTAGGGAATTAAGAGGTACAGGCTATTTTGTATAAAATAAGCTACAAGGATATAATGTACCACACAGGGAAATGAAATATAATCTATAAAAATTTTGAATCACTATGCTGTACACCTGCAACTAATGTAATATTGTAAATCAACTATGCATCAATAAAAAAATTTAAAAGAAGCTATTGACAAACAGAATTGATTCAAAATATGAATATAGGAGTTTAGTATGGTGATTGTTACTTCACTCATAAAATTTCTTAAATTTGGAGAACAAAAGTTATAACTGTAATACTTCCTATATTAGTTACCTACAGCTACAATTTCAATCAATAACGTTGTATAGTTTTTGTAATTTTTTCTCATTGTGTATTTGATCTGATTATTGAAATAGATTTTATGTCTGTTGAGTCTAAGACTAAATGGTTCCTCTTTCAAAAACAAAAACTTATACAATGCTGTATGTCAATCATATCATAATAAAGCTGGGGAAAAAAGAAAAAAAAGAGTAACTCTTGGATTTAGGCTTACAAAGTCAGGGAGTTGATGGTGCTTTTTGTAAATGAAGTATAGTTGATTTACAATATTATATTAGTTCCAGGTGTACAGAACAGTGATTCAGTATTTTTATAGATTATACTCCATTATAAGTTATTGTAAGATAATGACTATAATTCCCCATGCTGTACAATATGTCCTTGTTGTTTATCTATGAGATGATAGTGCTTTTTACTGAAATGGGAGACTCTGGTATTTGTGAAATAATATTTAGTAAAAGGTGCAAACTTTTCATAATATATTAAGTAAAAGCACTTTGTAAATCAATACATACCTTATAATCTCAAGGCTGTTGTAAAAATATTCCACACATACACATATGCATGGCATTGGAAGAATGTGCACTAAAGATATCTGTATTAACATAATGCCTGTGAATAGCAGATGCTGAAATATTAGTTAAATAAATGGATATTGTTTATTCTCTCTTCACTGTTTCTTAGTTGCCTACCTGATTTCCCATTTGCTTCGTTTTCTTTTTGATTTAAGATACATATTCGGTATCTTTGTAATTTCAACTACAAAAGCCAACCATAGCCATTGCACAATACTTGGGAAAATGTCAAAGCACAAAATATAAAATAAAAATCACCCATCATCTCACAGTCACCCAGATGTACCCATGTATACATGAACATGCATATGCATGCATTTATTTAGAGTATAAATGAGATCATAATATGCACTAAGTTTGTAGGTAGAAAGAGCAGGATGAAAGAAAAGAGGCATGTTATTAGAGATGTTTAGAAGTAACTAGTTTTTTGGATGGAATGAAGGTCCAAATTATGGTCTATTTAGAGGTCGACAGCATCAATTCCCACTGTTAAAAATAGCATATAGGGCTTCCCTGGTGGCGCAGTGGTTGAGAGTCTGCCTGCCGATGCAGGGGACACGGGTTCGTGCCCCGGTCCGGGAAGATCCCACATGCCGTGGAGCGGCTGGGCCCGTGAGCCATGGCCGCTGAGCCTGCGCGTCCAGAGCCTGTGCTCCGCAACGGGAGAGGCCACAACACTGAGAGGCCCGCATACCGCAAAAAAAAAAAAAAAAAGCATATATTTAAAAATATTTACTTTCCATTTTTAACACATTAGCAAACCACTATTATCTTCAGCTCTTTCAACTAACTCTTTCAACAGGCTCCACTGATAATTTCCCATTTACTGCAGTACAGGGATTTAAAAAGTAAGTGGCAGTGAAACCATCTTCATGCACCTACAAATCAAATTGTGATAACACTAATGATTTACGGTACTGGAGGGCTATCAGGTCAGTGAGGAAGAAATTAAGCAGTACTCTGAGCACTTCTGTCAGAGATAGCATAATTGCATATTTGCAGAGATTTTATGATTCAAATACGAACTCTCTAGGGAAAATAAATCTTACTGTCTCTTGTGACATTAAACAATCATTTAAAATATAAAATTATGTCTTAAGGACATAAAAGACCCTACAGCACAGCTCTTTGGGGATGTCTTATATAAACAAACTAAGAAACTATTTTGTTTGAATTTCTCCCAACCATTTTAGTCATAATTTATTTTAATAACCTATTAAATGACTGAATAACTCCCCAAACCGATCAAGGATATGAACACATAAATACTACGTCCAAATAAAAGCACAGTTAATATAAAATCCCATAAAAACAGGGAAAAAGTCCAAAGTGGAAGTTGATAAAAGAAAATATCTTAGTTGACGATAATTAAGTCTCTTGAATCATTTAAGTTAGACTTATGTTAAGTTGGTTATATTTATCTCTTCTCTTGTTGAAATTGAACACCAGTGTACACAGAAATATATGATGGTCTCTTCATACATGAACTAATAGAATAAATGGGTTTTAAACTCTTTCTACCATGGTCACTCCTATTCTGACTTCTTTATTATTCTTCCATTCTCTTAAGATGGAACAAAACATGTTCATGTGAAACATTATTTTATACTTCATGGGAGAGGTGAAAATGTTTAGTGTGTGATTAGCATTTGTAGGTCTTGTGTGTGTGTAAACATCTAAAGGCTGAAAGGAAAAAAGGTATCTGTAGCAGGTCAGAGCTAGAACCAGACAAAGCAAAATTATTACTTTTGTATAATCAGAATCTCAAATGCAGAGGTGAGTTAAAAGACAGCCTCATTCTCTACTAATATTTAATGTATCCAGACACAATACTTCCTTTTTTCTATTATATTGAGGAATTCATATTCTTTTGCCTCTAGTGTAAAATGTTCTAAGTTTGGCACTTCTCTTTCTTGACTTTTTTCAAGTGAAAATGAAACACGTGCCTTAGCAACAGTTGGCATTACTTTCTGTGGGAATACAGCTAAGATCCTGTATAAATTAACAAAGGCTATTTTTAGCAGAATGTTGATTTCTTACCATAAAAAAAGTCTCACATGGGGGGCTTCCCTGGTGGCGCAGTGGTTGAGGGTCCGCCTGCCGATGCGGGGGACGCGGGTTCGTGCCCCGGTCCGGGGGGATCCCGCGTGCCGCGGAGCAGCTGGGCCCGTGGGCCATGGCCGCTGGGCCTGCGCGTCCGGAGCCTGTGCTCCGCAATGGGAGAGGCACAGCAGTGAGAGGCCCGCATACCACAAAAAAAAAAAAGTCTCACAGCATCAGTAGTAGTAAATAGGATTCTTTGATTAACATTTGTTTTGCAAGTGTCATCACTGACTTTTTTTGACTGATAAACTGTTTAAAAGCTTCAGGAAGGTGATGCACAGAACCAGCTCTATTTGAAAGTGTCCATCAGTGTTTTGCTTTTGGGCTCAACAAAATAGCCTCATTTGAATACTTAAAGTTTTCTTCACCAGTGATAGTATCTTCATTTTAATGCCTTGTAGAAATCCTCTCTACCAGCTCCCCAAACAAAACATTCAAAGGAAGCCAGAAAATAGTATCAATATATGTTCAGTGACATGTATTTCATTGGTGACTATGCTTTCTGAAAATGACGTATTTGAAACAGATGTGCTGATTGTACTACATGCTTGGATTCTTTCTCAGAGAGACTGAACTGACGTGAACAACTGTGATGATCACTATGACCTCCCAGTCACACGCAAGCTTGCAGAATGACACGTGGCATCTCACTTCGGAAATGCCACCCACTGCAGGATTTGATATTCTGTATTAGCTAAGCTGCGTTTGAAACAATGGTGTGCTTTGAGCATTACTGTCATTTCCCCTTTTCTTAGTGGTCTATGACATTCATCTGTCTCCCACTGGTCATGACATTATGATGACAATCTATTCCAACATTTAAAACAGGCTTCTCCTTTTTTGCTTAGATCTCTTTCCCTACCCCCAACCTAGGAATGTCTTTTTTCTTCCAGCCATCTTTCAAGACCTAATTTAATTTCCATCTCTCTCCCAGATGCTTTGACCACCCTATTCCACTATGACCTCTTCCTTTTTCCAACTTCCATGACCTACCCTGTAGGGTCCACATTGTTTAGTGTGATTTTTAATTTAAAACATAAAATACAGTACCTTTATTCTGATCATGTAAATAAAATAATCCTTGTCATTTCATTAGCAATCTGTCTTTATCATCCCAAACTTTTTGTAAACTGTTATGTTCATACAAAAACATAAACATGAAGTTGAACTTGAGGAAACTGCTGCTTCTGTAGATAAAAAATGTTTGGATATCGTCAACTTAAAATGGTTTCAAAATAATATTAAGTGTGATTTTATCCCTAGTGGGTACATCAGCTTAGTCATAGGGCATCAGGTTCCTATCACTATCATGTTCGTGGCACTCTGATCATATGCCCGCATCTCTGTTACTATGTGAAAACAAGATACCCAATAATCCCCCTCTCCCCCCATGGCACTGCTTCTAATAAGTTATAGCCATTAGACATCTTGTACTCGCCCACAGGTCATATTTTCCTCAAGAGACCTTTAGAGCATACTACTCTCTAAAAACCTCTCCATCCTTGGTAAGGTGGCATGCTACTTTAAACTCTTCATATTATTTTTTTCTTGAATAAATCACTTTTAAAACTGCATATTAGGAAAGTAAAGCTTTTCTAGTCCCTTTCTCTTCAACTAGATTTTTTTTTTTTACTATACATGCCCCACAAAAATTTTATTTATTTTTTCCTATTCTGAAGATTTTATTCTCATTTATTTGTTCCTTGGTTAGAATTCTTTATCAGTTTATTCAGAATGGGTATGTAATATACTCTCCCAATCTTGTATATATTGAATGGTGAAATATATATCTATTTGTATCTATATCTAAGTATCTATCTAATTACATATAATTATATAGATATTAGATTATAGTATATATAGATATTATATTATGGATTCTAGTTTCTAGAGTTGTAAAGATTCAAGGCCAGACTGATTATCTCTCCTTTATATATAACTTCTTATTTCTGCCAAGAGGCTTGAAATAAGAAGTTATATAAACTTCTTACTAAATTCTGAATTTTACTAACATCTGTTGAGGTGTGTCTTTTTCATCAATGTTTTCTATTTGGGGCTGAAATATTTGAGAAACCTAATATTTACTTTTAATTATTTTCTCTTGCATTTATTGGTTAAAATTTACACATCTCTTCACTGTTTTAACCTTTCTGCCCATAATATCTATTAGTTTCTGCCTTGCTTTAATACATTTTTTATATTTAATCTTTGTCACCTAATCTGTGTCTCAAAAGTCATCATCCACACCCAACACTGGAGCACCTAAATACACAATAAGCGATGCTGAGAAAACTGGACAGCTATGTGTAAGGATGAAATTAGAACATTTTCTAATCCCATGAATAAAAATGAACTCAAAATGGATTAAAGACCTAAATGTGAGATCAGAAACCATAAAACTACCATAAAACAACATAGGCAGAACGCTCTTTGTCATAAATTATAGCAATATTTTTTGGATCTGTTTCCTAAGGCAAAGGGGAAAAAAAGCAAAAATAAACAAACAGGCCCAAATTAAATTTAAAAGCTTTTGCACAGCAAAGGAAGCCATTTATGAAACGGAAAGACAACCTACAGGAGACAATATTTGCAAATGATGCAACCAACAAGGGGTTAATAATCAGAATATATAAACAACTCGTATAACTCAACACCAAAAAACCAAACATCCCGATTAAAAAGTGGTCAGAAGACCTGAATAAAATTTTTTCCAAGGAAGACATACTGGTGGCCAACAGGTACGGGAAAAGGTGCTTGACATCATTAATCATCAGGGAGATGCAAATAGAACCCACAGAGACTTATTATCTCACACCTGCCAGAATGGCGATCATCAAAAAGTCTACGAATAGTGAACGCTGGCAAGGATGTGGACAAGAGGGAACCCCTGTACACTGTTGATGGGAATGTAGCTTGGTGCAGCCACTGTGGAAAACAGTGTGGAGGTTCCTTAGAAACTAAAAATAGAACTACCGTATGATCCAGAAATCCAACTCCTGGGCATATATCCAAAGAACACAAAAACATTAATTTGAAAAGATATATGCATTCCAATGTTCACAGCAGTATTATTGATAATTGCCAAGATATGGAAGCAACCTAAGTGTCCATCAACAGATAAATGGATAAAGATGATGTGACACACACACACACAACTGGAATACTACCCAGCCATCAAAAAGAATGAAATTTGCAGCAACATGGATGGACTTGGAGGGCATTATACTAAGTGAAGTAAGCCATTCAGAGAAAGACAAACACTGTATGATATCACTTATATGTGGAATCTAAAAAAATACAACAAACTAGTGAATATAACAAAAAAGAAGCAGACTAACAAATACAGAGAAAAAACTAGTGGTTACCAGTGGGGAGAGGCAAGAGGGAGGGACAAGATAGCGGTAGGGAATTAAGAGGTATAAACTACTGATACTACGTATAAATTAGCTAAAAGGATATATTGTAGAGCACAGAGAATACAGCCAGTACTTTATAATAACTGTAAAGGCAGTACGACCTTCAAAATTTGTGAATCACTGTTACACACCTGAAACATATAATATTCTAAATCAACTTTACCTCAATATTTAAAAAAGAAAAAAAAATACCAAGAAGTCATCATCCACTACTTTTATACCTGCACTACATGCTTTAAGTTGAAATTCCCATTTTTAGTTCCAGAAAGCCCTGTGCAGAGTTTAGTTGTCCTCTTTGAAAGCTTTACTGATACTGTTGCTACTGTCTTTCAGCCTGTCTTCCATCCCCTCCTGAATCTCTCTTTCACTAGATTTCAACTCTTCTGTTGAGGGTTCCTGTTGTGTTCCTTCCTCTGGCTGTTGGCCCCCTTAGGTGACTACTGCTCCTTTTTTCTCTTGGTTTTGCTGTCTCTTGGAATGCAGGTTCACCTGTTCTATCTTGGTGGCCACACCAGAATTGGTAGGAGGTCATTAAATCAACTGTCCTTACTGAGGAAGCCATGGGAAGGCCTTCTGCTCCTAGAATTGTCCACTTCAGGGGCTCATCCACTCGCAGGAGCAGGTGTAGGAAGGAACCAGTTCACTTTCTCAGAACCCTCCAGCCTGGTATGCAGGCTTTCCCTGGCCCACACAGCATCAATTCCTGTGTCTGTTCACACCTGGTTGACTCTTGTGAGGGTTAATTTTGTGTGTCAACATGACTGAGCCCAGCGCCCAGATATTTGGTCAAACATTATTCTGAGTATTTCTGGATGGTGTTTTTTTGAATAAGACTGATACAGTAAGTCCCCGACATATGAACAAGTTCTGTTCCAAGAGTGTGTCCGTAACTTCAATTTGTTCGTAAGTCCAACAAAGTCAGCCTGGGTACCCAACTAACATAATCAGCTATATAGTACTGTACTGTAATAGGTTTGTAATACTTTTCACACACATAATACATAAAAAACAAACACAAAAATAAAGAAAACATTTTTAGTCTTACCTTGAAAAGTACAGCAGTACCAGCTACATCACCGCTACATTTACGCTTGCTTCTGGACATCCCAGACTTGAAATAAAGATACTGTACTACTGTACTCAATACAGTCCTGTACAGTAAAGTATAGAAATGCACAACCACTAGTAGAGGAGGCATGCCCGTGACAATGTACACCAGACACATAAACTAACTTACGAGACTGGACATGCAAACGCACGTTCACATCTTTGAAAGTTCGCAACTTGAAGGTTCGTATGTCGGGGACTTACTGTATTCAAAATGGTGGACTTTGAGTAAAGCAGATTGCCCTCCGTGTGTGGTGGGCCTCATCCAATCAGTGGAAGACCCCTATAGAACAAAGGCTGACTGCCCCCAACAGGAAGGACTTCTTCCAGTGGATCACCTTTGGATGTGAACTGACACTCTGTCCTAAGTCTTCAGCCTGCAGTGCTACCCCATCAGATTTTGGACTCACCAGCCTTTCACAATCACAGGAGCCACATCCTTAAAATAAACCTCTCTCCACGTTGACATACACATACTATTGATTCTGCTCCTCTGGAGAACCCCAAAACAAACCCTGATCACATCATCCTCACCCCAACATCTCTTTATTCCAGGATAGGTACGTGTTATGTAGAATAATCAGAAGAACATAAAAACTGGCTACAGTGCAGTGTGCTTCAAGTGCCTTCTCTGAATAATGACCAGAAGTGATTCATAAGACAGGACGTGCTGTACTTTATTCCAGGTTCCTAATTTACTGTGGCCATGGGCATTCAACCATGTTTACTGACACACGTGGAATCACTTAACACCAAGCTGTCCTGCAGTGTTTGAGGAAACCTGGCACAGGAGCTTTAAGCCCCAGAGATAAACTGCCCGGGGACTGCTCTGACCAGTGGCATCCTCACCTGTAGGGCATTCGGGTCTGGAGATACAGTGTGAGAATCAGTCGTTAGCGGAAAGGAGAACGGAGGCAGAAGACAACTAAGATGCAAAAGAAAGCTGCGTGCTCGGCAGAGAGAAGGAGCGCCTCTAACTGCCTGATCTTTGTGTACCTGCAAAGCTGCTGTGAGGCTGGTAATGCGTCCATGTCACCTGCTGAACTTCCCTTCTCATAATGTCCAGGAAGGATGCTTGTGAGAGTATTTTCTGCTTTTCAGCACTTTCACATTTATTATTATTATTTTTTAATAAATTTATTCATATTTTATTTAATTTTGGCTGCATTGGGTCTTCTTTGCTGCTCGCGGGCTTTCTCTAGCTGCGGTGTGCAGGGGTTACTCTTGGTTGTGGGGCAAAGGCTTCTCATTGCGTTGGCTTCTGTTGTTGCAGAGCACGGGCTCTAGGCATGCGGGCTTCAGTAGTTGTGGCACATGGGCTCAGTAGTTGTGGCTCGCAGGCTCTAGAGCGCAGGCTCAGTAGTTGTGGCGCATGGGCTTAGTTGCTCCACGGCATGTGGGATCTTCCCGGACCAGGGATCAAACCTGTGTCCCCTGCATTGGCAGGCGGATTCTTAACCACTGCACCACCAGGGAAGTCCCCACATTTATTATTAAATTAAATTTCCATTAGCTGACTGAGGTAATCTGTGTGTCCATTGCTTTCAATATGAAGGAACTCATACATTACTATATTTAAATAAATATTTAAGGCACCTTTAAACAGAGCAAAAACCTTATGGGAAATGTGCATTTCATTAAAAAAAGTATTGCATTATTGTCAAATATATTTTGTTCATTGTTAAATACAAATGACTACAAGTCTAATAAAAAGAGGTAGCATTGCTCTTTTTTGAGTAGTTAAAAGTAGCTTTTTCCATACAGTTGTTTATGAATGTGAAAAATTGTTTCACAGACATTTGTTAGTTTTCTAATACTTTTACAATATTACAATTTTGATTAAAACAAGTTAAATACAATTTATAAGGGTTTATATTGCTGATTAGGAGTCTATGCATGCCTGCTTATTTTAGCACAAGCATATGTTGAAAGCAGAAAACAGGAAGAATCATCTAACCTATATTTATAGCTATTTCCTTATTGTAAGACTAATAATATTGGACTTCCCTGGTGGCGCAGTGGTTGAGAGTCCGCCTGCCGATGCAGGGGACACGGGTTCGTGCCCCGGTCCGGTAGGATCCCACATGCTGCAGAGCGACTGGGCCCGTGAGCCATGGCTGCTGGGCCTGCGCGTCCGGAGCCTGTGCTCCGCAACGGGAGAGGCCACAGCAGTGAGAGGCCCACGTACGGCAAAAAAACAACAAAAAAATTAATAATATTTAACCATCCCTACTTTATAGGGTTTTTTGTGAGAAACATTGAGGCAATGTGCAAAAAACCCACTGTACTGAAGTTAAGGCACTGTGCATATAGAAAGGATGAAATGAGAAAATGTCATAAAAGTAAATAATAATATAGAGTTTGTAGCGAAAAAAATGCTAGGTCTGTGTCCTAATTATAACTGACTTTCCAAATTTAGATAATACTTTAATGACTTTGTTCTGGTTTTAAAAATACTTGCGATACATATGTCAGAGGCTTATAAAGTACCTAATCAAGTTGCATAAAAATATTTCTATTATTGCAAACCACAAGAACTAAAGATTAAATATCAATCCAATAATTTATTTATAAAACATCTGGTATAATTTCAGAAGTTTTTCCTTAAGGATTCTTATTCTTCAAAACAAAATAAAGTTTTTGTGCATGAGTGGGATCACTAATAAATATACTTCAATTAATGTGTACTACTAAATTCCATTAGACAGTTAATCTAGGTCCATGTCTATTAAGTTCATTCATTCATTCTAGTCCAATAATGTATTTGGATGCCTAAGGCTCGGTCACCAAGGAAATTCAAATCATTATAAAATGCCTGATAATACTAATTCTACTGTGCTCTCCTTGTCGCCTCACACCAGTAAACCGAACACTGTATTAAATGAAATCCCTTGACCATCCAATCTTATTTTTCCATTATTTTATGATGTCTAAGTTTTATAAATAATGCAAGTTTCTTTTACATACTTTTGGGCAGAGATAATTTCCTTCAAAATTTAAACAACCCTAAGTTTGTTTCCTACGTCTGTGGGTCTACTTCTGTTTCGTAAATAAGTTCATTTATATCGTTGTTTTAGATTCCATATGTAAGCGATATCATATGATATTTGTCTTTGTCTGGCTTACTTCACTTAGTATGAGCATCTCTAGGCCCATCCATGTTGCTCCAAATGGCATTATTTCATTCTTTTCTATGGCTGGGTAATATAGAAAACCAATTTATGGTTACCAAAGGGGAAAGGGGGGGGATAAATTAGGAGTTTGGGATTAACATATACACACTACTATATGTAAAATAGATAACCAACAAGGACCTTGTACAGCACAGGGAACTCTACTCTATTATTTTGTAATAACCTATAAGGGAAAAGAATCTGAATAATTATATATATACATATATAGAGAGAGAAAATTGCTGTACACCTGATACTAACACATTGTAAGCTATATTTCAATTAAACACAATCAAACAACGCTAGACTTGAGCTTCTAGTATTCCTGAGGACCACTTATGCCATGTTTCTGTGACTAAGAAGCATCACAAGCACAGCTGCTTTCATCTGGCACGAAGGCTGTTCAAAAACCACTGCTACTCACTCAAAAAGCAGCAAGTCAAACTGGGGTTCGTGGTTCTGAACCAGTGTCTGGAAAGTCCTGCACTGGTCTCCCCGGCTGGCATTTTCCGTCCCCAGTGGGTGAGCACATGTATTTCCCCTAGAGCCATGGTGGCCCAGAACTCATTACTAATGCCAGGTCCTGGATATGAATTTTGGAGGATGTTCAAATAACCACTTGAATCTCTATGCCTTGTGCCTGAAATACAAGGCCTTAATGACCACTTGAGATCAAACAAATTAGTGATTTCCCTCAAATCACGGGAAACTCTCAGTTATCACAGCATTAGCATGTTGCAAAAACTCAAGTAATGTCGTAATGGTGACAGAGTCCTAGGTCATCAAAAATGTATTCTCTGCTTTTAGTTCTTGTACTCTTCTTCCTAAAATATATATGCTACATAAGTACATAAACTGTACAACACTAAATGTAAGGATGGCTTTGACTCCTACTAAAAAGTAAAGCCACAGCAAAAGTAGCGAATGTAACTTCTTGGAGTTTCCAGATTAGAGCCACTATTAGCAGAACTATTACCAATGGCTTTGAAGTGTAAATATTAAGTACAGTGGGCACGAGAGTTTTCTAGTGCAAGCTGCTAGGAATACAGATTTACAACTCCACACTTACTTCGGAGCTGTACAGGAAAAGGTTAAAACTGGCAGGACTAAAATTGGGTACAAGACTTCAGAAACATAAATGGCAGGCATAAAAATCAATTTAACCTTCGTCTACTCGATCCATTTACATTCAAATCCTTTGCTTCACTACATGTTTCTCATCTTTTCCTTATTAGCTCTTATCAAACACCATCTTGGTTCAGCAAAACATTCTCCTACCTTTTCTTCATCAGGAGTCATTATCCACTCATATGACTCCTTCCAAATACGGGGTGTTTAAAGGCAGAAAAAATTTGAGAATAACCACAGCTACCACCATAGGAAAGATGTTTTCGACAAGGGATAAAAACAATACTGAGAGGTAAACAGGTTTGGGGAAGATGCTCACAAAATGTCTATAATAAGAAATCCTAAAGATAGTGTTACTTGAAGTATAAATAAATATGGACACCCTAGGGAAGTGTTTTGGTGAGACTTTGTGTCAACTGATGAGATTTGAAGGCATGAGAAAAATTATGACTAGGTGATTCAATCTCTAATCACATAGTCATAGGAATCAAGGTTATGCGAACACAGGCAAACCTCAGACATACTGTGGGTTTGGTTCCAGACAACCAAAATAAAGTGACTACCACAGTAAAGCAAATCACGCAAAATATTTGGTTTCCCAGTGCATTTAAAAGTTATGTTTATACTGTACTGTGATCTATTAAGTGTATAATGGCATTATGTCTGAAAAAACAGAGAACAAACTTTAAAACTACTTTATTGCTAAAGAATGCTAACGATCATCTGAGCCTTCAGCGAGTCATAATCTTTTTGCTGGTGGAGGGCCCTGCCTTGATGTTGGATGCTGATGGCTGCTGACTGGTCAGGGCAGCTGAAGGCTGGGGTAGCTGTGACAGTTTCTTAAAATAAACAACAATGGAGTCTGCCACATCCATTGACTCTTCCTTTCATGAACGATTTCTCTGCAGCATGACATACTGTTGGATAGCACTTTACCCACAGCAGGACTTTTTCAAAACTGGAGTCCATCCTCTCAAACCCTGCTGCTGCTGCTTTATCCACTAAGTTTATGTCATAGCCTAAATCCTTTGTTGTCATTTCAACAATTTTCATAGCATCTTCACCAGGAGTAGACTCCATCTTGAGAAACCACTTTCATTGCTCACCTACAAGAAGCAACTCCTCACCCATTAGTTCTGTCATGAGATAGCAGCCATGCAGCCACATCTTCAGGCTCCACTTCTAATTCTAGTTCACTTGCTCTTCCTACCACATCTGCAGTCATTTCCTCCACTGAAGTCTTGAACCCCTCAAAGTAATCGACTTCTTCCACATTCCTGATAATGTTGATATTCTGACCTCTTCCTATGAACCTCAGATGTTCTTAATGGCATCTAGAATGATGAATCCTTTTCAGAAGATTTTCAATCGACTTTGCCAACATCCGTCAGAGGAATCATTATCTATGGCATCAATAGCCTTACAAAATGTATTTCTTAAATAATAAGGCTTGAAAGTCAAAATTGCTCCTTGATCCATGGGCTGCAGAGTAGATGTTGTGCTAGCATGAAAACAAAATTGCCCATCTCCGTCATAGCTCTTGGGTGACCAGGTGCCTACTCAAAGCACAGTAATATTTGAATCTGTTTTTTCTGAGAAGTACGTCTCAACAGTAGGCTTAAAATATTCAGTAAACTATGTTGTAAACAGAAGTGCTGTCGTCCAGGCTTCGTCTTTCCACTTATAGAGTACAGACAGAGTAGATTTAGCATAATTCTTAAGGGCCCAAGAGTTTTGGATTCGTAAATGAGCACTGGGTTCCACTTACATCACCAGGTGCATCACCTCCTAATGAGACAGTCACCCTGTCCTCTGAAGCACTGAAGCCAGACGTTGACTTCTCCTCCCTTGCTGTGAAAGTCCTAGACGGCATCTTCTTCCAACAGAAGGCTATCTCATCTACATTGAAAATCTGTCATCTCATCCTTTATCTTAGCTGGATCTCCTGGATAACGTGCTGCAGGTTCTCCAACAGCACTTGCTGCTTTACCTTGAACTTTTATGTCATGGGGATGGCTTCTGTCCTTCAACCTATGAACCAACCTCTATGGCTTCAAACTTTTCTTCTGCAGCTTCCTCGCCTCTCTCAGCCTTCACAGAATTGAAGAGAGTTAGGGCCTTGCTCTCCATTAGGCTTTGACTCAAGGGAATGTTGTGGCTGGTTTGATCATCTACCTAGATCAGTAAGACTTTCTCCATATGAGCAGTATGGCTGTTTCGCTTTCTTATCATTCATGTGTTCACTGGAGCAGCGCTTTTCATTTCCATCAGGAACTTCTCCTTTGCATTCACAGCTTGGCTGACTGTTTGGCACAGAGGCTTAGCTTTCAGCCTGTCTTGGATTTTGACATGCTTTCCTCACTAAGCTTCATCATTTCTAGCTTTTGACTTAAAGAGACATGGGACTCCTCCTTTCACTTGAACACTTAGAGGCCATTGTGGGGTTACTAACTGTCCTAATTCCAATACTGTTGTGTCTCAGGGAATAGGGAGGCCTGAGGGAGGGAGAAAGATGGGGATGGGTGGCCACGGAGCAGTGAGAACACAACATTTCCTGATGAAGTTCCCTATCTTGTATGGGTGCAGTGGTCCACGGTGCCCCACAAACAAATATAACAGGAACATCAGAGATCACTGATCACAGGTCACCATGACAAACACAGTAATAATAAAAATGTTTGAAATAGTGTGGGAATTACCAAATGTGACATAGGGACAGGAAATGAGCAAATGTGTTGGACAAATGGTGCCAACAGACTTGCTCAAAAGCAGGGTTGCCACAAATGTTCAGTTTCCAAAAAGCATAATATTTGCCAAGTACAATAAAACAAGGTCCGCATGCCTACAGATATCCATATATTGAGTATATACTACAGCTCAGACAGTTTACTTAAATGACTTAATTAACACTTAAAATAACTCTGTAATAAGCATTATCATTAAACCACATTCTACTAATGAGGAAAAGATGGCTAATTAATCCCATGCACACATGCCCATGGGAGGTTGATATTTCAACTTCTGCAACATATGGTTAGAGTGAATTATTTTTAAAAGTTAATTTTGTCTTTTTTTTTTTTTAAACACAAACTGAGCGCAGGTTAACAAATCTCCTGAGATATTTCTACACTGCTATTTTCATATTGTGATATTGAAGGTATTTTTCCCTAGGTAACTGTCACTCACTTCAGTTTGAGCTAAATTTTGTTCTGTTATTAACCACGTAAATGATACATCTCAACAGAATGCTCACCATCTTTTCAGTTCCAGTTTCCATTTTCATTACTATACAATGAGTGTCAAAGGAAATATTTCATTAAAAGTTCATTTGAATCTAATGAATAATAATGAATGTTATTTTGGCAATATTCCCAAAGTTGACCACCTTCCAGCAAATTTCATTACGAAATTTACTGATAACACATCATAGATGTATCAATTATACTAAATTATTAACAATAAACATTGTTCATTGTTTGTAGTAACAAAAAAGATGCCAGATACTCTTTTTAAGAGACATGAATGATACCGCTTATATGTGGAATCTAAAAAAATGGTACAAAGGAATTTATTTACAAAACAGAAATAGAGTCAAAGATGTAGAGAACAAACTTATGGTTACCAAAGAGGAAAGGGTGGGGGAGGGATAAATTGGGAGATTGGCATTGACATATACACACTACTTACGTATAAAATAGATAACTACTAAGGACCTACTGTATAGCACAGGGGAAAAAAAGGAAGACATGAGGCATCAATAAAAGACGACCAGGAGCCACGGGTAGTTAGAGCAAAACTACCATTTTGTACTTTCTGAAAGCAAAGTAGTTACAGTCTCTCACAGATGGAGCACATTTCTGTTTCCCTTTCTGTTTTGTGGGCAATCTTGTTCAATTATGTCGAATAAAGACATTTAAGAGCAAAATGGCTCCCTGATCAGCAATAAAGGGAGCTCTTGTTTAAAGGAACCAAGGAAAGCCTAATGTGAATCATTTTAAAGCATGGCACTTTCTTACCTCTCAAATAGCGTTTTTTTTGTTTTTTTTTTTTTTTTTTTTTTTTGCGGTACGCGGGCCTCTCACTGCTGTGGCCTCTCCCGCTGCGGAGCACAGGCTCCGGACGCGCAGGCTCAGCGGCCATGGCTCACGGGCCCAGCCGCTCCGCGGCATGTGGGATCTTCCCGGACCGGGGCACGAACCCGTGTCCCCTGCATCGGCAGGTGGACTCTCAACCACTGCGCCACCAGGGAAGCCCTCAAATAGCGTTTTAATTCAGACCTTTCAGATGTTTTGTGACGGACATTCAGACTGATTAGTATGACCCCTTAGTAACTCAGATTTTGAGGTTTAAGGGGGCCTGGGATGCAATCTCCAGGAGACAAAAATAGCAGCCATGCTCCCAGTATTTTCCTAATACCGGAGAGTCATTATTTAAAAAGCCTAATTCAAATGACTCAAGCTAATGTGACTTAGAGCCCTTGGGTAAGTGATTCTAATTCAGGGAATAGCAACTTTTTAACTCATTAAATGCATATGTGTACAAATATAGATAGAAGGATAAGTGCTATAAATATTAGGTAGGGCCGAGTGATGGAGAGAGAATGAAAAGGACTCTTTCGCTCTATGATAACATGGTGATTGGCAGTCATATCAAAGCAGGTGATATATTGTCTCATGACCTTAAGGAAGCGGGGGGTGGGCTGTGAAGATACACACAAGTGTTTGGTCCAGGCATCAGGAACAGCAAGTGAAAAGTCCTGGAAGGTATTTATCATCCTTGAGGGAAAACAAAGAGGACAACACGGCCAGTGGAGAGACTGCGCATCGACCAGCAGGAGAGAAGGACAGAGCCCTGGGTCAGGGGTGGATCATGATGTATCTCATACTTATGGAAGGGACTTGGAGTACATTTTGGATACGATGACTGGGCTTTGTATGCTTTGGAGCAGAGGAGTGAAATGATCTGATATATATTTTTAGAAGACTGCTCTGGCTGTAACTTGAAGAGCTGACAGTGGGGCAGGGAGATCAGTGAAGAGGCCACTGAAATAGTTTAGGCAAGAGAGATTAATGGTCAGGATTCGAATAGCCACGGTGTCAATAACCAGGTCATGTCATGGCACTGTGACAACCATGGTGTCATGGCTGGAGTGAAAGCCCCTGCAACTATGCTCTCACTATACAACAGCCACTGGAATTCATTTTTCTCCATCTTTTTCTTCCAGACGTTGGAGTATTTGAAATACAGTGACATTTAGAAGTATTTGTCAAATAAGTGAATGAACCAATTATTAAAATGACAAGATAGTAAAAGCCTTGACTAGTCGAACCTTTAAGTACAACTAAGCAATTGGAAACAGTGAGAAGTTAAATATAATTTCACAGGATTCCTGAGGCGTATAGTGGATGCAGGAATTGATTGTGATTATATGAGGATATAAACTGTTTCAAAGAAAGAGAGAATACAAAGGTTGAAAACAGCTTTTTTCATGTGGAGTTCACACATACTGAAATCCAAAAAAAACAGTGATAAACACAGTGAAACTCTGAGTTAGAATAAAAAGAAGACTGGACAAGAAAAATCTTAAAATTTCAAAACTATAAATAGGTGCTCTCTACAAATACAAATCAGGGGTCTTACTAACGATTTCATAAATCACATGTGCAAGTGTGCCCATGCACACACACCCCTGCATCACTCTGGATGGATGACTTCAAAAATATGTTATGAGAATTCAGGGACATCACATATTAATTAAGAAACAGCTACCTATACTAATCGCGTTTTCTTGTCAACATCCAGCAGAAGTTATTAGGTTCATAGTTCAGGGAAATGCCATAGGCAGGGTTTACCTTTATTTCAGAAATATATGGTATTTAAAAAAAAATCTGTATATGGAGCGATGTCAGCTGGATATCTCTTTAGTTGCTATAATGATTATACCCAATGCTTAGTGAATAATGGGTCAATATCAATTTACATACCATCTTTCATCATATTATATCAAAAGAATCTGTATTTCAGTTCTTTCCATTCAACTTTTATAAATAATTTGAATGACTGTTCAACAAGCATGCTTATCAATTTTGTGATACAATAAAACTCAAAAGGAGAGCTAAACCGTTAAGAGATAAAATCTAATGTCAATAAATTCTCAAATGATGTGAAACTAACTAAATGAAATATAATGGGATCATATATAAGATATATGATTAGAAAAAAATGCCTAAAATATGACTGGGTTCATAGGAAATAATAAGAAAGAGCATTCAGAAAATTACTTGGATGAAAGCACAAATGTATCTCGTATCAGGATATGACTTTATCTTGAAAATTTGGTTTACCTTTTCTGGGAAGCCTTCCTGAACCTGAAATGGTATGTTGGATATTATTCATCTATGGGTAAATTGGTTTGGTTAATGCTACTCCCCAAACAAAGATTATGAAATAATAGAAACTCTGCTTTTTTAAAAACATTAGTTAGAATTCTTGTAACACGTTTTTTTAAATCCTTATAATTTACTATAACTCTAAGGGCACAGAGGTACCAGAAAAGAACTCTAAGTTACACCTAAGGTCTGGGAATCTATCCTTCAATTGCTCCTTTTATATATATTTTTTCATGCAAGAACTCTCCATTTTCTCAACCTAAAGCAATCTACAGGTTCAATGCAATCCCTGTCAAATTACCAAGGGCATTTTTCACAGAATTAGGGCAAAAAATTGTACACTTTGTATGGAAACACAAAAGACCCCGAATAGAGAAAGCAATTTTGAGAAAGAACAGAGCTGGAGGAATCAGGCTCCCTGACTTCAGACTATACCACAAAGCTACAGTAATCAAGACAGTACGGTACTGGCACAAAAACAGAAATATAGATCAATGGAACAGGATAGAAAGCCCAGAGATAAACCCACACACCTACGACCACCTTATCTATGACAAAGGAGGCGAGAATATACAATGGAGAAAAGACAGTCTCTTCAATAAGTGGTACTGGGAAAACTGGACAGCTACATGTTAAAGAATGAAATTAGAACATTCCTTAACACCATACACAAAAATAAACTCAAAATGGATTAAAGACCTAAATATAACGCTGGATACTATAAAACTCCTCGAGGAAAATACAGGCAGAACACTCTTTGCCATAAATCACAGCAAGATATTTTTGACCCACCACCTAGAGTAATGAAAATAAAAACAAAAATAAACAAATGTGACCTAATGAAACTTCGAAGCTTTTGCACAGCAAAGGAAACCATAAACAAAAGACAACCCTCAGAATGGGAGGAAACATTTGCAAATGAAGCAAATGATAAGGGATTAATCTCCAAAATATATAAACAGCTCATGCAGCTCAATATCAAAAAAAACAAACCACCCAATCAAAAACTGGGCAGAAGACCTAAATAGACATTTCTACAAAAAGACATGCAGGTGGCCAACAAATACATGAAAAGATGCTCAACATCACTAATTATTAGAGAAATGTAAATCAAAAGTACAATGAGTTATCACCTCATACCTGTGAGAACAGTCATCATCAAAAAATTTTCAAACAATAAATGCTGGAGAGGGTGTGGAGAAAAGGGAACCCTCCTACACTGTTGGTGGGAATGTAAATTGGTACAGCCACTATGGAGAACAGTATGGAGGTTCCTTAAAAAACTAAAAACAGAACTACCATAAGACCCAGCAATCCCACTCCTAGGCATATATCCAGAGAAAACCATAATTCAAAAGGATGCATGCATCCCAGTGTTCACTGCAGCACTATTTACAATAGCCAGGACATGGAAGCAACCTAAATGTCCATAAACAGAGGAATGGATAAAGAAGATGTGGTACATATATACAATGGGATATTACTCAGCCATAAAAAGGAACAAAGTAGTGCCATTTGCAGAGATGTGGATGAACCCAGAGATTGTCATACAGAGTGAAGTAAGTCAGAGAAAAACAAATATCATACAATATCACTTATATGTGGAATCTAGAAAAATGGTACAGGTGAACTTATTTGCAAAGTTCAAATAAGATGAATTTATTTTCAAAGCAGAAATAAAGTCACAGATGTACAGGACAAACTTATGGTTACCAAGGGGGAAGGGGAGTGCATGAATTGAGAGATTGGGACTGACATATATACACTACTATGTTTAAAATAGATAACTAATGAGAACCTACTGTAGAGCACAGGGAACTCTACTCAGTGCTCTGTGGTGACCTAAATGGGAAGGAAATCTAAAAAAGAGGGGATATATGTATATGTATGACAGATTCACTTTGCTGTAAAGCAAGAAAGTAACCCAACATGGTAAAGCAACTAAACTCCAATAAAAATTAATTAAAAAAAGAAAAAAACAACTCTCCATTTTTCTCAAAGGTGGAAGCATCTTCACCATTTCCTCATAACTCAACTACCTCCTTTCCCCCTATATTCCACCTGCCTATATAAAAACGATTACTTAAAATACCTGATATTTCAAAAATTATCAAATACGCCACAAAGATGTAATTGTCAAAACAAAACATAAACTAACAACATCAATAAAAACACTAACAAAGACATTTGATAAAATACATCTGGTATAGTATGCTAATACACTTTTATAAAGATTATTGAGATCTCATCAGGAAGTAGTTTCTGGATTTTCATATTGTTAAGATATTTTCAGTGTTTATTAAGTAGGACAGATATTTGAAAACGTAACTAAAACAATATAATTAAACATAAACAAATATAACACATCAAACCACAGACCAGTGTGATGTACTTAAAGCAGTGCTTGGAAAGAAATTTAGAGTCCTAGATGCTTATTCTACAACAGAAGAAGGCTGAAATTAAGGAAGTATGAATCTAATTTTTTAATTTAGAAAAATATAGTAAAAGTCAAAGAAAAGAAGTAATAAATATGAATGTAAATCAATGAGAAAAACACAATAGATAAGATGAACTATGTCAAAAAGTGGTTTTTGACATAATAAAATTAACAATTTCCTAGTGTAATAAGTTAAGGAAAAATGACAAAAAAACAAGTAAATGATATTTGAAAGAAAAAGCAACATAAATTTAAGCATGACATTACAAAACTTTAATAAGAGGATGTTATGAATAAATGTGTTAATAAATAGGAACATTTTAACCCAGGAGTGAAAAATCTTTGCTCCAAGAGAAGTCCAGTCCAGATAATCTTCACCCACAAGATGATCGTTAAGTATTAGTAAATAAATAATTCTAATATACCACAAGCAATTACAAAGTGTAGAAAGAAGAGAGGTATTAGTCGAGTCATTTTATGAAACCATCATTACATTGTTACCAAAACTTGACAAGGAATTCTATGAGAAAGAAAAATTCATGGCCAATATTCACTCATGAGTAAAGATGTGAAATTGCTAAAATAGTAGCAAACTAAATCCAGTAATAAAAAGTCAGACTTAGCCCGTAATTTCAGTTTGATTTATATTAGAAACCAATAGATACAACATACTCAAAAACATAAAGGAGAAAATGTATCTTATTTCAATACGTGCAAACAAAAAAAATTTTGATTAAAATCAAGATTCATTTAGGTGTAAAAAAAGTAAAACTTTCAGAAAGTCATATCCAGAAGGCCTAGTAAACAGTGTACAGTACATTTTCATTAAGTAGATTAAATGCTAACACAAGTATCTAATTTGCTATTGTCAGAACCTTCACAAATCAAAAGCAGCCACCAATACCCACTGGACATGATGATACTCGAGTTCCTAGCAAGTGCAGAAACAGAGTAAAAATAACTAAAATTATAAGGTCTAGGATGGAAAAAAATTTAAACAGTCACTACTTATAGATATTATGAGTATCTACACTAACAATCCAAAATAACTTATGGGTAAATGATTATAATTCATAAAAGAGTTCAGAATGTTTTCTAAATTGGGGTCTATATTTAAAAATGATTAACCTTTCTCTATACCAGCTACAAATAGTTCAGAACCTCAATAAGATCAACAACGTGCTCAATACCCATATAATGTTAGTTTTCTAGGAATAACACTGAAAATGTCTGAGAATCAAATTACAAACACACCCCTAAAGACAACAAATAAGCCAAGAAATATAACGATATACCACAGAATAAATAATTTAATATTGGAAAAAATGTAAATTATTCCCTAATTTATGTAACTTATTCCCTAATTTATCAACAGACTTAATACAATTCTAAAATTCCAATATTCTGTGTGTATGTGCATATTGTGCATAAAGTCTGACAAGTTGAATCTAAAAGTTTAAAGAAAATCCTAATGTTAAGATTGGCAGGGTTTCCCTGGTGGCACAGTGGTTGAGAGTCCGCCTGCCGATTCAGGGGACACGGGTTCGTGCCCCAGTCGGGGAAGATCCCACATGTGGCTGGGCCCATGAGCCATGGCCGCTGAGCCTGTGGGTCCGGAGCCTGTGCTCCGCAATGGGAGAGGCCACAACAGTGAGAGGCCCGCGTACCACACAAAAAAAAAAAGATTGGCAAAACATTCCCAAGAAGAAAAGCAAAGAAAGCAGAATGAACTTTACCAGATATCAACAACTGTTATAAAGATACAGTACATAAGATATTATTTCATTAGCTCAAAGTTTTTCACTCACGGAACAGAACTGAGAAACCAGAGTGAGAACACACAAATATGGAAACTTTTTATAATAGAGTCAACACTGCTGATCGATGTGGGAAAAGATACATTTTCTAATAAATGGTGCTGTTGATTGGATATCTAACTAGGTAAAACCCAAATAAATATTGGGCCCCTACCTCACATGATAAAAAAAGGAGGTGAGCTGCATTTAAGACCTAAATGTAACAGGTAAAATTCTCAAGCTTAAAAAGACAATGTAGAACAGCAATTAAGCCTATCCTTTAAAAATTATTTGTAAATTTGACTAAAACAAAATTAAGAACTTCTACTCATTAGGCAATATATAGAGTTTTTTAAAAAAATATACAAAATGTGGGATAAGATATTTTCACCATGTACAACTGATGAAGGATATTATTCAAAAAAATTAAGAGCACTCTGTGGGTCAATAAGAAAAATTAAGAAATCAAAAAACTGGAAATAGAAATGAATAGGACTTTTACCTAAGAGAAGGCACTAATGGACCACAAGCATAAATAAGAGATCAACTACATTAAAATTAGTTACATGCAAACTTATGTGACAATGAGTGATTATTTCATACCACAAAATTGAGAAAAATGAAAAATCAGACAGTAATATTAAGTGTTGACAGAATGCAGAGCAATGGGAATTCCACCCATTACTGATTGAAATCAGCACATCAACTTTGAAAAACAGTTTGTCACGTACCACATAATATAACTGAAATGTGCATCCCTCAGACGTGCAAATTCTACTATTAAACATGTACCCTAAGAAAATATTGTCTCTATCCCAGGACCATGCGCAAGAATACTTAGAGCAGCGTCATACATAACCCAAACCTGGGAACTCTCAGAATGTTTACAAAGTGGAAACCATTGTGGAAAATTAAACAGGGCATACACCCAGAGAAAACCATAATTCAAAAAGACACATGCACCCCAATGTCCATTGCAGCACTATTTACAATAGCCAGGTCACGGAAGCAACCTAAATGCCCATCGACTGACGAATGGATAAAGAAGATGTGGTACATATATACAATGGAATATAACTCAGCCATAAAAAGCAACGAAATTGGGTTATTTGTAGAGACGGTCATGGACCTAGTGACTGTCATACAGAGGGAAGTAAGTCAGAAAGAGGAAAACAAATATTGTATGTTAATGCATATTATGTGGAACCTGGAAAAATGGTACAGATGAACTGGTTTGCAAGGCAGAAACAGAGACACAGATGTAGAGAAGTGGGGGTGGGTGTGGGGAGGATGGTGGTGGGGGAAAAAATAATCTTTTGAAGTCTTATAATTTCCATTTTGGAGTTCACCCATTTCATTAAAAGTTATCTGCTTTACTGGTAAAAATGATTTTATATTTAGTTCGGGTGAAGGGAGGGGACAGAATGGTACAATGAGACACTGTCATAATACATGTTTTTAAAAACCTAGGAGTTTAAAGATTTGAAAAGTTTATATAAAAAATAGAGAAAATTAAACAACAGTTACAAATCAACTAGAAGTGCACACACAAGAATGGATCTCAAAAATAATTTTGAATGAAAGAAGAAAGCCATACTATATGATTCAATGTTTAAAGTCCAAACATAGGAAAAATGCAACAGTATTTGTTTAGACATAAGAAATTACAGAGAAAAGTAAGAGTGAACACAAATTTCAAGACTTGGAGGAGACAGAATAGTACCAATGACCCTTTTTCTTGGCCTGCTTATTGGGAACAGAGATGTTTATCTTATTTTGACTTTATAACTGCATGTGTGTTTGTGTGTGCGTATTTTATTTAGGTTATATTCTACGGTATTTTTAAAAAATGATGAAGTATAGTCTATTACACTTTTCATGTATCTTCCAGTGAATCATATACATACTAGCATTTAAAAGTATTTTAACTGCACACAAAATTTGTACTTTAGGAAACTTGTTTTATCACCAATTTTCTTTGTAGGTCAATTTCCCTTGCCCTGAGCTCTGATGAGAAAATTAAAGGTACATTTTTCCAGGAGGCAGAAAGGGTAGTACGTAGCAGAAATAAATGTGAAGTGTTGGATTTTGTGTCCAAAACTCATTGGCACAAGCAAAGGATAGGCACATCAAATCAAGTGAAAGTAACATAGATGGAAAAATAATTACAGTTATCATTGGTGGAGTTTATAATATGTGCAAATAATTGGCCAATTACTTTACAGTATCTTTAATTCTTACAGCAATTCTGCAAAGTAGAACATCAGACAAATTGACTTGCCACTTACACAGAAAAGCTAGGATATGAACCCAGGTGTGTCTCTCTCCCGTATGTTCTCTTGCCATTACTTCATTTTGCCCAAATGTTATCATTCGATGTCTGATAGTGGGGTGTAATGGAGCATAAGACGACCTTTCAATCTCTCTCTACAAATTATTGGCTGTTTGACCTTGGATAATATTTCATGAATTCTTAAGAACTCATTTCTTTCTCTTTCCTTTTTTCTTTTTACAAATTGGGGATTATAATAACTATCTATCAAAGTCATTGTGAAATTTAAATGAAATACATATGCAAAGCTCCTAGTACAAAACATCTATTTAATTATTATTATTTGTATTATTATTACTAACTTGTGGTTAAATCATGAGAACATCTCCCCAAACTTTCAGCATCTTGTGGTTAAAAAAAGAAACAGATGGCTGGATGGACACAGGGCTGATCAAGCAAATAGAGAAAAAAGATCAGAGGACTGGAAACGTAAGGATTCTGGTAAGGAGCTTGCCTTTGTCACTGTTCACGGAGTCATGCCAAGGTTGGAGGGATGATGTCATATGGAAGAGGCTGATGCTCTGAGGGACACGGAACATTCTTATGACAAGCAGCAGGGTAGGGGACAGTCTTATTTGGAGGAAAGGAATGAAAGAAGAAAATGGAAGACTCTAATTAAGTCAAGCACACCTGATCCAGAGCTGAGAACAACCAAAGCCCTGAACACTGTCATAACTACCTGAATATCTCACTCCTGTCTTCCTGGGGAGAGAAGTCAGGAGAAAGACTGGCCAGGAGAACCTCAGCCTGCGGCTACTCATGATTCTGCTGATTTGACCTGGGATGCACCATTTCCGTGTTGCTAAGATGTCTATACCAAACCATAGCTTCTCAATTTCTGTGATATCCTCACCATGACAAAAAAAACCAAAACAAAACAAAAACAAACAAAAAACCCAACAGAGCCCCTTTGGTTGAATAATAGAATATGGACTTCCTATCATCAGTGAAGGTTATTACCTTCACTCGGTTGTTACGTCTATACCCTTCCGAATCCGTTTCCAACAACCTAAGTCCTCCTGGAAGGACATAATTTTTCCTGTTACTTTTCCAAGAAGTAAAATGTTTCCTCTATCCCTAGCCTAAGACTAGAATCTGCTATGCATAGCAGACCTACTGGATCCCACTGAACTGCCTGTTCGTTTGCCCAGGTATGGCCAACTTCAGGTCCCCGGCTCTTCTGATCCACCTGCCAAGTGTCTAGAACTGCGGTCCTCCTTCCATCCTTGGCCCAGCCAGGTAGATACACCACAGCCCTAAGGAGCGAATCTAGCTCAAGATAACATATGTTCCAAGTCAAGTCTCATGAATAAATCCAAGATAGCCCCAGAAATGATTGAAAGACACTCTGGAAGTATAAAGCACGGCAGATTTCTAAAACTCGAATGGCCTCTGTTCAGCTCGTATTGTAAACGGTATTCATTATTTTTTTCTCTCTCTGAAATTTGAAATTGTTTTGGTTCTGCCCAGAGTTGACCTCCAATGTCCCCATGAAACCTACCTTACTGGGTGCAGAAGAAACACTAATGAGAGATCCTGTAAGTGACAAAGCAAAGTAGCACTTTGGGGTACACTGAACTCCATACCTGAGCGCATAGCCTCTTTCTGAATGCTCCCATAGTCATGCCAGTCCTTTCTTCTTAAACCATCTGTCCATGCATAGAATTGCCCATCTCCCAGGCCCAGTGGAAATGTCTGTGGAAAAGGAAAGCATTCAGAGCATAAAAAGGAGGTATTTCCTTTCGCATGGCAGGTAAACACAGCCACGCACATCACAGGCAATCAAAGAACACTCGAATAAGTGGTCTTCCTCAGTCTACTGAAAAGGAAGCTGTTGCTGGTGACCAGATGGACACACGTTTTAAAACCTTTCTCCGTTTTAAAAGAGCGAGCATGTGTTGCACACATCACCTACCATTTCCAATTTTATTTCATCCAGAGACGTTAATAATTTAGTGTACCCCCTCGTCCGAGCATAAATGCCTAGCTGTTTTCACTTGCCCCAAGTGTAAATAGTAGTAGTATTGATTTTGTATCATGGAAATACTTTTGTTTGTGATTTTTACACTTTTACTTGTTTTGATCAAGTGTATTTGAACGGCCTGGTGACAATATTAGCAAGCATTTATTGAATGCTCACTGTGTCCCAGGTACCAAGTTGGATACTCTGTGTATAGAAGATCCTCCGGTCTTTATATAGTCTTCAGTTGTAAACCTTCATTTTTCTGCTAATTAATCAAAGGCCCAGAGAAGTAAAATAACTTGAAGGAAACCACAGGGGCCAAGTCAGGACTTGGACCAGTTCTATTAAGACCAACATTGTGGTCCTAACAAGTATTAAATAGTGCCTACCACCTAGATTTCTGTCAAATTATGGTGTGTGGTTATGGTTATAGTTGAAATTATCACAGAGTCAACAACTGTAGTCACAACATGTTTTATGCTTTAGTAAAATTCAATATATTCTAATGTCACCTTGAAAAGTATTTGTGTGCATGGCTGAAGCTACTTCTCTCTTTATGGTATTTATTTTGGTCATAAACAAAAAATGTTTTGAATGAAATGTATTTTCACAATCTTAACAGTCAAAATAATGTAAAATAAATGTTTTCATATTCACATACCACACATCACATTTCCTTTTATTTGGTTCATTTTTGGAAATAAATAAAACATCAACAGAATAAAGAGAACATTTTTGAAAGTTTCAATTTAAAACAAAAGATGAATAATTTCAGTGAGGAAATTTTACCCTAAGAGCCTTTCCAAGGCAAATAAAAGGTCTTACTTCTTATTTTAAAACAGTACAACTACTGTGCTTATGAAAATATTATCTACCTTGGATCCATCTTTATAGCTTATAAAGGATCCACTTGTTTTGAAAGAATAAAAATGGACTTAATATTAAAAAAGGTAGTTTAAATCAGAAGAAAGATTTTCCAGATCAGGTGACTGTTATCTGTATATATTTTTTTTAAAAATTGTTCATAATAGTGGTGAGTTCAGGAAAACAACAGAGGAATAAACAAAGGATGATAGTGAGTTTATATAAAATATTAAGAATAAAAAGGAAAAAAATTTAAAGGAAGATGACAAGAAAGAAAAGATGGAAAAATTAACAGAAAATATAAAAATAGAAGAAAATGGAATAAAACAATTTTGGGGTTATAATAGCAATACTAAAAAACCTCATGCATTTTTTTCTGATCAATATTGCTTTTCTAATTAGAAATTTTCCCAAACTCGGCTGTGAATGGGAAGTTTTAAATAACCAAATAACTTTAAAATACAAAACCCATGTTTTGTCTCAGCCATGCATTTCCAACGATCAGTGCTGAGCAATCGTAGATTTCGTACAGATTTAGATAATACCAATTTATAATAAACATCACCTTCAGATCAAAATAGATAATTTCAAAATAAACTTTGCCATGAAACCTGGAGATGTTCTTGTGTAAACTCTGAATATGCAAAGCTCTCTCTGATTACCTGTTGGTTCACAAGCCAGCCCCCTACTCCACCCCGAAACATGGAGGGCAAGGAGAGAGGAAGAGAGGCAGACCCTCCGGATGGGCAGGGGGTGGATTTAATATGCAGGGAACTTACACATGAGGCTTGTCCTGCAAGACAACTTGATCTCTGCATCCATATGGGTGCCCAGATGGTCTCAACATGACTTTACTCTCTCAAGTCTGCATCCTTGAAACTGGTTCCCACCTTGGGAATGGGTGGCGGATGTCCATTCCAAGGACAGGGGAAGGGTGAGGCGCCTCCCATCACTCAGGTCCACCTGGCAGATGGACCAGCTGCCATGACCTCCTGGTGACCTCCCCTCCAACACGCCACCCCTTTGAGACAGGCTCTTACAATCTCACATGACCTCACTTTTGCAGTGTGCCCTGAGCGGGTCTGCAAGGGGTCTTCTGAGCCTGGAGGTGGCTCCAGGTGGCCATCTGACTGCGTTGCAGGCAGAGACCTCTGCAGCAATACAGGTACAGGCAAGAGAAGACACAGTTCAAGATGATTCTCAAAACCATAACCATTTGTTTCCACCAAGAGCCCTGGGATTCGAACCACTGGTTTATGGAGTCCTCCAGGCTGGGGTCTGATCACGCAGGACTTTCTTCGTGTCCTCCTGTGATTGGTTAAAGATGACACATCAGACTCATCGGGTGTGAACACACAGCACTGTCTGGACGATCCTTCCTTGTGAGGCAGGGACAATGTCCAAGGCCATCCTGTCTGGGAGGACAGCCCTCCTCATTAGAGGCACTTCAGTGTTCAGTAAAGACAGCCTTGTTGGCTTCGTTCAAGGCTTGCTAGGTGAATGCAGTCGGGGCTTCTGTGTGAGCTATGATGTCCTGCAGCCGAAGGGCGGTTCCAGTGGGAAACAGAGCGTGCCCTCTGGCTCTTTAGGAACGTGGCCTGGTTGTGCATACCACACACACTGGCCAGGGGACGAGTACTATTAGCCATGAGGAGATAGACTGGGGGCCAGAGATGCCACACCAGGGCCCCAACTTCCCCTCACTCAAGGGCGCACCTTCCATCCCAGGTGTGGTGCGTTTCCACTGTCCCATCTGGCAGCAGGACAATGGGGTCCCAGTGGAGACTGAGTGGTTCCCCCTCACCCAGGGGTGTGAGGTAACCCACCCATCCCTGTGGGATATCCCATCGCAAGTCCCAGGAGCTGCACCTGTCCCAGGTGTGATGGGGCTTGGTGTTCTCAGCCCACAGCACGCTGACCCTCAAGGTTTCCACCATTTCTGTACCTTTACAGTACTGGGTGCTTTGGCAGGGGTCCCCAGTCTGGAATATGGGGCAACAGGCCCCACTGATTGGTTGCTCAAATGTATCAAAGCCGAAGTGGTAACTTAGTCCCCCTGGCTACGCTGTTTTACTTGTTAGTAATTTAATCTGCTGCTTTAACATTCCATTTTCTCCCTTCTATCAATCCTGCTACTTGTGAGTTATAGGAGAGAAGGAACCTCCATCCGATACCATGTTATTTTACCAAGTCTTGCACATCATGACCTTTGAACATGACCCCTGATCGCTATCCGACGATGGCGTCCATACAGGGCATTCAGCTTCTCTAATTGCCTAATGGGTGAAAAACAATTGCCTGGTTTGAGTGGAAAAAGGGAAAGTTCGGGTTAAGCCAGACACAGTGTCCTCACAAGCTGAGGCATATTTAGAATGCTTGCTTGGACGGAGGGGACCGACATGATCAACTTGCCAATCCCTCAACTGTCGGAAACTCCTCCTCTGGATGGCCCCAGACTCCTTTGGCAGCCGCCCTGGGGTTGTTTAGAACACACAGGACATGCTGCTACTGCATGAACCAGTCACTGTATTTCAAGGGCAACTCGGCATCCTTGGGGACTGCCCAGGAAGGGGTGGATGGGGACACGTATAGGCACCGAGTGGCCCCTCTTTCTGTGCACCCCATCTGATGCATCTCCTGAAGGATCAGTTTTTAGGGCTCATACTGAGCTGGACCATCGCCTCCTGATGGCCTAGTAGGTCAGTACCTCACAGACCAGGATGTGGAAGACAGTGCCGACTGCCTCAGGCTCTTGCTGGTGAACATAAACGTCCCTCCACACGTCCTGAGCCCCCAAGGGCCTACTCACGATCATCCACCCCTAGGCTTGCCCTTGTCTACACCATCAGGTCAAGCCCTATAGAACAGCCCAGCTGTTGGGGCCAAGGGTTAACGGCCAGGGCTCAGGGGTGATGACCAGCTCAGCAGGTCTGAGTCTAGCCCACCGGCTGCTGTAGTCCCTTCCAGTTTCCACCTAGATGGTGTCATTGTTGGGCTGAAGAGCAACTGAAGCCCCTGTGGTTGGGTTGCCCCGACTAGACCCATCTGTATGCCAGGCTTCAGCGGAAATTTCCCTACTTCCTCTCTACAGGCTGCAAGGACCGCCACAAAAATAGGGGAGGGGGCATTGGGAGGATCTACAGGCTCTACGGGGCCTAAGAGGACCCGCATTTCTAGAGACAGTGGACAGGCAGACAGGGGCTTCTCTGCTGCAGACAGGCTGCCACTTCGTCACCCTGGGAGTTTGCGGGGATCCAGGGAGCGTCTTCTCAACCCACCCCTTGATGGGCAGGGAAGCTACTACAACATGCTGTTTCCTCCTGGGATGCTCTACCTGGAGAAGCGTGAGGTAGACTGCCAGGGTCTTTTGCTCTCTGGAGGGCTACTTGGCTTCTGCCCCCTTCCAGAACTGGGACCAAAATCCTAGGAGAACTCTCTTCTCCTGTTGTTCCTGCCACAGGGTCCTACCCATACTTCCGGGAGTCACAGATCCATCAAACTCAAATGGCAGCCCCGCTTGGGAGATGCGCGGGGCTTTTAATCTGCTTCCCTGGTATTTTGGCTTCTCAACGGCTGCTTGCTGCCCTGATCCACAGCCCCACACAGGCCTTTTCTTTACCAGGTAGTAAAACGGATGCATACAGTATGCCAGGTGGGGAATAAAAGCCCTCCCCAAGCCCCTACAAAGGCTGGCACCTCTTCCCGGGGTCAGATAGGTTGCACCTTCTCAAACACAGCTGCTGAGACAATGCATGTCTTACCCGAACAAGCAATTCCCAAACCGTCACTGCAGTGCCTTGAATTGTCTGTGGGTTCACTGCCCAGCCCCTCCCTCACAGGTGTTCTGGCAAAGTCTGCAGTGCGCTGAAGCAGAAGCTAGTCTTCACGTGTTAACACTGTATCATCAGTGGGTCGGGCCCATTTTACTGATGTGGGAAGGAAACAGGGACAGGTCTCGGGCTACCTCCCACCGTAAGCAGCTCTTTGTAGGAAACCGCCCTCAGCAGGAAGCCCCTTTTCTTGTCACTTTAGCAGAGCTGTATTGCAACTAAGTTTTCACCAGGCACCCCATGCTCTACTCATCTCCAGCCCAAGCGCACTTTTCAAGTCTTTTGATCACACAATACTTTCATCTACAGAAAGAACGTACAAGTGTAGGCAAAGACGTGGAAATGAAGAATCAGTAATTAACAGGTGACTAGATCTCTTCCCTAGCATCTCCTCCCATAATGTCGCGAACAAACCGTGGGTGCAAGAGAACATCTAGAGGAAGATGACGAGGATTCCACGAGCCTGCACACAGCGGGGGATGGTGACGACCCTGACCCCCCATCTGTGATTAACTGAGATTACTCCCCTCCATCCCTCTAAAACTTCCATGGTGAGCAGACTCTCAGAGGTGTTTTGGGGGGACACAGAGTTCACCACTTCCCCAGATTGTCGGCACTCTGATTAAAGACAACTTTCCCTTCTAGGAACACTTGTGAGTTTGATTTTGTAAGCGGCGAGCAGTGGGACCCTATTCAACAACACCATGACCTGCCTGGGCTGTGCAGCAGCTTCCGGGCGGCCCTGGAAAGTTCCACTGCTGTCCCTCCCACGTGAAGCTAAACCGACCGCTTGACTCTGGCCAGGGGTGGACTGAAGAAAGCATTTGTTAAGTCCAGCTCAGCACGGCGCACTCCTAGGACCATGGCTAAGGCATCTTAGAGGGGGGCAGTGATGCGGCCCACCTTGCTCATTTCTCCTCATGCAGCGTCATCCGCCCGGGGCCATCTGGCTTTTTTACTGGCCTTACGGGGCTGTGGAAAGCACTGCGGGCAGGGAGTATGATACCCACTCTGTGCAGTTCTTAGCTTCTCCTATTTGCTTAGGCTCCCAGGCAGTTAATGTGGCTCGACAGTTACCACGCTTCAAGGAGGGGTAGACTTACTCGTTCCCAGCTGTTTCCCCTCAGCACTGATGTGATTACCCTAACCTGAGGCCAATTTCACCATTAAGGGTTTGCAGAGTTTGACCTCCTAGGAGATCAACACCCAATTTGTTCTTTGGTATCGGAGAGATTAAAACTTTGTAATCTCGTGGTGGAGAACGCCCAATTTGCACTGTCACAGGGACCTTCCTACCTTCCTGACACAACTGTCCTCTTTAACCATCAATTGTGCTGGAATAGAGCACATTCAGTTCCAGTAGCAACCAGAGCCCTCACCTGTTGTTTATTTCTGGGGACCAATGACTAGTGAGCTCAACGTGAGGCCTCTGATCACCCCCCGATGGCCCTCACCTGGAGGCGATCTTGGCCCTCGTCCTTTACCGGGGGTGTGGCAGGCACGGAGCCCAAATAGGGCTGTATCCCTTGAGGCCTCTGCTGGAGCAGGTGGGCCGTCAGGGATGAGAGGGGCGATGGGGCAAGTCCGAACTGCTGCTGAGGTTTTAAATGTTTCCACAGTCTGGCCTATCTTGTCAGGTGGGCCCCGGGCAGCACTGAGGTCAAACCACCTTTGCTTCTGGGTTATTTTCACTGTTGGAATAGCCTTGTGGCTTTTCAAGCTCGGTCTCTCTCGGGTCTTTCCCACAGCCTGTACCCATTCGCAGGATTTGCCCGTTTCCCCCAGATTAGCAATGGGCAATGGACTACCCAGCAGCATAAGTAACATAACTCACAGCTGAGCTCAGAGTGGACCTCTCGTCCCATAGCCGGCGCTGGGGCGGGCGGGAGTGTCTCGGCTTTCACTCCTGCAGTAAATGGGGCAGCCTTCCAAGACGGGGTAGTTGGCCTGTTTCATTTCCAACTACCTAAGAATCCGCTGCACCTCCTCTCTAGCTTTCCAGGGTCCCAAGCCTCCCAACAGCTAGAATAAACCAACCTATGAGCACCTAGAACCCCCGGCGCCATGCAGGTGCTGCTGGAGGGCAGGGTGTGTGTGTGTGTGGGGGTAATGCTCATTTCCTCTGCCCGCCCCATCCTGTAGCCGCACTAACCTCTCCCGGATGCTTTCTCTGGCCTTTTGCTGGAACTCAGAAGCTGCATCAATAATCTCGGCGGTGGTATATTCTCCCCTCAGGAACGTTTCCCGAGCTGGGGGCTGCCCGCTGGCTGAGGCTGCCCTTGAGGTGCTTTTGCTGTCCTTTGTATGAGGGGTGGATGGCAAGGGGCTTTCATCCGTTCCACCGTCAATCACCAAAACGTCCTCGTCTTCATCCTCATCCACTTCCCAGGGGTCCCACCTCTTGGCGTCCCAACCAGGACGTCACAAGCGCTGGATCTTCATCCGCCGGCCTGCAGCCTCGTTTTGCAAACAGCCGACTTCAGTCCCCAGCTCAGCATGGCTCCCCCTCGCCTGCCGCCAGCAGAGCAGGGGACTCCGCGACTCCTCCTGGGGCCTCGGCCCTCCTTTCAGCCTCTAGTCGGCATCTGTGGAGCAGAGGTCAGCCCACTGAGGGGACCATTTCTCTCCCGTCTGGGAGGCTGGGCCCTACAGCAAGCAGTTCAGACAGCTGCCTTGGACCAGCTGGCGTCTTCTGGGCGTCCACAGCGTCCAACATTTAGGACACCACTCCTCCCACAGAGGGCGACGGCCAACTCGGGGTCTCCCCTGTGGGCATCTCCTTCTCAAGGCCCGCTTCTTGGAAGGCTCCCCAATTGTTAGTGCACAAGCCAGCCCCCTACACGGACGGCAAGGAGAGACCCACCGAGAAAGAGGCAGGCTCTCCAGATGGGCGGGGGCGCGTGTAACAAACAGAGAACTTACACAGCAGGCTTATCCCCAGCGGCCCCAAAACAAGCCACCATCTGCACTCACCCGCCCGGTGAGTCTCAGAAGTTTACCTAGAGGCCTTAAGGGGCTCGGTCACTATCCAATCAGGTGGTCCCCACGCCGCTTTGCTCTCTGAAGGCTGCGCTCCTGAAAAAGCTCCCGACGGCGAGAGTAGGCAGGGCACGCAGGGCGTGCATTCCCGGACACGGGAGGGGAGGAGCCTCTGGTTACCTGGTCCAAGCTTGGGGTTAATCAGAGGTCATGACCTCTCCCCGCCCTCCTCCAACAAGACCAGGCACATTCTATTTCCCTTCTTTTGATCTATGTAATGCTGAGAATCCGTAGCAGCTGGTTAATACAAGAGCAGGTTAACTCCAAGAGTTATCTTTGCTTTCTCCAGAAACCCCATGAAAATGGCAGTGAAGCACCAGAGGCATCAAGGAAGCAGACAGTGGAACTGACATGATCTTTTGGTAAATGGCTGAGAGTTACTGGGAGGGAAGTGTATTTTGTTCTTTGTTTGTTTTTGTTTTGCCAGTGAACTTCTAAAATATGTGAAATTGGAGGCATCAAGTGTTTGTGGGCGAGGTTACAGGTGAAAACAGTAAGATTGACATTGTTGCATAGGGTTGTTAGATGGTCCTGGGTTCCATCCCCCTTCCCAACAACGAGGTGATTTCTGAGGCCCACCCACCATGCTACCCCTCCGTGGAGGGCTGGAGTTTGAATGAGACAAGCATGTTTTCATGCTACTAAACACAGTTGAAAGGAGGATGCCACCGTGTAATGAAAACCAGTGTTCCACGTGAGTCTATACACTAAGTGTTGTTAACCACAGCTCACCAGCTCCCAGAAATCTGCCAGCCTGCCTCACACCTGTTAGACAAGAGAAGATAAATCCCTACAGGGGCAGGACACGAGTAAAGACGCAGATGTAGAGAATGGACTTGAGGACACGGGGACGGGGAAGGGTAAGCTGGGACGCAGTGAGAGAGTGGCATGGACATATATACACTACCAAATGTAAAATAGATAGCTAGTGGGAAGCAGCCGCATAGCACAGGGAGATCAGCTCGGTGCTGTGTGATCACCTAGAGGGGTGGGAATAGGGAGGGAGACGCAAGAGGGAGGGGATATGGGGATATATGTATATGTATAGCTGATTCACTTTGTTATAAAGCAGAAACTAACACACCATTGTAAAGCAACTATAGCCCAATAAAGATGTTTTAAAAAAAAATGCCTACAGGAGAGTTGAGTCAAAAGCAAGGAACGGGTAGGGGCTCCTCAGTAACTACACTGGGATGTGTTTCCAAAACACAGAGCATCGTATTAGCATTTTCACCCCTCCACATACAACTAACAGGTAGCCAAGGATCGCCAGGCATTTGAGAGAACTTTTAACATAAAATCGGCAGCTGACATAAACAAAAGCTGTAATAAACTTGAAGGAAACTGAGGCAATGTAAGGCTCAGAAGAAAACTTCTGCCCCAAAATCAAAATTTAATTTCCTCAAAGAGCTTTAAGAAAAGGTTCTTTATAGAAAGAGAAATTTTAAAAAAGAGAAGTATTTAGGGACTAAAGAAGAGCTCTTGGAAAGTGAAAATGAGATAGCAAGACAGAGTATTTTACAGGCAATTGGAAAATGGTGGTCAAAGGAACCCTACTAAGAAATTTAAAATAGAAGAAAAAGAAGGAGGAGGGAAAGGAGGAGAGGGAGGGGGAGGAAGGGGAAAAAAACAAGAGAGTCAGAGGCATAAAAATATGCTGAGGGGCTTCCCCGGTGGCGCAGTGGTTAAGAATCTGCCTGCCAATGCAGGGGACAGAGGTTTGAGCCCTGGTCCAGGAAGATCCCACATGCCACGGAGCAACTAAGCCCATGTGCCACAACTACTGAAGCCCACGCGCCTTAGAGCCCGTGCTCCGCAACAAGGGAAGCCACCGCAGGGAGAAGCCCGCGCACCTCATCGAAGAGCAGCCCCCACTCGCCGCAACTAGAGAAAGCCCGCTCACAGCAACGAAGACCCAACGCAGCCAAAAATAAATAAATAAGTAAATAAATTTATTTTAAAAAAAGAGTATTTTAAAAAATATATATATAAGTTGAAGAGAGGTAGCAAAATTGCAGCAAGCCTAGAGCTGATCCAGCCCTGAATGTACAAGGCGGGTGGAAAGCAGATCCAGAAAGGTTGTCTTTGTGGGGAAAAAAAAAGGGAATAGAAAAAACAAACTTACTCTTTGCCTATTTTTTAAACCTACTAAAGGGAGAGTTACAGTTCTTCCAAAGAGGTCGGGATGAATTAATGATGCATATATAAAAATCTAAGCAAATGAAAAATGGGTCAATTAATAAGGCTAGAGGTTAAGAAAAAACAATGTACGAGAAGGAAAGTGTAAGTATAGCACACTACTTGATTTAGGTATGAATATTCTTACCTAAATATTAGTTTAACTAAAATTGGTGCTATACCTATACTGGAAGTTGAGGGAAAGGGTGGAAAAAGTTAAAAAGACATCTTATCTAATAGAACAATAGATAAAGTCAAAATAAAAAACCAAAGAACAGTAATATACACATGCTGTCTACAAATACGGAAGGATATAATAGAATAAAGATTAAAAAATTGGTGGGATTGCCCCTGGGTATCAGAAATTTCAAGTAGAGAGAAGCGGTCCAGGACATTTCTGGTTAGCATTATAGACTTTATATTACGACTACATTTTAAAAAATATTTTCAAATATTACAAAATATTTTCAAATATTTCAAATATTATAAATTGATTTGTATAAATAAATCTCAAATAAAATTTCTTAGACGTTCCTGGCGGTTACTGCTCCTGCAAGGTGGGTCGACATCATGAGGACATTTCATGACGTCAGAGGATTCAGGTTAAAGCAGATCATCTGGAACTGCTTTAATAACGGCTATCTGAGGATTTGCCCCACTAACGTCTCTTCTCATCTGTATCTGTGCTACTCACACCAGCAAATCAGCATCACCTGGGAACTTGTTAGAACTACAATCCCCTGCTCCCAATTCATGCCTGTTAAATCAGACACTTTCACAGAGGCAGAGAAGTCTGTGTTTTAATAAGTTCTCCAGGTGATTTTGAGGCTTACTAAAATTTGAGAGCAACTAACCCATATGAATAGGAAGAAACACAATTGTCACATTAGGTAAAGATGTCGTAAGTCTTAGCAATTTTTCTTCTATCTATCTCCTCTTGTAAGGGAAACAAAAGCAGAAATAAAGAAATGGCCCTAATTAAACTTAAAAACTTTTGTACAGCCAAAGGAACCTTCTACACAATGAAAAGGCAAACTACCAAATAGGAGAAGATATTTGCAAATGATATGACTGATAAGGGTTAATAACCAAAGCATATAAATAGCTCATATGACTCAACATTAAAAACAACTGATTAAAAAATGGGCAGAAGACCTGAATAAAGCTTTTGCAAAGGAGACAGACAGACAGCCAACACGAAAAGATGCTTAACATTGCTAATTATCAGAGAAATGCAAGTCAAAACCACATGAGATATCACCTCACACCTGTTAGAATGGCTATTATCAAAAAAGACAACAAATAAAAACGTTGGCTAGGAGGTGGAGAAAAGGGAACCCTAGGACACCATTGGTGGGAATGTAAATTGGTGCAGCCACTATGGAAAACAGTATGGAGGTTTCTCACAAAATTAAAACTAGAGCTACCATATAATTCAGCAATCCAGTCCTGGGTATATATCTGAAGAAAATGAAAACAGTAATTCAAAAAGGTATATGCACCCCCAAGCTCATAGCAGCATTATTTACAATAGCCAAGAAATGGATGCAACCTAAGTGTCTATCAACAAAGGGATAAAGAAGATATGATATAGATATACAATGGAATATCAGTCAGCCATAAAAAGAATGAAATTTTGCCATTTTCAAGAACATGAATGGACCTGGAGGGTATTATGCTTAGTCAAATAAGACAGAGAAATACAAATAATGTATGATATTACTTATATGTGGAATCTGAAAAGTAAAGCAAATGAATAAATATAGCAAAACAGAAACAGACTCATAGATACAGAGAACAAATGTAGTGGCTACTACTGGGGAGGGGGTGGGGGGAGGGGCAATATAAGGATGGGGATTAAGAGGTACAGACTACTAGGTATAAAATAAGCAAGATACAAGAATGTAATGTGCAGCACGGGGGATATAGCCAACATTTTATAATAACTTTAAATTGAGTATAATCTGTAAAAATATCAAATCACTGTTGTTCACCTGAAACTAATACAACATTGTAATCAACTATCGTTAAAACTTAAAAAAAAACATGCAAGACTCATTCACAAAACATGTGTCACGATCTAAGGTAGAACCTTTTAATTAATAAATTTATTTTTTTGATGGCCGATGACCACTATAGAGGGGATGTGTTTGTATCCTTTTCACCTGCCAGAAAGGTGGGTGAGTAAACCTAAATCGATTCCAGACCATTTGTGTAGAACTACCTTGGTTCTGAAAGCTTAACCACCAGTAAATGACCCAGGAGTATTCTGGTCTTTCCGTTCAGGTGCACCATCTCCACTGCCAGATCCATTGGCTTCTCTCCATACCCTGTGTCCTCTGTACAATTACAGCAGTAGAGATCCATTATCTACGACCTTGTAAATAAATAGAGTATTGCATCTGCAGAAGACATATATTTCAGACCCCTCACTAGATCAGCCACTTGTTTGTGAGCATCCTTTTTCACCTTGTGGACTTTTCATTCATTGTAATGTTTCCACAAATAATTAACTTGAAAAAAATAGCAGGGATGGAAGAGAGAACCTATTAAGTAGAAACCATATGTAATCATTAGAGCTGAATCCAGGAGCCCATCAAAAGATAATATACTCGAGAATGGGTCATGAGAAAAAGTTTCCAAGGGTAAAACATTACTCATAGACAATGTGTTTATCAGAAGTAGCAAACTCAAGTATCTTCTGGGGTCAGAGATGTGACACAAATGGGTGAGAAACTAGGATGTACCTATCTAGGAAATGATAGGCTTTTGGGCTACCTGACCACTGTACTTAACTTTTATATAATCTCAAAATACCTCTCAGGGGCTGTTTGTCTAAAAACCCTGGATGAATAAAATAACTTGCCTCTTGCCTCTAAATTAGAGCAGTTTCATTTATGATAACTACAGATGGTGATAATGTTGAAAAGACACATTTGTGAATCTTTATGAAGAAAAGATTGCCTGTATTCTAAAACCTATCTTAGGTTTTTATAAATCAACAACCAATGGACTTTTATTCTCACAATTAACCGTATACTTACCACTAGTCCTGTTCTTTAGAAGACATGACATAGTGGAAATGCTCTGGATCCAGGGCCAGAAGACATAAATTAGGGTTTCAAACCATATACAAGAAATCTACATTTCCTCTAGGTCTCTCAGCTAACTCCTATATGAAAGTAGGGTAAAAAAATAATACCCACCTCACCGACTTCACAAGGATTTTTGAGTAGTAAATTGGATAAGGTATGTGAAAGCCCTTGGCTTATCATAAAGTGTTATATAAATGGCAGTTGTTTTCACAATCTCTCCTATTTTTAAAGATATTTGAGTTATTCCCAATGCCCTTGAAAAGTTATAACATAGTTGAAGACACAAAACTTATATACAGTAAGCAAACGATAAATTATGTGGGCAGAGTCTATTACAGTAAATGTTAAGAGAATATAGTGGTGGGTGTGAATTCTTACACTGGATGTGATTAAGTTTCTTATATATTATCGCCACATGGGAGATGTTCTAAGCAAACAGACACTACTGAAAACGTATATAATATAATGGATGACATGGCTGGGAATAATGACATAACTGACATTTATTCTTATACAAATCAATCGTCGTAAAAGTAGGATAATGAACTCGAGTTCAGAAATGTTAAGGTCACATAATTAATAAAGTCTTCAAGATCACATAACTAATAAGCGGCATATCAAGCCCGTCTGCCTTTAAATCTTATGGATTACTGAAAGTAAATATGTAGACTTCTCATGATTCTCTTATTATCTCTATCCATTTATTCAAACTTCATTATATAAAGTCATTTATAAAATATTAGAATACTTGCAAAAGAATGAAATTAGAACATTTTCTCACACCATATACAAAAGTGGACTCAAAATGGATTAAAGACCTAAATGTAAGACCTGAAACAATAAAAATCCTAAAAGAGAAGACAGGCAGAAGACACTTTGACATAAATGGTAGCAATATTTTTCTGGATCTGTCTCCTTAAAACAAAGGAAATAAAACCAAAATAAACAAATTGGACCTAATTAAACTTAAAAGCTTTTGCACAGCAAAGGTAACCATCGACAAAATGAAAAGACAACCTAAGGAATGGGAGGAAATAGACCAACAAGGGTTTATATTCAAAATGTATGAATAGCACGTACAATTCAATATAAAAAAAAAACCCAAAACCCAATCAAAAAATGAGAAGACCTGAACAGACATTTTTCCAAGGATGACATAAAGATGGCCAACAGGCACATGAAAAGATGCTCAACATCGATAATTTTCAGAGAAATCCCAATCAAAACAGCAGTGAGAAATCACACCTATCAGAATGGCTATCATCAAAACGTCTACAAATAACAAATGCTGGTGAAGATGTGAAGAAAAAGGAATTATTGTATGCTACTGGTGGGAAGTAAATTGGTGCAGCCATTGTGGAAAACAATACGGAGGTTCCTCAAAAAACTAAAAATAGAACTACCATAGGTCCAGCAATTCCACTCCTGGGCATATAACTGGAAAAAACAAAAACACTAATTCAAAAAGATACATGAACCCAATGTTCATAGCAGCATTATTTACAATTGCCAAGAAATGGAAGCAACCCAAATGTCTATCAACAGATGAATGGATAAAGAAGATGTAGTACATATATACAACAGGATATTACTCAGCCATAAAAAGAACTGCTTGCAGCAACATGGATGGACCTAGAGAATATTATGCTTAGTGAAATAAGTCAGACAGAGAAGGACAAATACTGTATGATATCCCTTATGTGTAGATTATAAAATATAATACAAAGGAATGTATATGCAAAACAGACCCACAGACATTGAAAACAAACTAGCGGTTGCCAGTTGGGAGACGGAAGCGGGGAGAGATAAGATAGGGGATTAAGAGATACAAACTATTATGTATAAAATAGATAAGCAACAACGATATATTGTACAAAACGGAATTATAGCCATTATCTTCTAATAACTTTTAATGGAGTAGAACCTGTAAAAATACTGAATCACAATGCTGTACACCTGAAAGTAATATAATATTGTAAATCAACTACACTTCAATTAAAAAAATGTTAGGAAATAAAACTAGAGAGATAGGTAACGCCAAAAAACTTCACACCCAGGACTTTAGACTCTATGCACTGAGCAGTAAGGAGTCATTAATGACTCTCAAACTGAAGAGCAAAAAAGTCACGTGATGCAGAAATTACTTTTGTTGTTGTTCTAACATCCTTTTCCTTCCTAGGTTTCAACCCAACTACAGAGCATGCAATGAGCCTAACCTACACAGAAGGTTCGGCATGTTTGTATACCCACAAAACATATTGATAAGTCAATGTCAGAATACAGTATCTTTTTTTTTTTAGTAGATAGGACTGTCTTGTTCTTTCCATTCTGTATAAATTTTCAGATGTGACATTGTTAACACAATTCCAAGAAACAAACAAAATAAAATAAAAATAAGCCTGAGTTAAGTGTTGAGTCCTGAAACTTTGGGTCTACCCTCTAGACTTTGTAAACATGGTATAGGAAGTTAAGAACTAAAACTGCATGAAGCAGGCAGGAGGGTGAACAAAGGATTTCCCCTCTAATTTTTAGATCTGAAAATCTGGGTTGCTATATAAAATATCTTGATTTTAAAACTGTAAACAATTCAAAAATTCATCAAACATGTTCCGCAGGATCATGTCTTTGGGATATCAGGGCTGCAGTCGCCATTCCTAAACCAGTGGCCAGGCTTACGCCACACTCTTGATCAAGACCTTACTCAGCCTCACTCACACACTGACAGCAGGGTCTTTAATCTGGTGTAACTGTGACTGAGATTACCAACGTCCTGAACGTATACATTTATCCTCTGTATTGGCATTCATACCTCAACTCATGAGAGCACAGAATGATTTTTCATGTATCGTTTTAATGAAACTATCGCTGCAAGGTGTTATCTCTACAAGGCGGCTGTGTAGATCATCATAACTAGTTAAAGACAAACACTGAGGCAAGATTGGTGAGATCCGCAGAAGTGAAAAGTCAGAAGAAGAGTCAGTTCTGGTACATGGTAACTAAACAGTGCTCTGGTTTTTATTTTAGCAGAAAAAAGACAAAACAATTGGTGCACAGCATCGCCGATAATTTCTTCCTCATGACCAACAGTTACACTGACCACACAACTTGCTGGATGAAATTCTGTCATATTGTAATGGTTCCTTTTATTATACACATTTCTGTGTGGGATTTATTTGCCAAAAAAAAGGATGCTATCATACTCATCTTTTAATAATACGAACATTTTATTTTAGATGACTGTATGCATGTAATACAAGGACCGCCCAATTTAAGAGTTCTACTGACAGCTCTTGCTTACTGCTCCGATCTCTCTGAAACTATTTCTTGATGAATCTTTATTCCTTGGTCATTAGAAAGATTTAAACATCATTTGTTTGCACAGACAAAGGTCATATGACCCTCATTATATGAATTCTTGGGATATTTGTGAAGAAATTTTGTGAAGAATTTTTGAAGATGCCTCCCTGTCTGGGTAGCTGAAACAGAAAGAAAAACAACTGTTGTTTAACTCTTTTTCTATATTGTTAATTTGTAAATTTCATTAACATTATAGCCTGAATTCATTGTCAGTAAACAAAAGCTTCTGTAAGTAACCAGCGCGATCAGTAGGAAACTATTCCCCTGTGAATAAAGGACACATCCTTAGGAGACGGTTTCTAATTAAAGAAAATTGACCGAAGGTGCCTGGTAAAAGCCTCCGTGATATCAAACAGGGTGAGGAGCTCAGCAGTAGCCATAAACCAGCTGACAGACTCTATTTCTGTTTTTGTTTTTATTTGTTTTATTTTTTTTGCAGTATGCGGGCCTCTCACTGCTGTGGCCTCTCCCGTTGCGGACGGACGCGCAGGCTCAGCGGCCATGGCTCACGGGCCCAGCCGCTCCGCGGCACGTGGGATCTTCCCAGACCAGGGCACGAACCCGGGTCCCCTGCATCGGCAGGTGGACTCTCAACCACTGCGCCACCAGGGAAGCCCTCTATTTCTGTTTAAGTGTGTAATGCAGGATAGTTGTGTAACTGACCCTCAAAATTACCCTTTTAGTTTTTTCCATTACAACAGAAACATATGAAGTCAGCAGGAAAACCTCCCACATCCTGATTGCTATGCAGCCGCATACCTCAGTGAAATACCTCAGTGAAATATTCGGGAGATCAGCATCTTACAAAAATGACAAATTTTCTGAGATTTATTCCCATCTCAAAGTATTCTCTTTGTGATTCCTAAGGGGAAAGATAAAAAAACAATAAAGAAAACTTAGTATAGAAGCAGATGGCATTTCTGTGAAAATTGAAAAGCAAAGAAAGATCATGTCAAAAAAAAAATCATCATATTAACCTTCAAGAATCACATGGCCCCCGGTGATGGAGAATCCATACACTTGCAGTTTCCTGGGGGTATTAAGCCTGGGTGTCATGACCCCCTGAACTTTTCTTCAGAAGGACATGATAGGGTGCCGCTAGAATTCCACCCTATCAATTCTTCAAGGAAAAAAACATGGCATCCTCAGCTGTTCTCCAGAATCAATAGTATTTTAAAATGTGATTCTATTTTCTTATTAATGTGAGCTCACTGTGCTACGTCTAAAGGGAAACATAACACAGAAACGTGAAATGTGGATTAGAGAGAAAAAGCAAAGACCTTTTGTCATGGTAAGTGTGATAGTAACAAAATCATCAAAATAGAGTGTCAGTACTTTTCTCCAAGTTCTATGTGGCCCAGGTGCTTTTATATTTCCACTAACGAAATAAACAGTAGAATACAACTAAACCCAGAATGACAACTGAGGACAGAGAATTAGTTCATAACTAAGAAATGAATAGACTATAGCATGGCTAAGTCATCTATTTCAAACTCCTAAAATATTACTATGTAAACGTGCTCAATTCAGCTAGTTATTATCATTTTCACAATAACTAAAATCATCATTGCATGGACCACATGCATACAAATGTAGATGACACTGCAATATTACTTTCAATGAGGTCTTTTCTACTTTTAGTATAGTTGGAATTTCAGTTGGCTTTTGTAGTGATAATTTTATATTTTTATCTGATGGGAATGGTCTTAAATGGTGAAGACAATGGCAACGCGCAAACTTCATACTGGAAAGGCTCAAACAGATACGTTTGTTAACCTCTCTGTCTTAATTACTGAGTTGGTGTTTTAAGTTAATTCAGGAAGATTTAGTGAAGAGGTAACACAGTCATTATAAATTATCAAAAATTTAACAAATATTTCTGTATTCTTAGGAGTATGAGAAACTAACAAGCACATTTGTGGAAAAAAGGATCCTTGTTAAGTCAGATATATTGTTTAGAGGTGGAGAGCAGAGGTATTTATACCCTGTTTGCCTTCTACTTTCAGCATTGAAATATTGACATTATTTTACTCAATTCAGCATTCAGCTGGTCAGTCAACAGGTATTTATTGAGTGTCTACTCTGAAACTAGAAATATAATTGTCACCAAAGTTGCAGACCTGCTGGACTTTATATTCTAGTAGAAGGATACACTCATTCACTGAACCAATATTAATTGAGCATCTACTTTGTGCCTGGCACTGTTCTAGGTACTTGGGATTTACCAGTGTGTAATGCAGAGGAAGAGTCATGCCCTTGATGAGCTTAGGTTCCCGAAATGTGATATTAAAAAATACGTAAGAGGGCTTCCCTGGTGGCGCAGTGGTTGAGAGTCCGCCTGCCGATGCAGGGAACTCGGGTTCGTGCCCCGGTCTGGGAAGATCCCACATGCCGTGGAGCGGCTGGGCCCGTGAGCCATGGCCGCTGAGCCTGCGCGTCTGGGGCCTGTGCTCCGCAATGGGAGAGGCCACAACAGTGAGAGGCCCGCGTACCGCAAAAAAAAACAAAAAACAAAAAAAAATACATAAGAAACCAGTAAACTACATAGTATTACCTTCAACGAGGTTTTTTATACTGTATTAATTTAGGTATTGTGGGCAGATCGGGCAGATCGGGCAGATATAAAGATCGGGCAGATATAAGTTGAGTTTGGGACACACTAGCTTAAGGTGCCTAAAACCTTGAAGAAGGGATCCCTAGTAGGTAATCGGATTTACCGACTGAATGAGCAATAAAATGTTTTCCACTAGAAATTTTCACTTAAAAAATGACTTACGCAACCCATTTTATCTGAATATACAGACCTATTCTCACGTGGGTGAAAAAATCTCTTCAGGCGTAAGTGTCAATGCTTTTGAATATCTAAGCTAGGCGCCTTTTAATAGTATTGATTATCTAGCATAATATAATTTGTCTACAGTGTTGGGGGGGAGGGTAATCTCCACTGTAAATACCAAGTGATAACATGTCAAGGCTTGACAAGTAGAAGAGAGAGCACTTAAAATTTAAATCTTGAAAGGGTCTGGACCATGACTTTCACAGCTAATTATTTCAAATACCAGCAAAGATGTTTCCCAAGCTCTTAAGTTAAGAGTCTCTTGTTCAACAAATTGTAGACGTGAAAGACAATAGATCATTGTGTTTTCCTGGTATCTACTCTGTACTGTGCAAACATTTCACTTAAGGGAAAGCGACTTTGATTATTATAATTGTAGCTTACAGTCTAATTTTTTAAAAAATTAGAACTAAATGTAAAACAGCATACTTGATAGAACATAGACAGGAGATTGATTAGCATATTATTAAATGTTGAAAAGATTTATCTACATGTGGCCACGAAACAAAACAAACGAAGATCTGTGTGATATCATTTCTATGTGTCAGAGTGCCAACTGCACAACTGCAATTTATCCTACTTTACTTCCTTTGTTATCTTGAAAAATATCAATGAAGGAGATATTTCATGTCAATAAGCATAGATGCCAAGAAGTAAAAATATAATAAAATATTTCATTTTTATAATCAGACATGGATAATTTCTGATTCTTTAGAGGGGTAAAATAGTCAGTGGTTAAGAGCACAGATTTCAACGCCTCAGTTTCTTAATCTATAAAACGGGAACAATAACATTTCACGTAGCTGTAAAATGAGGATAAGGTTAACTTATAAAACATCCATTGTAGTACTCAGCACACAGTAAATATATGATATGCACATATATTCAACTATTTAAGAATTTAATTATATTTTCAATCCGATATAACTTAATCATAGGTTTTTAAGCTAACGTTTTGTCAAACACAACAAATTTTTACAGAATAACCACTTGTGTGAAAATTAGTAACCCTATGTCCCTAGGAAAACAGATCATATCAAAGTCTGAAACACTTTGGTCTTTCTAACTGCTAAGAACGTTCAGACCTTTAAAATTCTTCTAACATAACTACTCTAGAAATAAATCGTAAAAATTGACCATAACAGATTTCTGATTTCAGTTCTAGCCTATAAATACTTTGAAAGTTGTCACTCTTGTCTCTACCACAAGAATAATGCTGAACAAACTGAAACTCCACCCCTTCTCTTAGCTCCCTCAGATGACTGAGGTTGCATGAGAAACCGGCACACAAAAATCTAGAGAAATGGGCAAATCCAGAGGCACAGCCCAGATCTCCCTACTCAGAGCAGAAACTGCAGGAGTCATAAGAGGTAAATAATTAAATGATCATTTAGATAAACGGATGGAAGATAAGTATGTACCAGCACGAGAATCAGAAATTCCTGGGGCTGCAGTGTTAGGGAGTCCCGATCTTTTCCAGGTTTTTTACCTCTGGGAAACATACCTGGTCACTACGGTGAAGGGCCAAGGAGAAGTCCCTCAAGGAGTGTCTGCATCAAAAATTCTTACTCTCAAGGGGAAAGGCTTCACCAGAGCTTTATCCAACTTGGGGAAAGGGCATTTCCCTGAGGATTCCAGGCTGCTCTACCTTTCCCGTCTCACCTATAGTGTGAGGGTGGGGCTAAAAGTTACTGGTAAAGGTTACATTAATGGGAAATGGCCATTAAAAGATGGACACTTGGTCATAACGTTCCAGGATACTTCCCCTCCCATACACCTTACCATCGCACCAACAGGGCTCATGTATCACAGTGGATTACTTGAAAGACACAGATTCTATCTCAAAAGGAGTTCTTAGGGAAGCCCAAAGACAGAAGGGAGACCAAAACAAGGACACTAGAGGGATTTGAAGTTTCTGGCATGTACAGCTGCATCTAACTTTAAACACAGCCCAACTCCTAGCCAGATGAACACAAAACCTATTTATTTCACTTCTTATTAAGTGATACTTTATATCTAGCTGTCAACAAAAGAATTACAAGACATGCTGAAAGGCAAGAAAAAACAGTCTCATGAGACAAAGCAAGTATCAGAACCATATTCCCACATGACATAGATTTGAAATTACCAGACAGCGAATTTAAAATAACAATTATTAGGGGTTCTAATGGGAAAAGTAGACAGGATGCCAGAAAAGATGGGAAATAAAAACAGAGATGGAAACTCTGAGAAGAATCAAAGGGAAATGCTAGAAATCAAAAAGACTATGAGAAATGAAGAATGTCTTTGATGGCCCCGTCAATCGAATGGGCACGGTCAAGAGGAGAACCAGTGGGCTTAAAGACGTGATAGAAGAAACTTCCAAACTGAATCTCAAAGAGAAAAAATAATAAAAAAAACAAAAGGAGTCTCCAAGAACTGTAGGAGAAGGCATATTTAAATTAATAATCTCTGAGAATTTTCCCAAAATAAGGACAAACACTGTTGATTTGTGTTCTGCCCACCAAATTCTAATTTGGGGGTTCTCCCCACACAATCAATTCTCCAAACACCAATTGGGTGTTCTATAATTCAACTCAATTCAGACACTGTTTTCCAAGAGTCAGCATCATATCCTACAGGTTAAGGGCTCAGTCTTCCAAGACTGCCCTGCATTTCAGATGCCGGTCTAAGGTCCAGATGTTTCTGACTGACTATAAATCAGAGGTTCCCACAACCCCCTCCCTGAGTTCAATTAATTGGCTAGAGCAGCTCACAGAACTCAGGGAACCCACTGACTCACTAGCTTACCAATTCATAACAAAGGAGATCAAAGGACACAAATCAACAGCCAGATGAAGAAATACATAAGACAAGTTCCCAAGTAAAGGAGCTTCTGTGCTCATCGAGTTTGGGGACCTGCACAGTTAGTAGCCAAGTGGGAACATTCTGGTTCACTGAGCTGGAAGCTGTCTGACCTCCCTCCTTTTGGGTTTTTAGGGATGCTATCTTACACAGGTATTACTGATTCAATCGCTGGCCAATGGTGATTGATGCAAACTCCAGCCCCTCTTCTCTCCCCAGAAATCAGGGGTGGGACTGAAAGTTTCCAGCCTTCTAGTCATAGATGGTTTCCCTGGCAGCCAGCTCCCATCTTTAGGGGATTTCCAAAAGTCACCTTATTAATATAAACTCAGTTGTACTTGAAAGGAGCTCGTTACATATAACAAGACACCAATTTCACCTTTATGGCTCTGAAGCATTTCAGGAACTGACTGACAAGAGACCCAATACTGTAACAAAAGATGCTCCCACTCCTCTAATCACTCAGGAAGTTACCAGGGTTTTGGGAGCTGTGAGCCAAGAAACATGGATGAAGACCAAATATACACGAGAAATACGTTTTGGTTGTTTGAGTGACCAAGCATATATTTCTTATAAATCACAGTATCACGAGGAGGCTGGCGACATCTTACCTAGTGAAAAGAACAGAGAAAAGACTTTTGGAGGACTTCTTGCCAGAAATCATGAAAGCAAGAGGGCAAATTGAAATATTAAAAGTACTGAAAGGGAAAGAAAGCACAATCATAGAATTCAATATCCAAGTAAATTGTTTTTCAGAAATGAAGAAAAAACAATGAGTTTTTCAGACAGACAAAGCTGAGGCAATGTATTGCCAGCAGATGTGGCCAATAAGAGATGCTAAAAGAAGTTCTTCAGATAGAAGGAAAATAATATATTTCAGAAACTCAGATTTACGTGAAGAAAGGAAGAGCATCAAAGCAAAAATAAAGGAGGGTAAAGCGTATTTTCTTTTTTATTTTAACATCTTTATTGGAGTATAATTGCTTTACAATGGTGTGTTAGTTTCTGCTGCATAACAAAGTGAATCAGCTATACATAAACATGTATCCCCATATCCCCTCCCTCTTGCATCTCCCTCCCACCCTCCCTATCCCACCCCTCTAGGTGCTCACAAAGCACCCAGCTGATCTCAGCTGTGTTTTCCTCTAAGAGTTTTATAGTGTCTGGACTTATATTTAGGTCCTTAATCCACTGTGAGTTTATTTTAGTGTATGGTGTTAGGGAGCATTCTAATTTCATTCTTTTACATGTAGAAATCCAGTTTTCCCAGCACCACTTATTGAAGAGGCTGTCTTTTCTCCATTGCATATTGTTGCCTCCTTTATCAAAAATAAGGTGACCACATGTGCATGGGTGTATCTCTGGTCTTTCTATCCGGTTCCATTGATCTATATCTCCGTTTCTGTGCCAGTACCATACTGTCTTGATTACTGTAACTTTGTAGTATAGTCTGAATTCTGGGAGCCTGAGCAACGTTGGCTGTTGGTTTGTCATATATACCTTTTCTTATGTTGAGGTAAGTTCCCTCTATGCCTAGTTTCTGGAGGGTTTTTATCATAAATGGGTGTTGAATTTTGTCGAAAGATTTTTCTGCATCTATTGAGATGATCACATGTCTTTTCTCCTTCAATTTGTGAATATGGTTTATCACATTGATTGATTTGCGCGTATTGAAGAATCCTTGCATTCCTGGGATAAAACCCACTTGATCATGGTGTATGACCCTTTTAATGTGCTGCTGGATTCTGTTTGCTAGTATTTTGTTGAGGATTTTTGCATCTATGTTCATCAGTGATATTGGCCTGTAGTTTTCTTTCTTTGTGACATCCTTGTCTGGTTTTGGTATCAAGGTGATGGTGGCCTCGTAGAATGAGTTTGGGAGTGTTCCTCCCTCTGCTATATTTTGGAAGAGTTTGAGAAGGATAGGTGTTAGCTCTTCTCTAAATGTTTGATAGAATTCGCCTGTGAAGCCATCTGGTCCTGGGCTTTTGTTTGTTGGAAGATTTTTAATCACAGTTTCAATTTCAGTGCTTGTGATTGGTCTATTTATATTTTCTATTTCTTCATGGTTCAGTCTTGGAAGGCTGTGCTTTTCTAAGAATTTTTCCATTTCTTCCAGGTTGTCCATTTTATTGGCAATATAGCTGCTTGTAGTAATCTCTCATGATCCTTTGTATTTCTGCAGTGTCAGTTGTTACTTTTCCTTTTTCATTTCTAATTCTATTGATTTGAGTCTTCTCCCTTTTTTTCTTGACAAGTTTGGCTAACCGTTTATCAATTTTGTTTACTTTCTCAAAGAACCAGCTTTTATTTTTATTGATCTTTGCTATTGTTTCCTTCATTTCTTTTTCATTTATTTCTGATCTGATCTTTATGATTTCTTTCCTTCTGTTAACTTTGGGGGTTTTCTCTTCTTCTTTCTCTAATTGCTTTAGGTGCAAGGTTAGGTTGTTTAATTGAGATGTTTCTTGTTTCTTGAGGTACGATTGTATTGCTATAAACTTCCCTCGTAGAACTGCTTTTCTGCATCCCATAGGTTTTTGCTCATCCTGGTTTCAGTGTCATTTGTTTCTAGGTATTTTTTTATTTCCTCAGTGATCTCTTGGTTATTATTAAGTAGGGTATGATTTAGCCTCCATGTGTCTGTATTTTTTACAGATTTTTTCCTGTAATTGGTATCTACTCTCATAGCATTGTGGTCAGAAAAGATACTTGATATAATTTTAATTTTCTTAAATTTACCAAAGCTTAATTTGTGACCCAAGATATGATGTACCCTGGAGAATGTTACATGGGCACTTGAGAAGAATGTGTATTTTGTTGTTTTTGGATGGAATGTACTATAAACATCAATTAAGTCCATCTCATTTAATGTATCACTTAAAGCTTGTGTTTCCTTTTTCCATTTTGGATGATCTGTCCGTTGGTGAAAGTGGGGTGTTATAGTCTCCTACTCTGATTGTGTTACTGCCGATTTCCCCCTTTATGGCTGTTATGTATTAAGGTGCTCCTATGTTGGGTGCATATATATTTACAATTGTTATGTGTTCTTCTTGGATTGATCATTATGTAGTGTCCTTCCTTGTCTCTTGTAAAAGTCTTTATTTTATTTTTTTTATTATTATATTTGTATTTTTAATTTTTTTTTGCAGTATGCGGGCCTCTCACTGTTGTGGCCTCTCCCGTTGCGGAGCACAGGCTCCGGACACGCAGGCTCAGCGGCCATGGCTCACGGGCCCAGCCGCTCTGCGGCATGTGGGATCTTCCCAGACCAGGGCACAAACCCGTGTCCCCTGCATTGGCAGGTGGACTCTCAACCACTGCACCACCAGGGAAGCCCAATAGTCTTTATTTTAAAGTCTATTTTGTCTAATATGAGAATTGCTACTCCTGCTTTCTT